>NC_087521.1:32891347-33258847 GCF_963921805.1 Phalacrocorax carbo
CAGGACCAGGACTCCAGCAATGGCCCAGAACTGCCACTGCTGCAAGGCAGCAAAGAGCAGGGCTCCCCAGGCCACGCTGCTCAGCTCCTGGCTATGCGGTTCCTGGCTGCTCTGCTCCAGCTCCTGCAGCAGCCGAGACATCTCCAAGCTCAGCAGCTCCGCACGTTGCTGCATGCGCTCACGCGTGGCCTCATCCAGCTCATCACCGACCTTCTGCGGGTACCAAATGGTCCCTAGCAGAACCCGGATGAGGAATTCTGTGGCAGCCATGGCCTGCGGGAGGAGGGAGAGAAGGGGTTGAGTGTGGCTGGAAGGGAGGGAGGTGGTGGCGGGGGGAGCTGGGGGCAGGGAGGAGAGGGGGCAAGGCAGCTGGGAGGCAGCAAGGCCTGCGCCCACCCGCGGCAGCGGCATCACCGTGCCCTGCCCAAGGCGCTCCCACGAGCGGCTGTGCCCTCGATGCAGGGTGAGAACCCACCCCACCGGGGGCGCGCGCTTCTGCCCCGGCCCTCGTCCAGCCCAGCCTCTGCCTGTGTGCGCACTCACCGCTGGCCCAGGCTGTACTGGGGCAGGGCGTCCTGCTGGCGCCCCTGATAACCGCCCCCATTGTGACTCGTCCCCTCTGCTGTCACAGGCGCCAGAGCGCATCACGGGCACGCCCGCCGGCCAGCCCCGCCCCTCGGCCCCACCCTGGAGCAGCAACTCACAGCTGCTTCAAGCATCCATAGCTTGATAGCCCAATGGCTCCCCTTACAAAGCAGACAAAAGACCCCTGAAACCCTCACCAAACCTAAGATCCGGTGACATGTGCCATGGATACTGTCAGTGGTTGAGCACAGCTGGGCACCAGGTCTCACCAAACCGCTCAATCATTTCCGCTCCACATGACTGCAGGAGGAGAAAATGACAACAAAATGCAGTGCTTTTCGATAAAGACAGGGAGATCACTCAGCAATTACCACCACTGGCAAAACAGTGACTCGATTAGGGGAAATTACTTCATTAATTTATTACTTTATTACCAATTACTTTATTACCAATCAACTGCATTACTGGAATCCCTAATGTATACGATGAACAAAGAAAGAGCCAGCACAGATCCCCAGATGAGCTATTAGTGGTGGCAGGTATACCCCTGAGGAAAAGGAGGTGCTGTTTACAGTCGCTAACACTGAGGCCAAGAGTCACCCAGCATTGGGCAGTTTTCCGTGCTAGGCTGCCTGGCACAGCGGCCCATACCTCCTGCATCCTAGAGCTCTTATCTCAGTATCAGCCAGCCAGCAAAGGCAAGCGACCAGCTTCAGCATTCTCTTCGTTCATGGAAATCAACCTATTTCCTTGACAGTTAATAGTTATCAGCAGGAATTTGGCTTTGCAGTTCTTAAATAACAAACCAGGAAGTCTGAGGATGTCTGTTGCAGAAAGCTTTAGCATAAGTGTTTAACAGCTTGGCATAAGATCACAGCATAAAAACCAAAATGACCTGTGTTAGAAGACTGAACATTCTGTCCGCAGTTTTGAGTAACAGATATCTATAGAACTGTAAGCAAGTGTAAAAACAAGGCTCGTCTAATGGTTTCAGCCCTAAGCACAACAGGAAGTACAACCACAATCACATGGTAAGGCATTTCCATGGCAACTGATAACCTTTTCCATTAAACTGGAGTTAATTTCAGGCTATAATCTGCCAAAGGACAGGGAATGCACAAGGACGAAGCAAGATAGCTAACACCATATGTAGAAAAAGGAAATGGCTGAACTGTGGGCGTGATGGGAGTGGAAAGGAGCAAGAGCAGGACTCGGCATAAGAAAACCCTGTCTCAGCGTGTCATGTCACAGGCAGGAAATGCTCCCTGCACTCCATTGCCACTGGATGTCACTACGTGGGTTTCCCTGCAATCGACTGTGTAAATAACGCACGTGCAAGAAGTCTGCATCGCTTCGCTTTCCCTGGTCCCTAAACGGTGTCATGGGTCTCTCCTAGCTTAGGAGCAAAAAGTATTAATTAACTGGCTTACGAGATACGCTGCCTCCATGGTTGCCAGGGCCCTGACCAGCCCCCCCAGGCCTTCCCTCCGCCCTGTCCATGGCCCAGAATCCCCCTGCAGCTCAAACCAGGGCTGTCAGTCCCCGTCAGAGCGACACTTCAGGTTGTCAGTTTCCAGCTTCCCCCAGCCTTGCCTGGCCTGGCCATGGGCTCCGTTGAGCCAGGCCCACCAGTGGGCCACTATCCCAGCCTGGCCTCGGCCTGGCCTTGTCCCCACAGCCCTGAGCTGCAGGTTGACTTCCTGGCCTGAACTCATCCTGCCTCATCACCGTGAACCTGCTTGATGATCTGCAGGCATGAGTGAACCTGCCAAGGGTCTCCAGGCCTGCCCCACTACCTGGGTGGAGGTGGTGGGACAGGCCTTTGTCTTAGCACACTCAGCTCCTGACTTCCAGGCCCTGAGGGAGCGGCTGGCCCTCGCTGTACCCTGGCACAAGTGTCCAGAGTGCCATGATGCCTAGGTTCTGCTGTAAGTCCTTCCCAGGAAACTGCACCCCAACCCCCCACAATCCTCTGCACCCTAATAGATCCTGTTGTTGCGGTACCTGAAAGCTACAGATTAAGTGGCCGTGGGGCAGTCCCAAAGGAAGGTTGAACTGGACCACCAGAAGCCCTCCTGTCAATTTAAGAGCCGTGGAGAAGTGTCACTGCTTGATAGCTGGACCTGTTGGTTTCCCACAACTGCAAACTACAGTGATGACGCCTTACAGCCACTTCTCCACATCCCTCTTGAGGAAAAAGCAGCATTGAATAGGTCTACCACTCCAGCTGGCCCAAGGTCACGGGGAATGTGAGAGAAGAGCTTCCCTAACCAGCAATTTGTTTTAATTAACTAGCATTCCTTCCTGGGAAAGGTTGAGGGGTTCAGCTGTTTGGAAGGCAGGGGGCAAGACGATCTCCTGGGGCATGTTCTCATTGCCAGAGAAGAGGTGGTCAAGGCGATTCTCCTCCAGGCAGCAGCGCAGGTATCTCATGGTATCCTGCAGCCGCAGCAGGAAATCCCTCCTGCGCCAGCCTGACAGGGGTATGGTGGTCAGGAGGGGCATCACAGCTGTCATCAAGGTGTCGGTGGAAAAGCCTGCGCCCACCGTGATATCGACTTACCCAAGTGAACCGAGTTGATTGTTAATAAAGTAATTTCCCCAAATCGAGTCACCCGGCCTTGTCCTGCCGGGTGGGTCTGCGCTTTCTGGCTGTCAGGGCTCTGGCTGCCTGGGGAGCTGTGAGTTGCTGCTCCGGGGTGGGGCCGAGGGGCGGGGCTGGCCGGCGGGCGTGCCCGTGATGCGCTCTGGCGCCTGTGACAGCAGAGGGGACGAGTCACAATGGGGGCGGTTATCAGGGGCGCCAGCAGGACGCCCTGCCCCAGTACAGCCTGGGCCAGCGGTGAGTGCGCACGCAGGCAGAGGCTGGGCTGGACGAGGGCCGGGGCAGAAGCGCGCGCCCCCGGTGGGGTGGGTTCTCACCCTGCATCGAGGGCACAGCCGCTCGTGGGAGCGCCTTGGGCAGGGCACGGTGATGCCGCTGCCGCGGGTGGGCGCAGGCCTTGCTGCCTCCCAGCTGCCTTGCCCCCTCTCCTCCCTGCCCCCAGCTCCCCCCGCCACCACCTCCCTCCCTTCCAGCCACACTCAACCCCTTCTCTCCCTCCTCCCGCAGGCCATGGCTGCCACAGAATTCCTCATCCGGGTTCTGCTAGGGACCATTTGGTACCCGCAGAAGGTCGGTGATGAGCTGGATGAGGCCACGCGTGAGCGCATGCAGCAACGTGCGGAGCTGCTGAGCTTGGAGATGTCTCGGCTGCTGCAGGAGCTGGAGCAGAGCAGCCAGGAACCGCATAGCCAGGAGCTGAGCAGCGTGGCCTGGGGAGCCCTGCTCTTTGCTGCCTTGCAGCAGTGGCAGTTCTGGGCCATTGCTGGAGTCCTGGTCCTGCTCTCTGGGCTCTGGTGGTGGCTCAGGAAAAGGAGCCGTGAACAGGACGGCAGCAGTGATGAGGAGAGCTCAAGCAATGAGGAGAGCTCTAGCAGTGACAGGGAGCAGGAGGAAGAAGAGGAGCAGGAAGAGGAGCAGGAGGAGGAAGAAAGTGATGGAGAAGGTCCTGATGATGAGAGGGATCTGGGTAGGACTTTTGCAAAGCGCATCCAGTGGCCAGTGCAGAACCTGGCCTACTGGCGACGTGTGGTGGAGGAGCTGGCGGGTGACCTCCTCCATGTCTTCCAAGGTCAATGGTCAACTAGTTTCTCTCCAGTGCTGCAGCCAGCCATCAAGGTGGGCAGCGCCTTTGAAGGTTGGAGTCCCCATGGGGACGATGCTGTCTACTGCCTGCTCGTGCCCCTGCAGGCCCCCCGTGGGCACGCCTTCCAGCTCGAGCTGAGCACCGTGGGGGAACCGCCGGCGAAGGTTTCCTGCATCCGCGTGGAGCTGGTGTGCACCTGCATGAGGGCGCAGCTTGTGGAGAACTTGCTGTGCTTCCTCCACCACTCCGAGGAGGAGCTGAGGAGGAATCAGGACCCCAGCCTCCTAGACACCCTCTGCACAGGCTCCTACCTAGATGTGCAGAAAACTGCCCACTGGTTCCAGCAATTTGTGAGGTCAGCCTGGATGCTGATGCCTCTGTCCGGTCGCTACAATATGAAGGTGCTGCCCTCCAGTCGCTCCTGCAAGCTGCAGCTGACTAATGCCTCCAGGAGGACCCTCTTTATTGAGATCACGTTGGGTGTGCAGCAAGGCGACTCGGACATCTTCTTGAGCAGCCAGAGTACAGAGGATATCCTCACCCCAAGCACGACGTGGCTGGAGAGCTACACTGTGGCTGAGATGAAGTTCTTCAGGCACATAGCCCGGCAGGTCCCGCGTGACAGCTTCCACCTCAAATGCCTGCAGCTCTGCGCTCGTGCCATGGTGGGCACAGGCTTTTCCACCTACACCTTGAAGACAGCTGTGATGCACCTCCTGACCACCATACCCCTGTCAGGCTGGCGCAGGAGGGATTTCCTGCTGCGGCTGCAGGATATCATGCGATACCTGCGCTGCTGCCTGGAGGAGAAACGCCTTGACCACTTCTTCTTTGGCAATGAGAACATGCCCCAGGAGATCGTCTTGCCCCCAGCTTTACAAGCGGCCGAGCCACCCAACCTCTTCCAGCATCTGGCACAGGATCCAGCCGCCCATGCTGAGGCACTGCATGACTTCTATGAGCTGGAAGATCGGCTCACGAGACTGCTCTTCTATGGAAACTGAAAGAGGTCTTCCAGAGCTGTGTTTGCAGGGCTCACAGCCAACGGCAGACAGTGACCTCCTACTGCAGGGGAAAAAGAGGGGAGAATGTGGGACACAGAAAGGAAAGGGCAAACCCTGTGCAGCAGCCCTCTGCCAAGACCAGCAGCTTTCTCCTCTCAACGGTCTCCCCAGCGCAGCAGCCGGTGACAACTGCAGTAGTGACAAAGATGACTTTCCTCCTGCTGTATTGGGAATTGCTGCCGCACCTTTCCTGCACAGCAAAAGCACACTCTGGGGAGTGGGACCCCATGCAGCTGAAGGGGCTGTTGCAAGGAGGCTTGCGACAGAGTCTCCGGTACCACCTCGACAGCGACCGCCTTCCCTCTTCGAGAGAGTCCCTTCCTTTGGGACTTTTACTGTGTGCAAAAGTGCCCATAAATGACGTCTTTGAACAAATGCTGAATCTGCGAGTATCTGTGCACCATTTTGTCGGGGAACACGGGCATCGGCTGCTGACGGCTCAGCTGCCACAGAGTCAGGGACCATTTTGCAGAAGAGCTGATGCAGCGGGCTCTGGTTTCACTGATTCTGTAGCTGAGGATCACCAGCCTCTCTGTGCTCCTGCCTTGGGCCCGTCAGGATCATTTGTCACCCTCCACAGCTGTGCACACTGCCTGTGGGCCACAAGGAGCCCGAAGCGGCTGCCTTTGCAGCCATATGCAAACCAAGCCCTGGGAGCCCCACAGCATTGCCCTGGGGCCTCCTCAGTGACGTGGGTATCACGCTGTCCGAGTGCGGAGCCGTTTGCACAGGGGACAAGCGTCACGACTGCCGAGCAGGGCTCTGGCTCCTGTACGAGCTCGACACTCATTCACCACACCCTCTCGTGACCTGCAAGCTCGGGTTCCCGCCACCTTGACAAGGGAAACTTAACACGTGCAGCAGGGTTAGAGAAAGCTTTTGAGAGGTCTCCAATTCAGGGCATGCACTTGTGCAGTCCACGCCACGTTTATGAGAACTGACTATATCTGAGTGCTAAAGAAGCCCAGGCTTCTTGTTTTCATTCACATGGTGCGGAACACGACCTGTTGTTCTATGACCAGATGGAGCGCAAAGCTACCAGAAGCCTCCTCGCCTAATGACAGATCTTTGGAAAATGAAGTTAAAATCGAGATGAGGTGCTACCTCTGTGTCTTTCACAACAGTGGTTTTCACTCTCTGGCCTGACTTTTCCCCCTCAAAAGTTTGTTTTTCTGCAAAATGGCCATAATAACACTGCCGTTACCATACATCTTTGCTGGTTCAAAGCCGTAAAGCACATTGGCAAGAAGAGGAGCATGTTATTTGAGTAAGATCTCCTATGTGAATTTTGCCATTTGAATAGATCCGTGATATTCTTGTTTGGAGCTTTGCAACCCTCCAGCTTCAAAGAACAAGCTCTGAGCTACAGTTAATGACAGTGTGATGACCGCTCCTCATTAATCCGTTCCTTGTTTCTTGGAGCTTTGTTTCCCTCTTGTGTACCTTTGAGCTTTTAAGCCAATGAAAACTCTTACCTAGCAGGTTCATCCAGCACCACATCTCTCCAGGAAGGAAGGCTGAGGGAGATCTAAGTGCTGTCTTCCACTATCCAGAGCCTGTCTTGCCTCGGGGATGCACAGTGAAAGAACGTAAGGCAATGGTCACACATTGCCCCAAGTGAGGTATGCCATGAAAGCAGGTAAGCCCTGGAAGAGGTAGCCAGAGCGGGTAGGGAACGTCCTTCTTTGGCAAAGTTAAAAAGCTGGACAATACCCTGAACGACATGTCCTAACTTTGGTGTTAGCCCTGCTTTGAGTACTAAAGTACCGCTGCCTTGGACTTCAGGAGGGCAGACTTTGGCCTGTTTAGGGCACTGGTTGAGAGAGCCCCGTGGGAGGAAGTCCTGAAGGGAGTCCAGGAAGGCTGGGCATTCTTCAAGAAGGGAGTCTTGCGGGCGCAGGAGCAGGCTGTCCCCATGTGCTGCAAGACGAACTGGCGGGGAAGACAACCAGCCTGGCTGAACAGAGAGCTTTTGCTGGCACTCAGGAAAATAGGGAGAGCTTACCACTTTTGGAAGAAGGGGCAGGCAACTCGAGAAGAGTACAGGGATCTTGTTAGGTCATGCAGAGAGAAAATTAGAAAGGCAAAAGCCCAGCCAGAACTCAGTCTAGCCACTGTTGTAAGAGATAACAAAAAATGTTTTTACAAATATGTTAACAACAAAGAGAGAACCAAAGAGAACCTCCATCCTCTATTAAATGTGGGGGAGGAACATTGCCACCAAGGATAAGGAAAATGCTGAGGTACTTAATGCCTTCTTTGCCTCAGTCCTTAATAGTCACACCAGATATCCCCATGGTATTCAGCCCCCTGAGCTGGTAGGCAGGCATGAGGTGCGGAATAACCCCCCCATAATCCAGGAGGAAGCAGTTTACGACCTGCTGAGCCACCTGGACACTCACAAGCCTATGGGGCCGGATGGGATCCACCCAAGACTACTGAGGGAGCTGGCGGAGGAGCTCGCCAAGCCACTCTCCATCATTTACCAGAAGTCCTGGTTAACAGGGGAGGTCCCAGATGACTGGAGGCACTTAGGTAGTTCTCAGTTTTCACGACTGGGGTGAGTGGTGCAGGGCTAGCCCTGTGTCCAGACTCCTGGTGTGGGAAGGATTCAGTGACAGTGCTTTGGCTCAGCCCAGATCCCCCTTCTCCTAGTGACTCTTACTCAGTAGCTACAACAGGTGGCACACCTCCAGCAGCCTCCACCAAGACTGTGTTTTGCAGCTAGCAAAATAAGGAGAGGAGCCCAGTCACGGCTAACAGAAATTATTTGTATTGTCATGAGGAATGGTTGCACGTGGAGCACTCCACTGAGTGAATATGGGTTCCCTCTTGCTTTCTTCCCCAAACCAGCTTTATTTGTGAAGATCCAGTAGTGAACTGTGCTTTCTCTCCCTCTTTCCCTTGGCAGGTGTCAACCCAGGTATGAACAAGATGCTGTGTGATGGGACACTCCTCTCATGTCAGAACAATTTGTAGTGGTTATTAAATATTTGCAGGCAGGTATGAAGAAACAGACTGAGAAAAGACTATGTGCATTCCCTGTTTCAGAGCTAGAGGAAAACAAAGGTCACCAATCTTCTGAATCCTTCTTTGCAATTAAGGGATTCTGGAGATGCATGCACAAATAGCGAGCCTGAAATCTTGGACATGGGGCTAGAGGGAAACCCAGTTTAGTGTATATACAGAATCACAGAATCACAGAATTGTAGGGGTTGGAAGGGACCTCTGGAGATCATCTTGTCCAACCCTCCTGCTTGAACAGGCACACCTAGAGCACTTCAGAGGAGACAGGATGAGAAAGAGGAAGTTTCCTACGACCTTACCCACCCTGATCAAACAACATAAACTGAAGTCATTATCAAAATTCTCACCATCTTCCATGAGTCTCATGTTTTTCCACCCATTTTCCCCTCAGACGTATTGAGGAAAGATTCTGCCTGTGTTATCTTCATGTCTGCTGTGCAGACAAGGAGATGTTGCATTGTACATATAAAGGGAATTCTCCTCACAGGGCTCGGAGTCTGAGCGACACAAAAGGGTGAAGCCATAGATGCCATTATTTATATAGGAATAGTTTAAATCTGAGGAAGAAACACACCTCTGACACCCTGTAGCTTCAAAGGAAGTGAAAGGAAACATGACACATCCTGTTTCTACAAACCCTTTTCCAGTAACTCTAAACAAAATCTTTAAACTTTTAAGGGTTTGCAAAGCTACTTACCTTCATTCATACTTTTCCTGTTTTCCTCTGAGGTCAAACAGATTTATGTGTGAAAGGACAACCAGCACTTGACAGAGTGAAGCCATCTGCCGCTTCTTGTTTACACCAGTTCTGCAAAGCTAATCCCAGAGTCTCTGCCTTTTCTTGTATTTTCCAACTCAATAAAAACACAGAGGCTTGAAGAGCAGAATAGGTAGCACTTTTAAAATGCTTCTTCAAAGGCTGATTTCCGTCAGTGTTTTCTCATGACTAAAGTAGGACATCTGCATAAATAACAAAGAAATTGTGCACAACGCAAATGAAAATGCTGGAAAATCAGGTTTAGGTTTAAATTCTGAAGTCAAGCAAGTTAATCTGAGTTAAGAATGTCCATCGTACAGCCAAGCTCAGATCTGCCTGATATCTGTTCCAAAGTCAATATCTTCATTCAAGGACTTTGCTCTCCCTCCCTACAAATGCTTCTCAATGGCAGCCAAATTTTCATTGAAGATGATGGGAACAAGCTCGGACACTTACTTGAGTTCCAAGCCATGGGAACCATCCTTCTCAAATCCACAGAGGCTACATTACTGCAGGTAACATAGAATCATAGAATCATTAAGGTTGGAAGAGACCCTTAAGATCAAGTCCAACCATCAACCCAACACCGCCAGGCCTCCTAAACCATGTCCCAAAGTGCCACGGATCTGTACATTTTTTGAACACCTCCAGAGATGGTGACGCAACCACCTCTCTGGGCAGCCTGTTCCAACGCTTAGCCACTCTTTCAGTAAAGACATTTTTCCTAATATCCAATTTAACTCTCCCCTGATGCAGCTTGAGACCATTTCCTCTCATCCTGTCACTAGTTACTTGGGAGAAGAGACGAACACCCACCTCACTACAGCCTCCCTTCAGGTAGCTGTAGAGAGCGATAAGGTCTCCCCTCAGCCTCCTCTGCTCCAGGCTAAACAACCCCAGTTCCCTTATCTGCCTCTCATAAGACTTGTTCTCCAGACCCTTCACCAGCTTCAATCCTCTTCTTTGGACACGCTCCAGCACCTCAATGTCTTCCTTGCAGTGAGGGTCCCAAATCTGAGCACAGTATTTGAGGTGCGGCCTCACCAGTGCTGTGTACAGGGGGATGATCATTGCCCTAGTCCTGCTGGCCACACTACTGCTGATACAAGCCAGGATGCTGTTGGCCTTCTTGGCCACCCGGGCACACTGCTGGCTCATGTTCAGCCGGCTGTCGACCAGCGCCCCCAGGTCCTTTTCCGCTGGGCAGCTTTCCAGCCACTCTTCCCCAAGCCTGTAGCGCTGCATGGGTTTGTTGTGACCCAGGTGCAGGACCCAGCACTGAGCCTTGCTAAACCTCGTACAGTTGACCTTGGCCCATCGATCCAGCCTGTCCCGATGCCTCTGTAGAGCCTTCCTACCCTCAAGCAGATTGACACTCCCTCCCAACTTGGTGTCATCTGCAAACTTACTGAGAGTACACTTAATCCCCTCATCCAGATCATTGATAAGAATATTAAAGGTATCAGAAGTTAATGGTTAATGGGTTGATTCTAAATCTAAACAATTCTATGATTTTATTATTCTAATGCCATAACAATTTTTTTTATCCATTTAACTGTGCAGCAGTGACACTGTAATCCTCTCTTGGATACACTGCATAGGAAATGTTGGCAGAAAAATTTGTCCAGGCCTGGCACATATGCAACCCACAGCCATTTGCATCTACGACCAAGGTTTTGCTGTGAGCTGTTGCAGCCATGCAGGGCTGCATGACTCTGCTCTGTGCTGCAAGCAGACAAGTGAAGCCAAGGAGTGCAGCCCAGCTGCATTTCCTTGAAGCTGCTCCTGAAGACAGGGGCAAGAAGGGGTTTCTGGGGTGATCGGGGCTTGCCCTCAAGCCCAGTTCTTGGAGTTTGCAAGAGGCAGGAGGGAAAATAATGGATTTCCAAGCAAGCTCCCCTGTGGGCCCTTTGCAAGCTATCCTCACTTGTCCCCAAGGCCTCTTGGGCAGATGGCCACCTGCCAGCCCCTCACTTCCTGACCCACTGTTCCTGAGAACTCAGCAAGGCAGAGTTTCACAGACAAGAGGAAATCGCTAAGCAGTATGCAGCCCAGAGAGTGGAAAGTTTTTTTCTGGGGGGTTTGGTTTGTTTGGGGGCTTTTTACCAACTTCCCCATGAATGTATTTGACAACTCACTGTTCCTGTCTGCACAGGATCCCAGTGGAAACTGGAGCTGGGAGAGCTCTTCCTGCTTGGTGGAGGCTTCCCAGGAACGTGAGGGATTTACCAATCGCCACCTTTCACTCCCTGTCCCTTGCTGTGTCCCACTGAAGGCCATGTTCAGTGGTAAACTGCAGACGGGTTTGCTGGTGACCTGCTACTTTGTCTACCTGCTGGTGGGTGCAGCTGTGTTCCAGGCACTGGAGAGGACTGCTGAGAAGCAGGAGAAAATAGCAGCTGCCCAGATGAAGGAGACTTTTCTGCAGAGCTTTACCCACCTCACAGTGGCAGAGATGGAGCAGTTTATGAAGGTAAGTGCCAGACCTGCAGAAGCCCTTTCTCCCTACTGTTTCCCCATCAGATGTTACTTCCTGCTCAGCCTTGCTACACAGGTAACTTTCACTGCGTTAGTACTGATGTCATTTGGATGATTTTAACAAACCCCAAGCCCAGTCTCTGGTCTAAGCAGGCAGGTCACACTAATGGGAAACACAGCTTGTGTAGCTTGACAAAGCCTTGTTGGTTAGCCCTCATTAGTTCCCATGTCACAATGTCCTGATTCTTTGGGGTCTTGCCTGCTGTTGATTTGGTTTTTGGTGGAGCCGTGCTCACCTATAATGGGTGGCATGGCAGAAAAAAAGAAGCTGTCTGAAATGAATGGGTGTGGTTGCCACTTACAACAGTGTCACAGCACAAAGGAACAATATGGCAAGGTCTGAAATAATTTGTTGGGTGAAAAAAAAGAAGCCCAAATCGCTGCAAGGAGGGTGGCATAGTGAGGGTTTGTTTTTTGAAGATGCTGCAGAAGTGAAGCAGGTAGCCTTGCCAAAGGAAAGGTGTTTCTGGTCACAGCACAGGAAGATAAGGATGAGTAAGGTTGTCTCTTCATCTTTGGTATTTCCTAGCTGTATCTGTTACAATGCAGAAGAAAATGGGGAGTGCAAATAGCCTTGCTGTAAGCATTTCCACATGGGAAACTAATGGAGCTCTTAATGGACCAGTTCACAGCATGAGGAAAGGAGGGGAAGAACTGGTATTTCTAAGAACACAACCAGCGATCCAGGCCCCAGTTCACATATACATGCATCTTTTTCACCTTGGATTTTTTTTTGCAGGTAGGGTAGGAGGAAAAAAAGGAACTTTTCAAGGCAATGAAATCTTTGTGCAAGGGCTGTGGAATAATTTCTGTTAGCCTTGATTTTCTGGGACACCAGCAAAAAAGGCAGTGAGGGAGGAAGGGTGACAGGGAAGACTTTTCCGGTGCAGTATATTCCAGCTTGTGTCTTGCCTCTGGCAAGAGTTTGAAGGGAAGAGTCTGAAAATGCATAACATGATAGATGATAGGGCTGGAGGGGCTTGGGAGAAACATTTAGCCAAACCCCCTGTGGCAGGCAGTCTCAGATCAACCCAAACTATCTGATGTTCAGCTAACCTTATCTCAAAGACTACACTGTAAATATGTGCATGTATATTCATGCGTGCAGTTTGGAGAAGAGTGTATATGTCAGGCTGTATTCTGATTGTGGTCACACCAAAAGTAATGCTTTGCAAATCAATGTACTTTCTCTGAATTTAAATCTGTGACACTAATCAGAATACAGCCTTAAAAATAAATTCTCTGTGTATATAATGTGTACCCTGCTATAACTCACTAATGCCCTTCTGGGAGGGATCAGAGTAACTGCTCTGTGCACCTGCATACACGTGGATCCACCACTGCTGTCTAAAGGGCAAACTCAAAACCAGCAACCAGCTACTCCATCACTTAAGCCAGTGGGTTGTCTTGCTCTGCCACATCCTAGTCATCTATAGGATCATTTTTTCCAAAGTACTTAGCCTAAAAGAATCGAGGTCCTTGATCATGCTAAAAGAAACAAGTTCTGCAAACACCCACTAGAGCAGCATAAACATAAACATAACATAAGCATAAACAGGGCAAAAGACTAGCACTCAAAAACACCAGCTGGCTGCTACCCAACCTGGGAGGTAAAGGTGTGAATAGTGTCAGAGTATTGCTGAGGACAGGTGAGTGGTATTCACAAGAAAGGAGCAGTAGTTGGCTAAATCTGTATTATTCTTGCACAAGCACTTGAGAAAAGCAGCCATGTTGATATCAAACTTTGTTTTCCCTCCCAGAACCTGACTGAAGCCATTCAGAATGGAGTATACCCTGTTGGAAATCAATCACAGATTGAAGACAGCAACTGGGATTTCAGTAACTCCTTCTTCTTTGCAGGCACAGTCATCTCCACAATAGGTAGGTCTAATGCTTTCCGTGTATGTGTGTTTGTGTGTGTGTCATGCTTATTATGTCTGGTTGTTAGGACCTGAATGGATAACACATTCAAGGATTAAAACTCCAGCCCTTCATTGTCATGGATGGTAAGCAGCAACAGACCTCACCACTACACAGCTCTTCGTGCATTATTTTGGCTTGTGAAATACCAGTGGCATTTCATATTATTCCCTCTTTTTTTTTTTTCCTTTTTGAGCCATCTGTTAAAATGCTCACTCTGCTGCCAGTTGTGGGTCGGAAACAAAGTTCACTTTCCTGGTCTTTTTTCTAGGGTCAAATAGGCTTTAAATCTGAGTGTGCTGTAAAGCATGAGAGAATAGTAGGAAAGAAGAGAACTCTGCTGAGGCATGAACACTGTTTCAATAACCTGTGCTGAGCTGTTTGTTAGTGCACATATTGAATTAGTAATATGCCAGGAGGTCAAAAATTGGAAAGGGGGCAAGGCAAATGCTGAGACTTTTACACTGCTGTTTCAAGCTGTTATGACCTTTTCAGGGGCTGCCTGTCCTTTCCTGCCTCTCCCTTTCTCTCAAATACACATCCCAAAAAGTGCGAGCTTGCCAAATTTAAGCATAAAATCCACACTGTTGGCTCCTGCTTCATACTCTCATGCAGTGGAATGCAGATGCTTTTGCAGAGTGAAGCTGAGGCCTCACTCCCACTACATCCTAGGCAGCACTGCTCCACTGATCTGGGAGCGTGACATGTCACAAGGGCCCCAGTTGTGTCCCAGCGTCATGACAGGTGTGTAGGTGTTGCATGAACCCATGAAAGAACCTCCTGCTGTAGAAGGAAGAAAGGCTTCTGACCCATCACACCTGTGACAAATGTTTCATGGTTGCAATAGCATTCACATATTGATAAAGCTTCCCTAGTTTGTCACCACCCTGCTACTAGCCAATCCATTGCTTGCCATCACCTGTATTATTGTATTTCTTCATTACAGCATTTCTCTGCCAAAAAATCAATTGCTTCCCATCAAATTTGTTTACCTAGTGACGCTGACAGGCTGTCCCAGGAAAAGTGAAACCTGCCTGTTTCTCTGCACCTTCACTGCAGAGATTTGTTGTGAAGGTACATCAGGTACTTCCACTCATCCTCACCAGGTTTTGTCATGAAAATGGAATATTTCTACAATAGGGAGCACAAGACAGCTCAAGCATTTGGGACCCTAGTAGCCAATAAATTACTCAGATGTTTTGTCTTTTCCCTAAAAGAAAACATTGCATTTTCCAAGTAATGGATGTCTTGAGATAAACTGTGCTCGGGAAAGTGCCTTTTCTCAGGGTCACTGATAGAGTAAGGACATACATGAAGTACAGGACTCTTGCACTGAGGGATGTACCTCATGGGGTCTAAGACGAACAAATTCTCCAGTCCATTAAAGGATATGTTTGGAGTTCTGAAGCAGAGCAGCCAGAGGCAAAGGAGCCAGGTTCAGACGAGCCAAGAGCCAAGCGTCATGACCTGGGGAGCTCTGCTCTTTGCTGCCTTGCAGCAGCGACAGTTCTGGGCCATTGCTGGAGTCCTGGTCCTGCTCTTTGGGCTCTGGTGGTGGCTCAGCAGAAGGAGCCATGAGACCGACACATGCAGCAAGAAAGGCAGTTGCAGAAAGAAGGGGCACAGGCAGGAGCAAGAAGGAAAACCCAGTGTTGCTCTGGATATGGGCAGAATTTTGGCGGAGCGCCTTCTGGACGTGCCAGAATCATTTGTCATGGTGGAGGAGCTGGTGGATGAACTTCTGCGTACCTGCCGAAGACTCTGCAGGAATAGTTTCATGCCGCGACTGATGCCAGCCATTGGGGAGGGCAGTTTCTGCCAAGGCTGGAGTCCCCGTGAGGATGACGCCGTCTACCGCCTGCTCGTGCCCCTGCAGGCCCCCCGCGGGCACGCCTTCCACCTCGAGCTGGGCACTGACGAGGAGATGCCGGCAAGGAACTCCCGCCTCCGCGTGGAGCTGGTGTGTACCTGCATGAGGGAGCGGCTGGTGAAGGACATGCTGTGCTTCCTCCACCACCCCAAGGAGGAGCTGAGGAGAAATCAGGGTCCCAGCCTGCTAGGCACCCTCTGCACCGGCCCCTACCTAGACGTGGAGAAAACCACACGCTGGTTCCAGATATTGGTACGTGCAGCCTGGCGGGTTTTGCCTCGGTCGCAACACAGCCGCCTCACAGTGCTGCCGTCCAGGCGCTCCTGCAAGCTCCGGGTTGTGGATGCTTCTGATAGTCTCCTCCTGATTGAGATGCTGTTTGGGGTGCAGCAAGGTGACTCGGACACCTTCCTGAGCATCGAGTAGGCAGAGGCCAGGCTTACCATCAGCGGGACGTGGCCAGAGAGCTGTGCTATGGCAGAGGTGCACATCTTCACGCACAGGGCCAGGCATGGAGGCACTCCCCGGGCAGCTGGTCCTGCAGAACCAAGCACGCTGGACACGGAGAACACACAGCTCCGTCAGCAGTGGGAATTGCTGCTGCACCTTTCCTGCGCAGAAGAAGCACGCCCTGGGGAGCGGGGCCCCATGCAGCTGAAGGGGCCGTTGCAAGGAGGCTTGCGACAGAGACACCCGTTGCCTGCTGGACGGTGACTGCCCTTCCTCTCTGAGAGACACTGTCCCCTCCGGGACCTTTACTCTGTGCCAAGGTGCCAATAAATCGTGTCTTTGAATAAACGCTGATTCTGCGAGTGTCTGTGCACCACTTTGTTGGGGAACATGGGCACGGGGTGCTCCCTGCTCAGCTGGCGCAGTTAGAGAGCATTTTGCAGAAGAGCTGATGCAGTGGGCTCTGGTTTCGCTGATTGTTTAACTATGGCCCGCCCTGTCCGTGCTCCTGCCATGGGCCTCATCCTGCAGAAGGGCTTTGGGAAATGAAAGCCTGCCACAGCATCTGAGATACTGCTTCGCAAATGCCTCTGTAGATGAGAATGGGTTGGTATTGGATAGGTAGAATATGTCTGGACCTATTGTATAAATATAATGAGGTAGCCGGCTACGTTATGCTTGATTTGTGGAAAACCACCGAGCAGCCAGGCTTGCGCAACCCTGAAGTAAATTAGCAATGTCTCTCCTGAGGGTGTGATTATCGACTCGTTGCACACCGGGCAGCGAATCCGCTTTTCGGACAACATCTGTGCGCCTGACGGCCTTGGGCTGCGCGCGGGAGGCCCTGGCCAGCAGGCAGCAGGTCTTGGGAGAGTTGGGCGGTGCTGGCTGTCCCCGCAACCGCTTCCAACCATGGGAAGTGTTAGGAAACTTTCGCAACTGTCCCGCACCGACTCAGGAGAGAGGCTAGGGTGCAAAGTACAGAATTACAAGAGAAATTCTTTATTCATGCGCATGAGGTGTCCCATGCAAACTGGGGCACTCCAAACGTGGTTTTACACGAGGTTCTTATACCTTTCTCTAGCATTCAGGCACAACGTGATTTGACCAAGCGCTACTTAACACGCACATACTACTATTTTGCAAAGCAGCCGTCGTTCTGTGGCATCACCATCCACCTGTTCTTTCTGGATCTAAACGACCCTGGAGTTGGTCTTGCTACAGGTACTTATCTATGACGCCAGCTAACGGGAGGCTTTCACAGAGGTGTTTGTTAGAGGGGCTTGGATGCAGATGTGACCGTGTGGGATTGGAGAATTCAGAGCACGTGAGTAACGGACAGCATCCAGGAACTTCAAGCGGGCAAAGTTGAGCCATCTCCTGCATTAGAACCGGTGCCACCAGGAAAGCACGTCAGGTATTAGCAATTGGAGATTCTATGAGTGTGGCGAAACACTGGAACAGGTTGCCCAGAGAGGTGGTAGATGCCCCACCCCTGGAAACATTCAAGGTCAGGTTGGACAGGGCGCCGAGCAACCTGACCCAGTGGAAGATGTGTGGAATAATCGGTGGGGGTGACTTAGAAATTAAACTTATGTTTTTAGAAAAGGTACAGCATGGAAGAGTCTTGCAGGGTAGCGTGCGGCTGACAGGTGAGCAATCCATTCCATGGAAGTCCCCTAGGCTCGTAACCTTAGATGTCAGCGATGCCAGGAGAACTTGGTGTTCTGACTCTAGGAGGATTTGTCCGGAGGGTGGAACGGTGTGGAGACACCATGGCCAGGCTCCGTGACCACGGAGCTGGTACACTGCACATTTGCCCAGGCTCCGTGACCACGGAGCTGGTACACTGCACATTTGCCCAGGCTCCGTGACCACGGAGCTGGTACACTGCACGTTTGCTACCCCGAGCCAACAGTCTGTCATGGTTTTGACAAAATGCTGTCCTTTTTATCATTATAATACCAAAACACACCTCCGTCCCAAAAGCTACTGCTACAAAAGTTTGCGGATACTATCCTTCAAGGTCCGAGCCTCCCCGTAAGAGGAAGCGGCGTATCCAGAAAGTTCCCAAAATAAAACTCAATAGCAACAAAGTCACTATTAAGCAGGCATTCTTTATTACAGCGCTGGGCAGCACTGGGGATTGCTCCACCACGAGTGCTCCAGTGATTCGGTAAACTTCCAAAGATTATTATGCTATAAAGTCATGCATAGTCATAAGGTTCCCGAGGATTCATTAACGTATGGAAAAGTTCAATCCGCGTGCATAGTTGTCTTTTTAGTGGTCTTCGGGGGTCCTCCAGTGGTCTCCGATGGTCTTCCTCACCTGTCCGATGGTTGAACTTTGGGTTTCCTTTGCCTATATATAGTCATTGAATTATCTCATCAGTCCTTTGGCCTTGGACTATCACAAGAGGCTGATGCTTATCTCGGCACTGATGTCCCGAGTCTATGTTATCGATGAATTTACGAGCTTAGTCAAGGTCCTTTTAATCCTATCAGGCACCAAGTGGCATTCTTCAAATACCTAACACTATCTTTGCAAGGGAGGAAGCCACAAGACAAGAAGGATGCGTACAATTAGGTCTGAGTCAGGGACTGTCAGGGGTTTAGTCCTTTCACTACCTGCCTCTAAGATGCAACCACCCCTCACTGGGCAAAGCAAGGGAATTTTACACCAATCATAATAAAGGTGCGTATGACTAGAGTCACTCAAGCTCCACCTGAAAGGTAAAAAATAGTATAAATTAGGTTAAGAGAAAAAGGGTGTTGGGGAAGATACCATCGCGTACCACTCTGACTGATGTGCTGAGTACAGCGGAGCACGTCTGAAATATCTTTACGCTAATGCGCACAGCAGGAGGAATAAAGAAGAGGAGCTAGAAGCTTTGGCCCAGTCCCAGAGCTAGAACGTCATCGGCGTACGCAAAAGCTGGTGGGATGAGTCCTGTGACTGGTGTGCCGTGACGTGGCAGACGCTTACGGGCTCTTCAGGAGAGAGAGGCAGGGCAGGCGAGGCGGAGGGGTTGATTCAGGGAATGCATAGTTAAACGTCACCAATGCAATCTAGTGTAGCGCAACAAATGTTGGGGCCCGGAGCCAAAACTCAGCCAGGATAACGAGGTAGCCTTGGGCTGTAAGGTAACAGGCAGAGCTTGCACGATGACGGAAACTTGTTGCTTTGGGGGAGTCAGAGGGGCGTCAGGACAAGAAGCGCCTAAACAAAGTTATAAGGACGCTGCAGAACTACCAAACTCCTGTCTGGAAACCACCCCGTGATCCCTGAGGTTCCCCTCAGAAGCACCCGGGACAAACAGGCAACAGCCTCAGACTGCCACTGCTGTAAGGGGCCTCAGGCAAGAATGCACCCAAGGATGTAATCTTCCCAAGCCTGATGGGGAACATCCTGGGGGGGATGCAAACAACCTAGCAGCAGGTGCCACTCAAAACCAAGACAAAAGGAGCTAAGGACATCTCCATCTAGATAAGAGTCAGAACACCCGTTGAAACCAACACCCCTTGCAATACACTGGCAAGATTACTGGATGGGCCAACTCATGACCGACCATATGTGGAAGAAGGGACTTAAAATGCATGCGTAATTAAGAGGCAAGTATTATAATTAGTGCCAGGAAATCTAATGCGTATGTATATAACTGAGCAATATAAGCTTTGTCCATCAGGACTTGCAGTGTGCAAGTCAGGAGGAGCGACGCCCCTTGCACCCAGGGCTGCAATAAACCTACCTGCTTTATAACTCTCCGTGAGTTGTAGAGTTTGTTTCCGCGCCTCAGGGTAGCACTGGGTGGAAAGGAGGGGCTGGACTGTGCACAGGGCTTGCAGCTGGGGACGGCATGGTTGAGAGCCGCCGCCTAAGGGTGAAGGGGAAAGCAAATAAAGCGGATGCTTTTGTGGCAGCCTACCACTGACCATCCAGCCAGGGCGATGCCACCGATGAATTATTGGACTAGGAAGTAAGGGATATCTCTGGATCAACTGCCCTCTTCCTTATGGGTGGTTTGAACTTCCCAGGCGTCAACTGGGAATATCGTACAGTGGACGCAAACAGGTCCAGGAAATTCCTGAAGCACACTGAAGATAACTTCTTGGTTATCTTAGCAGGTGCTAAGGGGGCCGACCAGGAAAGGTGCCCTCCTAGATTTGTTGCTTGTAAAGAAAGAGGGAGTGGTGGGCAATGTGGTGATTGGTGGCTGTCTTGGTCACTAGTTACAGTGACCACGAAGTAACGGAGTTCCCAGGCGTTGGCGATAGAGGAAAGCTGCCAGCAGAACTTGGAGCCTGGATGCGGGGAGAGGTGACTTGGGGCTGCTGAAGCAGCTAGTTAGTAAGGTTCCCTGGGAATCTGCTTTCACGGGTATTGGCTGTCCATGGATGCTGGCCACTTTGTAAGAGCCATCTCTTAAGAGCGCAGGAGCAGGCAATTCCAAGGTGTCAGAAGTCAAGCAAGTGGGGCAGAGGGCCGGCTTGGCTGAACAGGGATCCTCTTCAAGAACATAGGTGGAGAAGGAAAGTGTACGGACACTGGAAGCAAGGAAAGAGAGGCGACACGAGAAGACGACAGAGATGGGGCTTGCCACTGTAGGGGGAAAATCTGTGCAGCCAAAGCTCCGTTAGAGTTCAAGCTGGCCAGCACTAGGACATGAGGAAATGGACTGACGCTGCGTCAGGGGAATTTCAGATTGGACATTAGGAAAAGGTTCTTCACTAAGAGGGTGGCTGGTCACTGGAACAGGCTCCCCGGGGAAGCGGTCACGGCAGCAAGCCTGCCAGAGTTCAAGGGGCGTCTGGATGATGCTCTTTAGTCATATGACTTAGTTTTAGGTAGCCCTGCAAGGAGCAGGGAGTTGGACACAATGATCCTTATGGGTCCCTTCCAACTTGAGCTATTCTATGGCTCTTTGACAATAATCTGAGGGCCGCTGTACAAGGCTAGCAAGTTTCCTGGTAACCCAAGCCGCAGGGAGGTGAACGCTTCCTGTAAAGGCAGGTCTGCTCAGCAGAACAGGGCAGTAGTGAACGGCTTCTTTGTTTTGCTTTACCTGGCCACGTAGCTTTTGCTGCTAAACTGTCCTCTCTCAACCCACAAGTCTTCCCCCTTTCACCCTGCTGATGCACTCAGCCTGCCCACTGTTGGCAAGGGATTGAGCAGCTGCGTGATGCCAAGCTGCCTACTAGGATTAGCCTGCACCACCTGGGAAGGCAAGGCCCAATGAATCACTGAAACCAGAGGGCACTGCACCCGCTCTTCTGCAAAATGTTGGCCGACTGTGTGGCAGCTGAGCTGTCAGCACCCCATGCCCGCATTCCCCAGCAAAGTGATGCATAGAACCTCAGGGACGCAGCGCTTGTGTGTTCAACAAGTGATTTATTGGCATGTTGGCACCTCTGCCATAGCACAGCTCTCTGGCCACGTCCCGCTGATGGTAAGCCTGGCCTCTGCCTACTCGATGCTCAGGAAGGTGTCCGAGTCACCTTGCTGCACCCCAAACAGCATCTCAATCAGGAGGAGACTATCAGAAGCATCCACAACCCGGAGCTTGCAGGAGCGCCTGGAGGGCAGCACTGTGAGGCGGCTGTGTCGCGACCGAGGCAAAACCCGCCAGGCTGCACGTACCAATATCTGGAACCAGCGTGTGGTTTTCTCCACGTCTAGGTAGGGGCCGGTGCAGAGGGTGCCTAGCAGGCTGGGACCCTGATTTCTCCTCAGCTCCTCCTTGGGGTGGTGGAGGAAGCACAGCATGTCCTTCACCAGCCGCTCCCTCATGCAGGTACACACCAGCTCCACGCGGAGGCGGGAGTTCCTTGCCGGCATCTCCTCATCAGTGCCCAGCTCGAGGTGGAAGGCGTGCCCGCGGGGGGCCTGCAGGGGCACGAGCAGGCGGTAGACGGCGTCATCCTCACGGGGACTCCAGCCTTGGCAGAAACTGCCCTCCCCAATGGCTGGCATCAGTCGCGGCATGAAACTATTCCTGCAGAGTCTTCGGCAGGTACGCAGAAGTTCATCCACCAGCTCCTCCACCATGACAAATGATTCTGGCACGTCCAGAAGGCGCTCCGCCAAAATTCTGCCCATATCCAGAGCAACACTGGGTTTTCCTTCTTGCTCCTGCCTGTGCCCCTTCTTTCTGCAACTGCCTTTCTTGCTGCATGTGTCGGTCTCATGGCTCCTTCTGCTGAGCCACCACCAGAGCCCAAAGAGCAGGACCAGGACTCCAGCAATGGCCCAGAACTGTCGCTGCTGCAAGGCAGCAAAGAGCAGAGCTCCCCAGGTCATGACGCTTGGCTCTTGGCTCGTCTGAACCTGGCTCCTTTGCCTCTGGCTGCTCTGCTTCAGCTCCTGCAGCAGCCGAGACATCTCCAAGCTCAGCAGCTGCGCACGTTGCTGCATGCGCTCACGCGTGGCCTCATCCAGCTCATCACCGACCTTCTGCGGGTACCAAATGGTCCCTAGCAGAACCCGGATGAGGAATTCTGTGGCAGCCATGGCCTGCGGGAGGAGGGAGAGAAGGGGTTGAGTGTGGCTGGAAGGGAGGGAGGTGGTGGCGGGGGGAGCTGGGGGCAGGGAGGAGAGGGGGCAAGGCAGCTGGGAGGCAGCAAGGCCTGCGCCCACCCGCGGCAGCGGCATCACCGTGCCCTGCCCAAGGCGCTCCCACGAGCGGCTGTGCCCTCGATGCAGGGTGAGAACCCACCCCACCGGGGGCGCGCGCTTCTGCCCCGGCCCTCGTCCAGCCCAGCCTCTGCCTGCGTGCGCACTCACCGCTGGCCCAGGCTGTACTGGGGCAGGGCGTCCTGCTGGCGCCCCTGATAACCGCCCCCATTGTGACTCGTCCCCTCTGCTGTCACAGGCGCCAGAGCGCATCACGGGCACGCCCGCCGGCCAGCCCCGCCCCTCGGCCCCACCCCGGAGCAGCAACTCACAGCTCCCCAGGCAGCCAGAGCCCTGACAGCCAGAAAGCGCAGACCCACCCGGCAGGACAAGGCCGGGTGACTCGATTTGGGGAAATTACTTTATTAACAATCAACTCGGTTCACTTGGGTAAGTCGATATCACGGTGGGCGCAGGCTTTTCCACCGACACCTTGATGACAGCTGTGATGCCCCTCCTGACCACCATACCCCTGTCAGGCTGGCGCAGGAGGGATTTCCTGCTGCGGCTGCAGGATACCATGAGATACCTGCGCTGCTGCCTGGAGGAGAATCGCCTTGACCACCTCTTCTCTGGCAATGAGAACATGCCCCAGGAGATCATCTTGCCCCCTGCCTTCCAAACAGCTGAACCCCTCAACCTTTCCCAGGAAGGAACGCTAGTTAATTAAAACAAATTGCTGGTTAGGGAAGCTCTTCTCTCACATTCCCCGTGACCTTGGGCCAGCTGGAGTGGTAGACCTATTCAATGCTGCTTTTTCCTCAAGAGGGATGTGGAGAAGTGGCTGTAAGGCGTCATCACTGTAGTTTGCAGTTGTGGGAAACCAACAGGTCCAGCTATCAAGCAGTGACACTTCTCCACGGCTCTTAAATTGACAGGAGGGCTTCTGGTGGTCCAGTTCAACCTTCCTTTGGGACTGCCCCACGGCCACTTAATCTGTAGCTTTCAGGTACCGCAACAACAGGATCTATTAGGGTGCAGAGGATTGTGGGGGGTTGGGGTGCAGTTTCCTGGGAAGGACTTACAGCAGAACCTAGGCATCATGGCACTCTGGACACTTG
The DNA here is from genome assembly GCF_963921805.1 of Phalacrocorax carbo. Classification (NCBI taxonomy): domain Eukaryota; kingdom Metazoa; phylum Chordata; class Aves; order Suliformes; family Phalacrocoracidae; genus Phalacrocorax; species Phalacrocorax carbo. The sequence continues at coordinate 32,914,979 of NC_087521.1, forward strand.
TGCCAGGGTACAGCGAGGGCCAGCCGCTCCCTCAGGGCCTGGAAGTCAGGAGCTGAGTGTGCTAAGACAAAGGCCTGTCCCACCACCTCCACCCAGGTAGTGGGGCAGGCCTGGAGACCCTTGGCAGGTTCACTCATGCCTGCAGATCATCAAGCAGGTTCACGGTGATGAGGCAGGATGAGTTCAGGCCAGGAAGTCAACCTGCAGCTCAGGGCTGTGGGGACAAGGCCAGGCCGAGGCCAGGCTGGGATAGTGGCCCACTGGTGGGCCTGGCTCAACGGAGCCCATGGCCAGGCCAGGCAAGGCTGGGGGAAGCTGGAAACTGACAACCTGAAGTGTCGCTCTGACGGGGACTGACAGCCCTGGTTTGAGCTGCAGGGGGATTCTGGGCCATGGACAGGGCGGAGGGAAGGCCTGGGGGGGCTGGTCAGGGCCCTGGCAACCATGGAGGCAGCGTATCTCGTAAGCCAGTTAATTAATACTTTTTGCTCCTAAGCTAGGAGAGACCCATGACACCGTTTAGGGACCAGGGAAAGCGAAGCGATGCAGACTTCTTGCACGTGCGTTATTTACACAGTCGATTGCAGGGAAACCCACGTAGTGACATCCAGTGGCAATGGAGTGCAGGGAGCATTTCCTGCCTGTGACATGACACGCTGAGACAGGGTTTTCTTATGCCGAGTCCTGCTCTTGCTCCTTTCCACTCCCATCACGCCCACAGTTCAGCCATTTCCTTTTTCTACATATGGTGTTAGCTATCTTGCTTCGTCCTTGTGCATTCCCTGTCCTTTGGCAGATTATAGCCTGAAATTAACTCCAGTTTAATGGAAAAGGTTATCAGTTGCCATGGAAATGCCTTACCATGTGATTGTGGTTGTACTTCCTGTTGTGCTTAGGGCTGAAACCATTAGACGAGCCTTGTTTTTACACTTGCTTACAGTTCTATAGATATCTGTTACTCAAAACTGCGGACAGAATGTTCAGTCTTCTAACACAGGTCATTTTGGTTTTTATGCTGTGATCTTATGCCAAGCTGTTAAACACTTATGCTAAAGCTTTCTGCAACAGACATCCTCAGACTTCCTGGTTTGTTATTTAAGAACTGCAAAGCCAAATTCCTGCTGATAACTATTAACTGTCAAGGAAATAGGTTGATTTCCATGAACAAAGAGAATGCTGAAGCTGGTCGCTTGCCTTTGCTGGCTGGCTGATACTGAGATAAGAGCTCTAGGATGCAGGAGGTATGGGCCGCTGTGCCAGGCAGCCTAGCACGGAAAACTGCCCAATGCTGGGTGACTCTTGGCCTCAGTGTTAGCGACTGTAAACAGCACCTCCTTTTCCTCAGGGGTATACCTGCCACCACTAATAGCTCATCTGGGGATCTGTGCTGGCTCTTTCTTTGTTCATCGTATATATTAGGGATTCCAGTAATGCAGTTGATTGGTAATAAAGTAATAAATTAATGAAGTAATTTCCCCTAATCGAGTCACTGTTTTGCCAGTGGTGGTAATTGCTGAGTGATCTCCCTGTCTTTATCGAAAAGCACTGCATTTTGTTGTAATTTTCTCCTCCTGCAGTGATGTGGAGCGGAAATGATTGAGCGGTTTGGTGAGACCTGGTGCCCAGCTGTGCTCAACCACTGACAGTATCCATGGCACATGTCACCGGATCTTAGGTTTGGTGAGGGTTTCAGGGGTCTTTTGTCTGCTTTGTAAGGGGAGCCATTGGGCTATCAAGCTATGGATGCTTGAAGCAGCTGTGAGTTGCTGCTCCGGGGTGGGGCCGAGGGGCGGGGCTGGCCGGCGGGCGTGCCCGTGATGCGCTCTGGCGCCTGTGACAGCAGAGGGGACGAGTCACAATGGGGGCGGTTATCAGGGGCGCCAGCAGGACGCCCTGCCCCAGTACAGCCTGGGCCAGCGGTGAGTGCGCACGCAGGCAGAGGCTGGGCTGGACGAGGGCCGGGGCAGAAGCGCGCGCCCCCGGTGGGGTGGGTTCTCACCCTGCATCGAGGGCACAGCCGCTCATGGGAGCGCCTTGGGCAGGGCACGGTGATGCCGCTGCCGCGGGTGGGCGCAGGCCTTGCTGCCTCCCAGCTGCCTTGCCCCCTCTCCTCCCTGCCCCCAGCTCCCCCCGCCACCACCTCCCTCCCTTCCAGCCACACTCAACCCCTTCTCTCCCTCCTCCCGCAGGCCATGGCTGCCACAGAATTCCTCATCCGGGTTCTGCTAGGGACCATTTGGTACCCGCAGAAGGTCGGTGATGAGCTGGATGAGGCCACGCGTGAGCGCATGCAGCAACGTGCGCAGCTGCTGAGCTTGGAGATGTCTCGGCTGCTGCAGGAGCTGGAGCAGAGCAGCCAGGAGCAGAGCAATGTGGCCTGGGGAGCTCTGCTCTTTGCTGCCTTGCAGCAGCGACAGTTCTGGGCCATTGCTGGAGTCCTGGTCCTGCTCTTTGGGCTCTGGTGGTGGCTCAGCAGAAGGAGCCATGAGACCGACACATGCAGCAAGAAAGGCAGTTGCAGAAAGAAGGGGCACAGGCAGGAGCAAGAAGGAAAACCCAGTGTTGCTCTGGATGTGGGCAGAATTTTGGCGGAGCGCCTTCTGGACGTGCCAGAATCATTTGTCATGGTGGAGGAGCTGGTGGATGAACTTCTGCGTACCTGCCGAAGACTCTGCAGGAATAGTTTCATGCCGCGACTGATGCCAGCCATTGGGGAGGGTAGTTTCTGCCAAGGCTGGAGTCCCCGTGAGGATGACGCCGTCTACCGCCTGCTCGTGCCCCTGCAGGCCCCCCGCGGGCACGCCTTCCACCTCGAGCTGGGCACTGATGAGGAGATGCCGGCAAGGAACTCCCGCCTCCGCGTGGAGCTGGTGTGTACCTGCACGAGGGAGCGGCTGGTGAAGGACATGCTGTGCTTCCTCCACCACCCCAAGGAGGAGCTGAGGAGAAATCAGGGTCCCAGCCTGCTAGGCACCCTCTGCACCGGCCCCTACCTAGACGTGGAGAAAACCACACGTTGGTTCCAGACATTGGTACGTGCAGCCTGGCAGGTTTTGCCTCGGTCACAACACAGCCGCCTCACAGTGCTGCCCTCCAGGCGCTCCTGCAAGCTCCGGGTTGTGGATGCTTCTGATAGTCTCCTCCTGATTGAGATGCTGTTTGGGGTGCAGCAAGGTGACTCGGACACCTTCCTGAGCATCGAGTAGGCAGAGGCCAGGCTTACCATCAGCGGGACGTGGCCAGAGAGCTGTGCTATGGCAGAGGTGCACATCTTCACGCACAGGGCCAGGCGTGGCGGCACTCCCCGGGGAGCTGGTCCTGCAGAACCAAGCACGCTGGACACGGAGAACACACAGCTCCGTCAGCAGTGGGAATTGCTGCTGCGCCTTTCCTGCGCAGAAGAAGCACGCCCTGGGGAGCGGGGCCCCATGCGGCTGAAGGGGCCGTTGCAAGGAGGCTTGCGACAGAGACACCCGTTGCCTGCTGGACGGTGACTGCCCTTCCTCTCTGAGAGACACTGTCCCCTCCAGGACCTTTACTCTGTGCCAAGGTGCCAATAAATCGTGTCTTTGAATAAACGCTGATTCTGCGAGTGTCTGTGCACCACTTTGTTGGGGAACATGGGCACGGGGTGCTCCCTGCTCAGCTGGCGCAGTTAGAGAGCATTTTGCAGAAGAGCTGATGCAGTGGGCTCTGGTTTCGCTGATTGTTTAACTATGGCCTGCCCTGTCCGTGCTCCTGCCATGGGCCTCATCCTGCAGAAGGGCTTTGGGAAATGAAAGCCTGCCACAGCATCTGAGATACTGCTTCGCAAATGCCTCTGTAGATGAGAACGGGTAGGTATTGGATAGGTAGAATATGTCTGGACCTATTGTATAAATATAATGAGGTAGCCGGCTACGTTATGCTTGATTTGTGGAAAACCACCGAGCAGCCAGGCTTGCGCAACCCTGAAGTAAATTAGCAATGTCTCTCCTGAGGGTGTGATTATCGACTCGTTGCACACCGGGCAGCGAATCCGCTTTTCGGACAACATCTGTGCGCCTGACGGCCTTGGGCTGCGCGCGGGAGGCCCTGGCCAGCAGGCAGCAGGTCTTGGGAGAGTTGGGCGGTGCTGGCTGTCCCCGCAACTGCTTCCAACCTTTGGAAGTGCTAGGAAACTTTTGCAACTGTCCCGCACCGACTCAGGAGAGAGGCTAGGGTGCAAAGTACAGAATTACAAGAGAAATTCTTTATTCATGCGCATGAGGTGTCCCATGCAAACTGGGGCACTCCAAACGTGGTTTTACACGAGGTTCTTATACCTTTCTCTAGCATTCAGGCACAACGTGATTTGACCAAGCGCTACTTAACACGCACATACTACTATTTTGCAAAGCAGCCGTCGTTCTGTGGCATCACCATCCACCTGTTCTTTCTGGATCTAAACGACCCTGGAGTTGGTCTTGCTACAGGTACTTATCTATGACGCCAGCTAACGGGAGGCTTTCACAGAGGTGTTTGTTAGAGGGGCTTGGATGCAGATGTGACCGTGTGGGATTGGAGAATTCAGAGCACGGGAGTAACGGACAGCATCCAGGAACTTCAAGCGGGCAAAGTTGAGCCATCACCTGCATTAGAACCGGTGCCACCAGGAAAGCACGTCAGGTATTAGCAATTGGAGATTCTATGAGTGTGGCGAAACACTGGAACAGGTTGCCCAGAGAGGTGGTAGATGCCCCACCCCTGGAAACATTCAAGGTCAGGTTGGACAGGGCGCCGAGCAACCTGACCCAGTGGAAGATGTGTGGAATAATCGGTGGGGGTGACTTAGAAATTAAACTTATGTTTTTAGAAAAGGTACAGCATGGAAGAGTCTTGCAGGGTAGCGTGCGGCTGACAGGTGAGCAATCCATTCCATGGAAGTCCCCTAGGCTCGTAACCTTAGATGTCAGCGATGCCAGGAGAACTTGGTGTTCTGACTCTAGGAGGATTTGTCCGGAGGGTGGAACGGTGTGGAGACACCATGGCCAGGCTCCGTGACCACGGAGCTGGTACACTGCACATTTGCCCAGGCTCCGTGACCACGGAGCTGGTACACTGCACATTTGCCCAGGCTCCGTGACCACGGAGCTGGTACACTGCACGTTTGCTACCCCGAGCCAACAGTCTGTCATGGTTTTGACAAAATGCTGTCCTTTTTATCATTATAATACCAAAACACACCTCCGTCCCAAAAGCTACTGCTACAAAAGTTTGCGGATACTATCCTTCAAAGTCCGAGCCTCCCCGTAAGAGGAAGCGGCGTATCCAGAAAGTTCCCAAAATAAAACTCAATAGCAACAAAGTCACTATTAAGCAGGCATTCTTTATTACAGCGCTGGGCAGCACTGGGGATTGCTCCACCACGAGTGCTCCAGTGATTCGGTAAACTTCCACAGATTATTATGCTATAAAGTCATGCATAGTCATAAGGTTCCCGAGGATTCATTAACGTATGGAAAAGTTCAATCCGCGTGCATAGTTGTCTTTTTAGTGGTCTTCGGGGGTCCTCCAGTGGTCTCCGATGGTCTTCCTCACCTGTCCGATGGTTGAACTTTGGGTTTCCTTTGCCTATATATAGTCACTGAATTATCTCATCAGTCCTTTGGCCTTGGACTATCACAAGAGGCTGATGCTTATCTCGGCACTGATGTCCCGAGTCTATGTTATCGATGAATTTACGAGCTTAGTCAAGGTCCTTTTAATCCTATCAGGCACCAAGTGGCATTCTTCAAATACCTAACACTATCTTTGCAAGGGAGGAAGCCACAAGACAAGAAGGATGCGTACAATTAGGTCTGAGTCAGGGACTGTCAGGGGTTTAGTCCTTTCACTACCTGCCTCTAAGATGCAACCACCCCTCACTGGGCAAAGCAAGGGAATTTTACACCAATCATAATAAAGGTGCGTATGACTAGAGTCACTCAAGCTCCACCTGAAAGGTAAAAAATAGTATAAATTAGGTTAAGGGAAAAAGGGTGTTGGGGAAGATACCATCGCGTACCACTCTGACTGATGTGCTGAGTACAGCGGAGCACGTCTGAAATATCTTTACGCTAATGTGCACAGCAGGAGGAATAAAGAAGAGGAGCTAGAAGCTTTGGCCCAGTCCCAGAGCTAGAACGTCATCGGCGTACGCAAAAGCTGGTGGGATGAGTCCTGTGACTGGTGTGCCGTGACGTGGCAGACGCTTACGGGCTCTTCAGGAGAGAGAGGCAGGGCAGGTGAGGCGGAGGGGTTGATTCAGGGAATGCACAGTTAAACGTCACCAATGCAATCTAGTGTAGCGCAACAAATGTTGGGGCCCGGAGCCAAAACTCAGCCAGGATAACGAGGTAGCCTTGGGCTGTAAGGTAACAGGCAGAGCTTGCACGATGACGGAAACTTGTTGCTTTGGGGGAGTCAGAGGGGCGTCAGGACAAGAAGCGCCTAAACAAAGTTATAAGGACGCTGCAGAACTACCAAACTCCTGTCTGGAAACCACCCCGTGATCCCTGAGGTTCCCCTCAGAAGCACCCGGGACAAACAGGCAACAGCCTCAGACTGCCACTGCTGTAAGGGGCCTCAGGCAAGAATGCACCCAAGGATGTAATCTTCCCAAGCCTGATGGGGAACATCCTGGGGGGGATGCAAACAACCTAGCAGCAGGTGCCACTCAAAACCAAGACAAAAGGAGCTAAGGACATCTCCATCTAGATAAGAGTCAGAACACCCGTTGAAACCAACACCCCTTGCAATACACTGGCAAGATTACTGGATGGGCCAACTCATGACCGACCATATGTGGAAGAAGGGACTTAAAATGCATGCGTAATTAAGAGGCAAGTATTATAATTAGTGCCAGGAAATCTAATGCGTATGTATATAACTGAGCAATATAAGCTTTGTCCATCAGGACTTGCAGTGTGCAAGTCAGGAGGAGCGACGCCCCTTGCACCCAGGGCTGCAATAAACCTACCTGCTTTATAACTCTCCGTGAGTTGTAGAGTTTGTTTCCGCGCCTCAGGGTAGCACTGGGTGGAAAGGAGGGGCTGGACTGTGCACAGGGCTTGCAGCTGGGGACGGCATGGTTGAGAGCCGCCGCCTAAGGGTGAAGGGGAAAGCAAATAAAGCGGATGCTTTTGTGGCAGCCTACCACTGACCATCCAGCCAGGGCGATGCCACCGATGAATTATTGGACTAGGAAGTAAGGGATATCTCTGGATCAACTGCCCTCTTCCTTATGGGTGGTTTGAACTTCCCAGGCGTCAACTGGGAATATCGTACAGTGGACGCAAACAGGTCCAGGAAATTCCTGAAGCACACTGAAGATAACTTCTTGGTTATCTTAGCAGGTGCTAAGGGGGCCGACCAGGAAAGGTGCCCTCCTAGATTTGTTGCTTGTAAAGAAAGAGGGAGTGGTGGGCAATGTGGTGATTGGTGGCTGTCTTGGTCACTAGTTACAGTGACCACGAAGTAACGGAGTTCCCAGGCGTTGGCGATAGAGGAAAGCTGCCAGCAGAACTTGGAGCCTGGATGCGGGGAGAGGTGACTTGGGGCTGCTGAAGCAGCTAGTTAGTAAGGTTCCCTGGGAATCTGCTTTCACGGGTATTGGCTGTCCATGGATGCTGGCCACTTTGTAAGAGCCATCTCTTAAGAGCGCAGGAGCAGGCAATTCCAAGGTGTCAGAAGTCAAGCAAGTGGGGCAGAGGGCCGGCTTGGCTGAACAGGGATCCTCTTCAAGAACATAGGTGGAGAAGGAAAGTGTACGGACACTGGAAGCAAGGAAAGAGAGGCGACACGAGAAGACGACAGAGATGGGGCTTGCCACTGTAGGGGGAAAATCTGTGCAGCCAAAGCTCGGTTAGAGTTCAAGCTGGCCAGCACTAGGACATGAGGAAATGGACTGACGCTGCGTCAGGGGAATTTCAGATTGGACATTAGGAAAAGGTTCTTCACTAAGAGGGTGGCTGGTCACTGGAACAGGCTCCCCGGGGAAGCGGTCACGGCAGCAAGCCTGCCAGAGTTCAAGGGGCGTCTGGATGATGCTCTTTAGTCATATGACTTAGTTTTAGGTAGCCCTGCAAGGAGCAGGGAGTTGGAGACAATGATCCTTATGGGTCCCTTCCAACTTGAGCTATTCTATGGCTCTTTGACAATAATCTGAGGGCCGCTGTACAAGGCTAGCAAGTTTCCTGGTAACCCAAGCCGCAGGGAGGTGAACGCTTCCTGTAAAGGCAGGTCTGCTCAGCAGAACAGGGCAGTAGTGAACGGCTTCTTTGTTTTGCTTTACCTGGCCACGTAGCTTTTGCTGCTAAACTGTCCTCTCTCAACCCACAAGTCTTCCCCCTTTCACCCTGCTGATGCACTCAGCCTGCCCACTGTTGGCAAGGGATTGAGCAGCTGCGTGATGCCAAGCTGCCTACTAGGATTAGCCTGCACCACCTGGGAAGGCAAGGCCCAATGAATCACTGAAACCAGAGGGCACTGCACCCGCTCTTCTGCAAAATGTTGGCCGACTGTGTGGCAGCTGAGCTGTCAGCACCCCATGCCCGCATTCCCCAGCAAAGTGATGCATGGAACCTCAGGGACGCAGCGCTTGTGTGTTCAACAAGTGATTTATTGGCATGTTGGCACCTCTGCCATAGCACAGCTCTCTGGCCACGTCCCGCTGATGGTAAGCCTGGCCTCTGCCTACTCGATGCTCAGGAAGGTGTCCGAGTCACCTTGCTGCACCCCAAACAGCATCTCAATCAGGAGGAGACTATCAGAAGCATCCACAACCCGGAGCTTGCAGGAGCGCCTGGACGGCAGCACTGTGAGGCGGCTGTGTCGCGACCGAGGCAAAACCCGCCAGGCTGCACGTACCAATATTTGGAACCAGCGTGTGGTTTTCTCCACGTCTAGGTAGGGGCCGGTGCAGAGGGTGCCTAGCAGGCTGGGACCCTGATTTCTCCTCAGCTCCTCCTTGGGGTGGTGGAGGAAGCACAGCATGTCCTTCACCAGCCGCTCCCTCATGCAGGTACACACCAGCTCCACGCGGAGGCGGGAGTTCCTTGCCGGCATCTCCTCATCAGTGCCCAGCTCGAGGTGGAAGGCGTGCCCGCGGGGGGCCTGCAGGGGCACGAGCAGGCGGTAGACGGCGTCATCCTCACGGGGACTCCAGCCTTGGCAGAAACTGCCCTCCCCAATGGCTGGCATCAGTCGCGGCATGAAACTATTCCTGCAGAGTCTTCGGCAGGTACGCAGAAGTTCATCCACCAGCTCCTCCACCATGACAAATGATTCTGGCACGTCCAGAAGGCGCTCCGCCAAAATTCTGCCCATATCCAGAGCAACACTGGGTTTTCCTTCTTGCTCCTGCCTGTGCCCCTTCTTTCTGCAACTGCCTTTCTTGCTGCATGTGTCGGTCTCATGGCTCCTTCTGCTGAGCCACCACCAGAGCCCAAAGAGCAGGACCAGGACTCCAGCAATGGCCCAGAACTGTCGCTGCTGCAAGGCAGCAAAGAGCAGAGCTCCCCAGGTCATGACGCTTGGCTCTTGGCTCGTCTGAACCTGGCTCCTTTGCCTCTGGCTGCTCTGCTTCAGCTCCTGCAGCAGCCGAGACATCTCCAGGCTCAGCAGCTGCGCACGTTGCTGCATGCGCTCGCGCGTGGCCTCATCCAGCTCATCACCAACCTTCTGCGGGTACCAAATGGTCCCTAGCAGAACCCGGATGAGGAATTCTGTGGCAGCCATGGCCTGCGGGAGGAGGGAGAGAAGGGGTTGAGTGTGGCTGGAAGGGAGGGAGGTGGTGGCGGGGGGAGCTGGGGGCAGGGAGGAGAGGGGGCAAGGCAGCTGGGAGGCAGCAAGGCCTGCGCCCACCCGCGGCAGCGGCATCACCGTGCCCTGCCCAAGGCGCTCCCACGAGCGGCTGTGCCCTCGATGCAGGGTGAGAACCCACCCCACCGGGGGCGCGCGCTTCTGCCCCGGCCCTCGTCCAGCCCAGCCTCTGCCTGCGTGCGCACTCACCGCTGGCCCAGGCTGTACTGGGGCAGGGCGTCCTGCTGGCGCCCCTGATAACCGCCCCCATTGTGACTCGTCCCCTCTGCTGTCACAGGCGCCAGAGCGCATCACGGGCACGCCCGCCGGCCAGCCCCGCCCCTCGGCCCCACCCCGGAGCAGCAACTCACAGCTCCCCAGGCAGCCAGAGCCCTGACAGCCAGAAAGCGCAGACCCACCCGGCAGGACAAGGCCGGGTGACTCGATTTGGGGAAATTACTTTATTAACAATCAACTCGGTTCACTTGGGTAAGTCGATATCACGGTGGGCGCAGGCTTTTCCACCGACACCTTGATGACAGCTGTGATGCCCCTCCTGACCACCATACCCCTGTCAGGCTGGCGCAGGAGGGATTTCCTGCTGCGGCTGCAGGATACCATGAGATACCTGCGCTGCTGCCTGGAGGAGAATCGCCTTGACCACCTCTTCTCTGGCAATGAGAACATGCCCCAGGAGATCATCTTGCCCCCTGCCTTCCAAACAGCTGAACCCCTCAACCTTTCCCAGGAAGGAACGCTAGTTAATTAAAACAAATTGCTGGTTAGGGAAGCTCTTCTCTCACATTCCCCGTGACCTTGGGCCAGCTGGAGTGGTAGACCTATTCAATGCTGCTTTTTCCTCAAGAGGGATGTGGAGAAGTGGCTGTAAGGCGTCATCACTGTAGTTTGCAGTTGTGGGAAACCAACAGGTCCAGCTATCAAGCAGTGACACTTCTCCACGGCTCTTAAATTGACAGGAGGGCTTCTGGTGGTCCAGTTCAACCTTCCTTTGGGACTGCCCCACGGCCACTTAATCTGTAGCTTTCAGGTACCGCAACAACAGGATCTATTAGGGTGCAGAGGATTGTGGGGGGTTGGGGTGCAGTTTCCTGGGAAGGACTTACAGCAGAACCTAGGCATCATGGCACTCTGGACACTTGTGCCAGGGTACAGCGAGGGCCAGCCGCTCCCTCAGGGCCTGGAAGTCAGGAGCTGAGTGTGCTAAGACAAAGGCCTGTCCCACCACCTCCACCCAGGTAGTGGGGCAGGCCTGGAGACCCTTGGCAGGTTCACTCATGCCTGCAGATCATCAAGCAGGTTCACGGTGATGAGGCAGGATGAGTTCAGGCCAGGAAGTCAACCTGCAGCTCAGGGCTGTGGGGACAAGGCCAGGCCGAGGCCAGGCTGGGATAGTGGCCCACTGGTGGGCCTGGCTCAACGGAGCCCATGGCCAGGCCAGGCAAGGCTGGGGGAAGCTGGAAACTGACAACCTGAAGTGTCGCTCTGACGGGGACTGACAGCCCTGGTTTGAGCTGCAGGGGGATTCTGGGCCATGGACAGGGCGGAGGGAAGGCCTGGGGGGGCTGGTCAGGGCCCTGGCAACCATGGAGGCAGCGTATCTCGTAAGCCAGTTAATTAATACTTTTTGCTCCTAAGCTAGGAGAGACCCATGACACCGTTTAGGGACCAGGGAAAGCGAAGCGATGCAGACTTCTTGCACGTGCGTTATTTACACAGTCGATTGCAGGGAAACCCACGTAGTGACATCCAGTGGCAATGGAGTGCAGGGAGCATTTCCTGCCTGTGACATGACACGCTGAGACAGGGTTTTCTTATGCCGAGTCCTGCTCTTGCTCCTTTCCACTCCCATCACGCCCACAGTTCAGCCATTTCCTTTTTCTACATATGGTGTTAGCTATCTTGCTTCGTCCTTGTGCATTCCCTGTCCTTTGGCAGATTATAGCCTGAAATTAACTCCAGTTTAATGGAAAAGGTTATCAGTTGCCATGGAAATGCCTTACCATGTGATTGTGGTTGTACTTCCTGTTGTGCTTAGGGCTGAAACCATTAGACGAGCCTTGTTTTTACACTTGCTTACAGTTCTATAGATATCTGTTACTCAAAACTGCGGACAGAATGTTCAGTCTTCTAACACAGGTCATTTTGGTTTTTATGCTGTGATCTTATGCCAAGCTGTTAAACACTTATGCTAAAGCTTTCTGCAACAGACATCCTCAGACTTCCTGGTTTGTTATTTAAGAACTGCAAAGCCAAATTCCTGCTGATAACTATTAACTGTCAAGGAAATAGGTTGATTTCCATGAACAAAGAGAATGCTGAAGCTGGTCGCTTGCCTTTGCTGGCTGGCTGATACTGAGATAAGAGCTCTAGGATGCAGGAGGTATGGGCCGCTGTGCCAGGCAGCCTAGCACGGAAAACTGCCCAATGCTGGGTGACTCTTGGCCTTAGTGTTAGCGACTGTAAACAGCACCTCCTTTTCCTCAGGGGTATACCTGCCACCACTAATAGCTCATCTGGGGATCTGTGCTGGCTCTTTCTTTGTTCATCGTATATATTAGGGATTCCAGTAATGCAGTTGATTGGTAATAAAGTAATAAATTAATGAAGTAATTTCCCCTAATCGAGTCACTGTTTTGCCAGTGGTGGTAATTGCTGAGTGATCTCCCTGTCTTTATCGAAAAGCACTGCATTTTGTTGTCATTTTCTCCTCCTGCAGTGATGTGGAGCGGCAATGATTGAGCGGTTTGGTGAGACCTGGTGCCCAGCTGTGCTCAACCACTGACAGTATCCATGGCACATGTCACCGGATCTTAGGTTTGGTGAGGGTTTCAGGGGTCTTTTGTCTGCTTTGTAAGGGGAGCCATTGGGCTATCAAGCTATGGATGCTTGAAGCAGCTGTGAGTTGCTGCTCCGGGGTGGGGCCGAGGGGCGGGGCTGGCCGGCGGGCGTGCCCGTGATGCGCTCTGGCGCCTGTGACAGCAGAGGGGACGAGTCACAATGGGGGCGGTTATCAGGGGCGCCAGCAGGACGCCCTGCCCCAGTACAGCCTGGGCCAGCGGTGAGTGCGCACGCAGGCAGAGGCTGGGCTGGACGAGGGCCGGGGCAGAAGCGCGCGCCCCCGGTGGGGTGGGTTCTCACCCTGCATCGAGGGCACAGCCGCTCGTGGGAGCGCCTTGGGCAGGGCACGGTGATGCCGCTGCCGCGGGTGGGCGCAGGCCTTGCTGCCTCCCAGCTGCCTTGCCCCCTCTCCTCCCTGCCCCCAGCTCCCCCCGCCACCACCTCCCTCCCTTCCAGCCACACTCAACCCCTTCTCTCCCTCCTCCCGCAGGCCATGGCTGCCACAGAATTCCTCATCCGGGTTCTGCTAGGGACCATTTGGTACCCGCAGAAGGTCGGTGATGAGCTGGATGAGGCCACGCGTGAGCGCATGCAGCAACGTGCTCAGCTGCTGAGCCTGGAGATGTCTCGGCTGCTGCAGGAGCTGGAGCAGAGCAGCCAGGAGCAGAGCAATGTGGCCTGGGGAGCTCTGCTCTTTGCTGCCTTGCAGCAGCGACAGTTCTGGGCCATTGCTGGAGTCCTGGTCCTGCTCTTTGGGCTCTGGTGGTGGCTCAGCAGAAGGAGCCATGAGACCGACACATGCAGCAAGAAAGGCAGTTGCAGAAAGAAGGGGCACAGGCAGGAGCAAGAAGGAAAACCCAGTGTTGCTCTGGATGTGGGCAGAATTTTGGCGGAGCGCCTTCTGGACGTGCCAGAATCATTTGTCATGGTGGAGGAGCTGGTGGATGAACTTCTGCGTACCTGCCGAAGACTCTGCAGGAATAGTTTCATGCCGCGACTGATGCCAGCCATTGGGGAGGGTAGTTTCTGCCAAGGCTGGAGTCCCCGTGAGGATGACGCCGTCTACCGCCTGCTCGTGCCCCTGCAGGCCCCCCACGGGCACGCCTTCCACCTCGAGCTGGGCACTGATGAGGAGATGCCGGCAAGGAACTCCCGCCTCCGCGTGGAGCTGGTGTGTACCTGCACGAGGGAGCGGCTGGTGAAGGACATGCTGTGCTTCCTCCACCACCCCAAGGAGGAGCTGAGGAGAAATCAGGGTCCCAGCCTGCTAGGCACCCTCTGCACCGGCCCCTACCTAGACGTGGAGAAAACCACACGTTGGTTCCAGACATTGGTACGTGCAGCCTGGCAGGTTTTGCCTCGGTCGCAACACAGCCGCCTCACAGTGCTGCCCTCCAGGCGCTCCTGCAAGCTCCGGGTTGTGGATGCTTCTGATAGTCTCCTCCTGATTGAGATGCTGTTTGGGGTGCAGCAAGGTGACTCGGACACCTTCCTGAGCATCGAGTAGGCAGAGGCCAGGCTTACCATCAGCGGGACGTGGCCAGAGAGCTGTGCTATGGCAGAGGTGCACATCTTCACGCACAGGGCCAGGCGTGGCGGCACTCCCCGGGGAGCTGGTCCTGCAGAACCAAGCACGCTGGACACGGAGAACACACAGCTCCGTCAGCTGTGGGAATTGCTGCTGCGCCTTTCCTGCGCAGAAGAAGCACGCCCTGGGGAGCGGGGCCCCATGCAGCTGAAGGGGCCGTTGCAAGGAGGCTTGCGACAGAGACACCCGTTGCCTGCTGGACGGTGACTGCCCTTCCTCTCTGAGAGACACTGTCCCCTCCGGGACCTTTACTCTGTGCCAAGGTGCCAATAAATCGTGTCTTTGAATAAACGCTGATTCTGCGAGTGTCTGTGCGCCACTTTGTTGGGGAACATGGGCACGGGGTGCTCCCTGCTCAGCTGGCGCAGTTAGAGAGCATTTTGCAGAAGAGCTGATGCAGTGGGCTCTGGTTTCGCTGATTGTTTAACTATGGCCCGCCCTGTCTGTGCTCCTGCCATGGGCCTCATCCTGCAGAAGGGCTTTGGGAAATGAAAGCCTGCCACAGCATCTGAGATACTGCTTCGCAAATGCCTCTGTAGATGAGAATGGGTAGGTATTGGATAGGTAGAATATGTCTGGACCTATGTATAAATATAATGAGGTAGCCGGCTACGTTATGCTTGATTTGTGGAAAACCACCGAGCAGCCAGGCTTGCGCAACCCTGAAGTAAATTAGCAATGTCTCTCCTGAGGGTGTGATTATCGACTCGTTGCACACCGGGCAGCGAATCCGCTTTTCGGACAACATCTGTGCGCCTGACGGCCTTGGGCTGCGCGCGGGAGGCCCTGGCCAGCAGGCAGCAGGTCTTGGGAGAGTTGGGCGGTGCTGGCTGTCCCCGCAACCGCTTCCAACCATGGGAAGTGTTAGGAAACTTTCGCAACTGTCCCGCACCGACTCAGGAGAGAGGCTAGGGTGCAAAGTACAGAATTACAAGAGAAATTCTTTATTCATGCGCATGAGGTGTCCCATGCAAACTGGGGCACTCCAAACATGGTTTTACACGAGGTTCTTATACCTTTCTCTAGCATTCAGGCACAACGTGATTTGACCAAGCGCTACTTAACACGCACATACTACTATTTTGCAAAGCAGCCGTCGTTCTGTGGCATCACCATCCACCTGTTCTTTCTGGATCTAAACGACCCTGGAGTTGGTCTTGCTACAGGTACTTATCTATGACGCCAGCTAACGGGAGGCTTTCACAGAGGTGTTTGTTAGAGGGGCTTGGATGCAGATGTGACCGTGTGGGATTGGAGAATTCAGAGCACGGGAGTAACGGACAGCATCCAGGAACTTCAAGCGGGCAAAGTTGAGCCATCACCTGCATTAGAACCGGTGCCACCAGGAAAGCACGTCAGGTATTAGCAATTGGAGATTCTATGAGTGTGGCGAAACACTGGAACAGGTTGCCCAGAGAGGTGGTAGATGCCCCACCCCTGGAAACATTCAAGGTCAGGTTGGACAGGGCGCCGAGCAACCTGACCCAGTGGAAGATGTGTGGAATAATCGGTGGGGGTGACTTAGAAATTAAACTTATGTTTTTAGAAAAGGTACAGCATGGAAGAGTCTTGCAGGGTAGCGTGCGGCTGACAGGTGAGCAATCCATTCCATGGAAGTCCCCTAGGCTCGTAACCTTAGATGTCAGCGATGCCAGGAGAACTTGGTGTTCTGACTCTAGGAGGATTTGTCCGGAGGGTGGAACGGTGTGGAGACACCATGGCCAGGCTCCGTGACCACGGAGCTGGTACACTGCACATTTGCCCAGGCTCCGTGACCACGGAGCTGGTACACTGCACGTTTGCTACCCCGAGCCAACAGTCTGTCATGGTTTTGACAAAATGCTGTCCTTTTTATCATTATAATACCAAAACACACCTCCGTCCCAAAAGCTACTGCTACAAAAGTTTGCGGATACTATCCTTCAAAGTCCGAGCCTCCCCGTAAGAGGAAGCGGCGTATCCAGAAAGTTCCCAAAATAAAACTCAATAGCAACAAAGTCACTATTAAGCAGGCATTCTTTATTACAGCGCTGGGCAGCACTGGGGATTGCTCCACCACGAGTGCTCCAGTGATTCGGTAAACTTCCAAAGATTATTATGCTATAAAGTCATGCATAGTCATAAGGTTCCCGAGGATTCATTAACGTATGGAAAAGTTCAATCCGCGTGCATAGTTGTCTTTTTAGTGGTCTTCGGGGGTCCTCCAGTGGTCTCCGATGGTCTTCCTCACCTGTCCGATGGTTGAACTTTGGGTTTCCTTTGCCTATATATAGTCACTGAATTATCTCATCAGTCCTTTGGCCTTGGACTATCACAAGAGGCTGATGCTTATCTCGGCACTGATGTCCCGAGTCTATGTTATCGATGAATTTACGAGCTTATTCAAGGTCCTTTTAATCCTATCAGGCACCAAGTGGCATTCTTCAAATACCTAACACTATCTTTGCAAGGGAGGAAGCCACAAGACAAGAAGGATGCGTACAATTAGGTCTGAGTCAGGGACTGTCAGGGGTTTAGTCCTTTCACTACCTGCCTCTAAGATGCAACCACCCCTCACTGGGCAAAGCAAGGGAATTTTACACCAATCATAATAAAGGTGCGTATGACTAGAGTCACTCAAGCTCCACCTGAAAGGTAAAAAATAGTATAAATTAGGTTAAGAGAAAAAGGGTGTTGGGGAAGATACCATCGCGTACCACTCTGACTGATGTGCTGAGTACAGCGGAGCACGTCTGAAATATCTTTATGCTAATGCGCACAGCAGGAGGAATAAAGAAGAGGAGCTAGAAGCTTTGGCCCAGTCCCAGAGCTAGAACGTCATCGGCGTACGCAAAAGCTGGTGGGATGAGTCCTGTGACTGGTGTGCCGTGACGTGGCAGACGCTTACGGGCTCTTCAGGAGAGAGAGGCAGGGCAGGTGAGGTGGAGGGGTTGATTCAGGGAATGCACAGTTAAACGTCACCAATGCAATCTAGTGTAGCGCAACAAATGTTGGGGCCCGGAGCCAAAACTCAGCCAGGATAACGAGGTAGCCTTGGGCTGTAAGGTAACAGGCAGAGCTTGCACGATGACGGAAACTTGTTGCTTTGGGGGAGTCAGAGGGGCGTCAGGACAAGAAGCGCCTAAACAAAGTTATAAGGACGCTGCAGAACTACCAAACTCCTGTCTGGAAACCACCCCGTGATCCCTGAGGTTCCCCTCAGAAGCACCCGGGACAAACAGGCAACAGCCTCAGACTGCCACTGCTGTAAGGGGCCTCAGGCAAGAATGCACCCAAGGATGTAATCTTCCCAAGCCTGATGGGGAACATCCTGGGGGGGATGCAAACAACCTAGCAGCAGGTGCCACTCAAAACCAAGACAAAAGGAGCTAAGGACATCTCCATCTAGATAAGAGTCAGAACACCCGTTGAAACCAACACCCCTTGCAATACACTGGCAAGATTACTGGATGGGCCAACTCATGACCGACCATATGTGGAAGAAGGGACTTAAAATGCATGCGTAATTAAGAGGCAAGTATTATAATTAGTGCCAGGAAATCTAATGCGTATGTATATAACTGAGCAATATAAGCTTTGTCCATCAGGACTTGCAGTGTGCAAGTCAGGAGGAGCGACGCCCCTTGCACCCAGGGCTGCAATAAACCTACCTGCTTTATAACTCTCCGTGAGTTGTAGAGTTTGTTTCCGCGCCTCAGGGTAGCACTGGGTGGAAAGGAGGGGCTGGACTGTGCACAGGGCTTGCAGCTGGGGACGGCATGGTTGAGAGCCGCCGCCTAAGGGTGAAGGGGAAAGCAAATAAAGCGGATGCTTTTGTGGCAGCCTACCACTGACCATCCAGCCAGGGCGATGCCACCGATGAATTATTGGACTAGGAAGTAAGGGATATCTCTGGATCAACTGCCCTCTTCCTTATGGGTGGTTTGAACTTCCCAGGCGTCAACTGGGAATATCGTACAGTGGACGCAAACAGGTCCAGGAAATTCCTGAAGCACACTGAAGATAACTTCTTGGTTATCTTAGCAGGTGCTAAGGGGGCCGACCAGGAAAGGTGCCCTCCTAGATTTGTTGCTTGTAAAGAAAGAGGGAGTGGTGGGCAATGTGGTGATTGGTGGCTGTCTTGGTCACTAGTTACAGTGACCACGAAGTAACGGAGTTCCCAGGCGTTGGCGATAGAGGAAAGCTGCCAGCAGAACTTGGAGCCTGGATGCGGGGAGAGGTGACTTGGGGCTGCTGAAGCAGCTAGTTAGTAAGGTTCCCTGGGAATCTGCTTTCACGGGTATTGGCTGTCCATGGATGCTGGCCACTTTGTAAGAGCCATCTCTTAAGAGCGCAGGAGCAGGCAATTCCAAGGTGTCAGAAGTCAAGCAAGTGGGGCAGAGGGCCGGCTTGGCTGAACAGGGATCCTCTTCAAGAACATAGGTGGAGAAGGAAAGTGTACGGACACTGGAAGCAAGGAAAGAGAGGCGACACGAGAAGACGACAGAGATGGGGCTTGCCACTGTAGGGGGAAAATCTGTGCAGCCAAAGCTCGGTTAGAGTTCAAGCTGGCCAGCACTAGGACATGAGGAAATGGACTGACGCTGCGTCAGGGGAATTTCAGATTGGACATTAGGAAAAGGTTCTTCACTAAGAGGGTGGCTGGTCACTGGAACAGGCTCCCCGGGGAAGCGGTCACGGCAGCAAGCCTGCCAGAGTTCAAGGGGCGTCTGGATGATGCTCTTTAGTCATATGACTTAGTTTTAGGTAGCCCTGCAAGGAGCAGGGAGTTGGACACAATGATCCTTATGGGTCCCTTCCAACTTGAGCTATTCTATGGCTCTTTGACAATAATCTGAGGGCCGCTGTACAAGGCTAGCAAGTTTCCTGGTAACCCAAGCCGCAGGGAGGTGAACGCTTCCTGTAAAGGCAGGTCTGCTCAGCAGAACAGGGCAGTAGTGAACGGCTTCTTTGTTTTGCTTTACCTGGCCACGTAGCTTTTGCTGCTAAACTGTCCTCTCTCAACCCACAAGTCTTCCCCCTTTCACCCTGCTGATGCACTCAGCCTGCCCACTGTTGGCAAGGGATTGAGCAGCTGCGTGATGCCAAGCTGCCTACTAGGATTAGCCTGCACCACCTGGGAAGGCAAGGCCCAATGAATCACTGAAACCAGAGGGCACTGCACCCGCTCTTCTGCAAAATGTTGGCCGACTGTGTGGCAGCTGAGCTGTCAGCACCCCATGCCCGCATTCCCCAGCAAAGTGATGCATGGAACCTCAGGGACGCAGCGCTTGTGTGTTCAACAAGTGATTTATTGGCATGTTGGCACCTCTGCCATAGCACAGCTCTCTGGCCACGTCCCGCTGATGGTAAGCCTGGCCTCTGCCTACTCGATGCTCAGGAAGGTGTCCGAGTCACCTTGCTGCACCCCAAACAGCATCTCAATCAGGAGGAGACTATCAGAAGCATCCACAACCCGGAGCTTGCAGGAGCGCCTGGAGGGCAGCACTGTGAGGCGGCTGTGTCGCGACCGAGGCAAAACCCGCCAGGCTGCACGTACCAATATCTGGAACCAGCGTGTGGTTTTCTCCACGTCTAGGTAGGGGCCGGTGCAGAGGGTGCCTAGCAGGCTGGGACCCTGATTTCTCCTCAGCTCCTCCTTGGGGTGGTGGAGGAAGCACAGCATGTCCTTCACCAGCCGCTCCCTCATGCAGGTACACACCAGCTCCACGCGGAGGCGGGAGTTCCTTGCCGGCATCTCCTCATCAGTGCCCAGCTCGAGGTGGAAGGCGTGCCCGCGGGGGGCCTGCAGGGGCACGAGCAGGCGGTAGACGGCGTCATCCTCACGGGGACTCCAGCCTTGGCAGAAACTGCCCTCCCCAATGGCTGGCATCAGTCGCGGCATGAAACTATTCCTGCAGAGTCTTCGGCAGGTACGCAGAAGTTCATCCACCAGCTCCTCCACCATGACAAATGATTCTGGCACGTCCAGAAGGCGCTCCGCCAAAATTCTGCCCATATCCAGAGCAACACTGGGTTTTCCTTCTTGCTCCTGCCTGTGCCCCTTCTTTCTGCAACTGCCTTTCTTGCTGCATGTGTCGGTCTCATGGCTCCTTCTGCTGAGCCACCACCAGAGCCCAAAGAGCAGGACCAGGACTCCAGCAATGGCCCAGAACTGTCGCTGCTGCAAGGCAGCAAAGAGCAGAGCTCCCCAGGTCATGACGCTTGGCTCTTGGCTCGTCTGAACCTGGCTCCTTTGCCTCTGGCTGCTCTGCTTCAGCTCCTGCAGCAGCCGAGACATCTCCAGGCTCAGCAGCTGCGCACGTTGCTGCATGCGCTCGCGCGTGGCCTCATCCAGCTCATCACCAACCTTCTGCGGGTACCAAATGGTCCCTAGCAGAACCCGGATGAGGAATTCTGTGGCAGCCATGGCCTGCGGGAGGAGGGAGAGAAGGGGTTGAGTGTGGCTGGAAGGGAAGGAGGTGGTGGCGGGGGGAGCTGGGGGCAGGGAGGAGAGGGGGCAAGGCAGCTGGGAGGCAGCAAGGCCTGCGCCCACCCGCGGCAGCGGCATCACCGTGCCCTGCCCAAGGCGCTCCCACGAGCGGCTGTGCCCTCGATGCAGGGTGAGAACCCACCCCACCGGGGGCGCGCGCTTCTGCCCCGGCCCTCGTCCAGCCCAGCCTCTGCCTGCGTGCGCACTCACCGCTGGCCCAGGCTGTACTGGGGCAGGGCGTCCTGCTGGCGCCCCTGATAACCGCCCCCATTGTGACTCGTCCCCTCTGCTGTCACAGGCGCCAGAGCGCATCACGGGCACGCCCGCCGGCCAGCCCCGCCCCTCGGCCCCACCCCGGAGCAGCAACTCACAGCTCCCCAGGCAGCCAGAGCCCTGACAGCCAGAAAGCGCAGACCCACCCGGCAGGACAAGGCCGGGTGACTCGATTTGGGGAAATTACTTTATTAACAATCAACTCGGTTCACTTGGGTAAGTCGATATCACGGTGGGCGCAGGCTTTTCCACCGACACCTTGATGACAGCTGTGATGCCCCTCCTGACCACCATACCCCTGTCAGGCTGGCGCAGGAGGGATTTCCTGCTGCGGCTGCAGGATACCATGAGATACCTGCGCTGCTGCCTGGAGGAGAATCGCCTTGACCACCTCTTCTCTGGCAATGAGAACATGCCCCAGGAGATCATCTTGCCCCCTGCCTTCCAAACAGCTGAACCCCTCAACCTTTCCCAGGAAGGAACGCTAGTTAATTAAAACAAATTGCTGGTTAGGGAAGCTCTTCTCTCACATTCCCCGTGACCTTGGGCCAGCTGGAGTGGTAGACCTATTCAATGCTGCTTTTTCCTCAAGAGGGATGTGGAGAAGTGGCTGTAAGGCGTCATCACTGTAGTTTGCAGTTGTGGGAAACCAACAGGTCCAGCTATCAAGCAGTGACACTTCTCCACGGCTCTTAAATTGACAGGAGGGCTTCTGGTGGTCCAGTTCAACCTTCCTTTGGGACTGCCCCACGGCCACTTAATCTGTAGCTTTCAGGTACCGCAACAACAGGATCTATTAGGGTGCAGAGGATTGTGGGGGGTTGGGGTGCAGTTTCCTGGGAAGGACTTACAGCAGAACCTAGGCATCATGGCACTCTGGACACTTGTGCCAGGGTACAGCGAGGGCCAGCCGCTCCCTCAGGGCCTGGAAGTCAGGAGCTGAGTGTGCTAAGACAAAGGCCTGTCCCACCACCTCCACCCAGGTAGTGGGGCAGGCCTGGAGACCCTTGGCAGGTTCACTCATGCCTGCAGATCATCAAGCAGGTTCACGGTGATGAGGCAGGATGAGTTCAGGCCAGGAAGTCAACCTGCAGCTCAGGGCTGTGGGGACAAGGCCAGGCCGAGGCCAGGCTGGGATAGTGGCCCACTGGTGGGCCTGGCTCAACGGAGCCCATGGCCAGGCCAGGCAAGGCTGGGGGAAGCTGGAAACTGACAACCTGAAGTGTCGCTCTGACGGGGACTGACAGCCCTGGTTTGAGCTGCAGGGGGATTCTGGGCCATGGACAGGGCGGAGGGAAGGCCTGGGGGGGCTGGTCAGGGCCCTGGCAACCATGGAGGCAGCGTATCTCGTAAGCCAGTTAATTAATACTTTTTGCTCCTAAGCTAGGAGAGACCCATGACACCGTTTAGGGACCAGGGAAAGCGAAGCGATGCAGACTTCTTGCACGTGCGTTATTTACACAGTCGATTGCAGGGAAACCCACGTAGTGACATCCAGTGGCAATGGAGTGCAGGGAGCATTTCCTGCCTGTGACATGACACGCTGAGACAGGGTTTTCTTATGCCGAGTCCTGCTCTTGCTCCTTTCCACTCCCATCACGCCCACAGTTCAGCCATTTCCTTTTTCTACATATGGTGTTAGCTATCTTGCTTCGTCCTTGTGCATTCCCTGTCCTTTGGCAGATTATAGCCTGAAATTAACTCCAGTTTAATGGAAAAGGTTATCAGTTGCCATGGAAATGCCTTACCATGTGATTGTGGTTGTACTTCCTGTTGTGCTTAGGGCTGAAACCATTAGACGAGCCTTGTTTTTACACTTGCTTACAGTTCTATAGATATCTGTTACTCAAAACTGCGGACAGAATGTTCAGTCTTCTAACACAGGTCATTTTGGTTTTTATGCTGTGATCTTATGCCAAGCTGTTAAACACTTATGCTAAAGCTTTCTGCAACAGACATCCTCAGACTTCCTGGTTTGTTATTTAAGAACTGCAAAGCCAAATTCCTGCTGATAACTATTAACTGTCAAGGAAATAGGTTGATTTCCATGAACAAAGAGAATGCTGAAGCTGGTCGCTTGCCTTTGCTGGCTGGCTGATACTGAGATAAGAGCTCTAGGATGCAGGAGGTATGGGCCGCTGTGCCAGGCAGCCTAGCACGGAAAACTGCCCAATGCTGGGTGACTCTTGGCCTTAGTGTTAGCGACTGTAAACAGCACCTCCTTTTCCTCAGGGGTATACCTGCCACCACTAATAGCTCATCTGGGGATCTGTGCTGGCTCTTTCTTTGTTCATCGTATATATTAGGGATTCCAGTAATGCAGTTGATTGGTAATAAAGTAATAAATTAATGAAGTAATTTCCCCTAATCGAGTCACTGTTTTGCCAGTGGTGGTAATTGCTGAGTGATCTCCCTGTCTTTATCGAAAAGCACTGCATTTTGTTGTCATTTTCTCCTCCTGCAGTGATGTGGAGCGGCAATGATTGAGCGGTTTGGTGAGACCTGGTGCCCAGCTGTGCTCAACCACTGACAGTATCCATGGCACATGTCACCGGATCTCAGGTTTGGTGAGGGTTTCAGGGGTCTTTTGTCTGCTTTGTAAGGGGAGCCATTGGGCTATCAAGCTATGGATGCTTGAAGCAGCTGTGAGTTGCTGCTCCGGGGTGGGGCCGAGGGGCGGGGCTGGCCGGCGGGCGTGCCCGTGATGCGCTCTGGCGCCTGTGACAGCAGAGGGGACGAGTCACAATGGGGGCGGTTATCAGGGGCGCCAGCAGGACGCCCTGCCCCAGTACAGCCTGGGCCAGCGGTGAGTGCGCACACAGGCAGAGGCTGGGCTGGACGAGGGCCGGGGCAGAAGCGCGCGCCCCCGGTGGGGTGGGTTCTCACCCTGCATCGAGGGCACAGCCGCTCGTGGGAGCGCCTTGGGCAGGGCACGGTGATGCCGCTGCCGCGGGTGGGCGCAGGCCTTGCTGCCTCCCAGCTGCCTTGCCCCCTCTCCTCCCTGCCCCCAGCTCCCCCCGCCACCACCTCCCTCCCTTCCAGCCACACTCAACCCCTTCTCTCCCTCCTCCCGCAGGCCATGGCTGCCACAGAATTCCTCATCCGGGTTCTGCTAGGGACCATTTGGTACCCGCAGAAGGTCGGTGATGAGCTGGATGAGGCCACGCGTGAGCGCATGCAGCAACGTGCTCAGCTGCTGAGCCTGGAGATGTCTCGGCTGCTGCAGGAGCTGGAGCAGAGCAGCCAGGAGCAGAGCAATGTGGCCTGGGGAGCTCTGCTCTTTGCTGCCTTGCAGCAGCGACAGTTCTGGGCCATTGCTGGAGTCCTGGTCCTGCTCTTTGGGCTCTGGTGGTGGCTCAGCAGAAGGAGCCATGAGACCGACACATGCAGCAAGAAAGGCAGTTGCAGAAAGAAGGGGCACAGGCAGGAGCAAGAAGGAAAACCCAGTGTTGCTCTGGATGTGGGCAGAATTTTGGCGGAGCGCCTTCTGGACGTGCCAGAATCATTTGTCATGGTGGAGGAGCTGGTGGATGAACTTCTGCGTACCTGCCGAAGACTCTGCAGGAATAGTTTCATGCCGCGACTGATGCCAGCCATTGGGGAGGGTAGTTTCTGCCAAGGCTGGAGTCCCCGTGAGGATGACGCCGTCTACCGCCTGCTCGTGCCCCTGCAGGCCCCCCACGGGCACGCCTTCCACCTCGAGCTGGGCACTGATGAGGAGATGCCGGCAAGGAACTCCCGCCTCCGCGTGGAGCTGGTGTGTACCTGCACGAGGGAGCGGCTGGTGAAGGACATGCTGTGCTTCCTCCACCACCCCAAGGAGGAGCTGAGGAGAAATCAGGGTCCCAGCCTGCTAGGCACCCTCTGCACCGGCCCCTACCTAGACGTGGAGAAAACCACACGTTGGTTCCAGACATTGGTACGTGCAGCCTGGCAGGTTTTGCCTCGGTCGCAACACAGCCGCCTCACAGTGCTGCCCTCCAGGCGCTCCTGCAAGCTCCGGGTTGTGGATGCTTCTGATAGTCTCCTCCTGATTGAGATGCTGTTTGGGGTGCAGCAAGGTGACTCGGACACCTTCCTGAGCATCGAGTAGGCAGAGGCCAGGCTTACCATCAGCGGGACGTGGCCAGAGAGCTGTGCTATGGCAGAGGTGCACATCTTCACGCACAGGGCCAGGCGTGGCGGCACTCCCCGGGGAGCTGGTCCTGCAGAACCAAGCACGCTGGACACGGAGAACACACAGCTCCGTCAGCTGTGGGAATTGCTGCTGCGCCTTTCCTGCGCAGAAGAAGCACGCCCTGGGGAGCGGGGCCCCATGCAGCTGAAGGGGCCGTTGCAAGGAGGCTTGCGACAGAGACACCCGTTGCCTGCTGGACGGTGACTGCCCTTCCTCTCTGAGAGACACTGTCCCCTCCGGGACCTTTACTCTGTGCCAAGGTGCCAATAAATCGTGTCTTTGAATAAACGCTGATTCTGCGAGTGTCTGTGCGCCACTTTGTTGGGGAACATGGGCACGGGGTGCTCCCTGCTCAGCTGGCGCAGTTAGAGAGCATTTTGCAGAAGAGCTGATGCAGTGGGCTCTGGTTTCGCTGATTGTTTAACTATGGCCCGCCCTGTCTGTGCTCCTGCCATGGGCCTCATCCTGCAGAAGGGCTTTGGGAAATGAAAGCCTGCCACAGCATCTGAGATACTGCTTCGCAAATGCCTCTGTAGATGAGAATGGGTAGGTATTGGATAGGTAGAATATGTCTGGACCTATGTATAAATATAATGAGGTAGCCGGCTACGTTATGCTTGATTTGTGGAAAACCACCGAGCAGCCAGGCTTGCGCAACCCTGAAGTAAATTAGCAATGTCTCTCCTGAGGGTGTGATTATCGACTCGTTGCACACCGGGCAGCGAATCCGCTTTTCGGACAACATCTGTGCGCCTGACGGCCTTGGGCTGCGCGCGGGAGGCCCTGGCCAGCAGGCAGCAGGTCTTGGGAGAGTTGGGCGGTGCTGGCTGTCCCCGCAACCGCTTCCAACCATGGGAAGTGTTAGGAAACTTTCGCAACTGTCCCGCACCGACTCAGGAGAGAGGCTAGGGTGCAAAGTACAGAATTACAAGAGAAATTCTTTATTCATGCGCATGAGGTGTCCCATGCAAACTGGGGCACTCCAAACATGGTTTTACACGAGGTTCTTATACCTTTCTCTAGCATTCAGGCACAACGTGATTTGACCAAGCGCTACTTAACACGCACATACTACTATTTTGCAAAGCAGCCGTCGTTCTGTGGCATCACCATCCACCTGTTCTTTCTGGATCTAAACGACCCTGGAGTTGGTCTTGCTACAGGTACTTATCTATGACGCCAGCTAACGGGAGGCTTTCACAGAGGTGTTTGTTAGAGGGGCTTGGATGCAGATGTGACCGTGTGGGATTGGAGAATTCAGAGCACGTGAGTAACGGACAGCATCCAGGAACTTCAAGCGGGCAAAGTTGAGCCATCACCTGCATTAGAACCGGTGCCACCAGGAAAGCACGTCAGGTATTAGCAATTGGAGATTCTATGAGTGTGGCGAAACACTGGAACAGGTTGCCCAGAGAGGTGGTAGATGCCCCACCCCTGGAAACATTCAAGGTCAGGTTGGACAGGGCGCCGAGCAACCTGACCCAGTGGAAGATGTGTGGAATAATCGGTGGGGGTGACTTAGAAATTAAACTTATGTTTTTAGAAAAGGTACAGCATGGAAGAGTCTTGCAGGGTAGCGTGCGGCTGACAGGTGAGCAATCCATTCCATGGAAGTCCCCTAGGCTCGTAACCTTAGATGTCAGCGATGCCAGGAGAACTTGGTGTTCTGACTCTAGGAGGATTTGTCCGGAGGGTGGAACGGTGTGGAGACACCATGGCCAGGCTCCGTGACCACGGAGCTGGTACACTGCACATTTGCCCAGGCTCCGTGACCACGGAGCTGGTACACTGCACGTTTGCTACCCCGAGCCAACAGTCTGTCATGGTTTTGACAAAATGCTGTCCTTTTTATCATTATAATACCAAAACACACCTCCGTCCCAAAAGCTACTGCTACAAAAGTTTGCGGATACTATCCTTCAAAGTCCGAGCCTCCCCGTAAGAGGAAGCGGCGTATCCAGAAAGTTCCCAAAATAAAACTCAATAGCAACAAAGTCACTATTAAGCAGGCATTCTTTATTACAGCGCTGGGCAGCACTGGGGATTGCTCCACCACGAGTGCTCCAGTGATTCGGTAAACTTCCAAAGATTATTATGCTATAAAGTCATGCATAGTCATAAGGTTCCCGAGGATTCATTAACGTATGGAAAAGTTCAATCCGCGTGCATAGTTGTCTTTTTAGTGGTCTTCGGGGGTCCTCCAGTGGTCTCCGATGGTCTTCCTCACCTGTCCGATGGTTGAACTTTGGGTTTCCTTTGCCTATATATAGTCACTGAATTATCTCATCAGTCCTTTGGCCTTGGACTATCACAAGAGGCTGATGCTTATCTCGGCACTGATGTCCCGAGTCTATGTTATCGATGAATTTACGAGCTTATTCAAGGTCCTTTTAATCCTATCAGGCACCAAGTGGCATTCTTCAAATACCTAACACTATCTTTGCAAGGGAGGAAGCCACAAGACAAGAAGGATGTGTACAATTAGGTCTGAGTCAGGGACTGTCAGGGGTTTAGTCCTTTCACTACCTGCCTCTAAGATGCAACCACCCCTCACTGGGCAAAGCAAGGGAATTTTACACCAATCATAATAAAGGTGCGTATGACTAGAGTCACTCAAGCTCCACCTGAAAGGTAAAAAATAGTATAAATTAGGTTAAGAGAAAAAGGGTGTTGGGGAAGATACCATCGCGTACCACTCTGACTGATGTGCTGAGTACAGCGGAGCACGTCTGAAATATCTTTATGCTAATGCGCACAGCAGGAGGAATAAAGAAGAGGAGCTAGAAGCTTTGGCCCAGTCCCAGAGCTAGAACGTCATCGGCGTACGCAAAAGCTGGTGGGATGAGTCCTGTGACTGGTGTGCCGTGACGTGGCAGACGCTTACGGGCTCTTCAGGAGAGAGAGGCAGGGCAGGTGAGGCGGAGGGGTTGATTCAGGGAATGCACAGTTAAACGTCACCAATGCAATCTAGTGTAGCGCAACAAATGTTGGGGCCCGGAGCCAAAACTCAGCCAGGATAACGAGGTAGCCTTGGGCTGTAAGGTAACAGGCAGAGCTTGCACGATGACGGAAACTTGTTGCTTTGGGGGAGTCAGAGGGGCGTCAGGACAAGAAGCGCCTAAACAAAGTTATAAGGACGCTGCAGAACTACCAAACTCCTGTCTGGAAACCACCCCGTGATCCCTGAGGTTCCCCTCAGAAGCACCCGGGACAAACAGGCAACAGCCTCAGACTGCCACTGCTGTAAGGGGCCTCAGGCAAGAATGCACCCAAGGATGTAATCTTCCCAAGCCTGATGGGGAACATCCTGGGGGGGATGCAAACAACCTAGCAGCAGGTGCCACTCAAAACCAAGACAAAAGGAGCTAAGGACATCTCCATCTAGATAAGAGTCAGAACACCCGTTGAAACCAACACCCCTTGCAATACACTGGCAAGATTACTGGATGGGCCAACTCATGACCGACCATATGTGGAAGAAGGGACTTAAAATGCATGCGTAATTAAGAGGCAAGTATTATAATTAGTGCCAGGAAATCTAATGCGTATGTATATAACTGAGCAATATAAGCTTTGTCCATCAGGACTTGCAGTGTGCAAGTCAGGAGGAGCGACGCCCCTTGCACCCAGGGCTGCAATAAACCTACCTGCTTTATAACTCTCCGTGAGTTGTAGAGTTTGTTTCCGCGCCTCAGGGTAGCACTGGGTGGAAAGGAGGGGCTGGACTGTGCACAGGGCTTGCAGCTGGGGACGGCATGGTTGAGAGCCGCCGCCTAAGGGTGAAGGGGAAAGCAAATAAAGCGGATGCTTTTGTGGCAGCCTACCACTGACCATCCAGCCAGGGCGATGCCACCGATGAATTATTGGACTAGGAAGTAAGGGATATCTCTGGATCAACTGCCCTCTTCCTTATGGGTGGTTTGAACTTCCCAGGCGTCAACTGGGAATATCGTACAGTGGACGCAAACAGGTCCAGGAAATTCCTGAAGCACACTGAAGATAACTTCTTGGTTATCTTAGCAGGTGCTAAGGGGGCCGACCAGGAAAGGTGCCCTCCTAGATTTGTTGCTTGTAAAGAAAGAGGGAGTGGTGGGCAATGTGGTGATTGGTGGCTGTCTTGGTCACTAGTTACAGTGACCACGAAGTAACGGAGTTCCCAGGCGTTGGCGATAGAGGAAAGCTGCCAGCAGAACTTGGAGCCTGGATGCGGGGAGAGGTGACTTGGGGCTGCTGAAGCAGCTAGTTAGTAAGGTTCCCTGGGAATCTGCTTTCACGGGTATTGGCTGTCCATGGATGCTGGCCACTTTGTAAGAGCCATCTCTTAAGAGCGCAGGAGCAGGCAATTCCAAGGTGTCAGAAGTCAAGCAAGTGGGGCAGAGGGCCGGCTTGGCTGAACAGGGATCCTCTTCAAGAACATAGGTGGAGAAGGAAAGTGTACGGACACTGGAAGCAAGGAAAGAGAGGCGACACGAGAAGACGACAGAGATGGGGCTTGCCACTGTAGGGGGAAAATCTGTGCAGCCAAAGCTCCGTTAGAGTTCAAGCTGGCCAGCACTAGGACATGAGGAAATGGACTGACGCTGCGTCAGGGGAATTTCAGATTGGACATTAGGAAAAGGTTCTTCACTAAGAGGGTGGCTGGTCACTGGAACAGGCTCCCCGGGGAAGCGGTCACGGCAGCAAGCCTGCCAGAGTTCAAGGGGCGTCTGGATGATGCTCTTTAGTCATATGACTTAGTTTTAGGTAGCCCTGCAAGGAGCAGGGAGTTGGAGACAATGATCCTTATGGGTCCCTTCCAACTTGAGCTATTCTATGGCTCTTTGACAATAATCTGAGGGCCGCTGTACAAGGCTAGCAAGTTTCCTGGTAACCCAAGCCGCAGGGAGGTGAACGCTTCCTGTAAAGGCAGGTCTGCTCAGCAGAACAGGGCAGTAGTGAACGGCTTCTTTGTTTTGCTTTACCTGGCCACGTAGCTTTTGCTGCTAAACTGTCCTCTCTCAACCCACAAGTCTTCCCCCTTTCACCCTGCTGATGCACTCAGCCTGCCCACTGTTGGCAAGGGATTGAGCAGCTGCGTGATGCCAAGCTGCCTACTAGGATTAGCCTGCACCACCTGGGAAGGCAAGGCCCAATGAATCACTGAAACCAGAGGGCACTGCACCCGCTCTTCTGCAAAATGTTGGCCGACTGTGTGGCAGCTGAGCTGTCAGCACCCCATGCCCGCATTCCCCAGCAAAGTGATGCATGGAACCTCAGGGACGCAGCGCTTGTGTGTTCAACAAGTGATTTATTGGCATGTTGGCACCTCTGCCATAGCACAGCTCTCTGGCCACGTCCCGCTGATGGTAAGCCTGGCCTCTGCCTACTCGATGCTCAGGAAGGTGTCCGAGTCACCTTGCTGCACCCCAAACAGCATCTCAATCAGGAGGAGACTATCAGAAGCATCCACAACCCGGAGCTTGCAGGAGCGCCTGGAGGGCAGCACTGTGAGGCGGCTGTGTCGCGACCGAGGCAAAACCCGCCAGGCTGCACGTACCAATATCTGGAACCAGCGTGTGGTTTTCTCCACGTCTAGGTAGGGGCCGGTGCAGAGGGTGCCTAGCAGGCTGGGACCCTGATTTCTCCTCAGCTCCTCCTTGGGGTGGTGGAGGAAGCACAGCATGTCCTTCACCAGCCGCTCCCTCATGCAGGTACACACCAGCTCCACGCGGAGGCGGGAGTTCCTTGCCGGCATCTCCTCATCAGTGCCCAGCTCGAGGTGGAAGGCGTGCCCGCGGGGGGCCTGCAGGGGCACGAGCAGGCGGTAGACGGCGTCATCCTCACGGGGACTCCAGCCTTGGCAGAAACTGCCCTCCCCAATGGCTGGCATCAGTCGCGGCATGAAACTATTCCTGCAGAGTCTTCGGCAGGTACGCAGAAGTTCATCCACCAGCTCCTCCACCATGACAAATGATTCTGGCACGTCCAGAAGGCGCTCCGCCAAAATTCTGCCCATATCCAGAGCAACACTGGGTTTTCCTTCTTGCTCCTGCCTGTGCCCCTTCTTTCTGCAACTGCCTTTCTTGCTGCATGTGTCGGTCTCATGGCTCCTTCTGCTGAGCCACCACCAGAGCCCAAAGAGCAGGACCAGGACTCCAGCAATGGCCCAGAACTGTCGCTGCTGCAAGGCAGCAAAGAGCAGAGCTCCCCAGGTCATGACGCTTGGCTCTTGGCTCGTCTGAACCTGGCTCCTTTGCCTCTGGCTGCTCTGCTTCAGCTCCTGCAGCAGCCGAGACATCTCCAGGCTCAGCAGCTGCGCACGTTGCTGCATGCGCTCGCGCGTGGCCTCATCCAGCTCATCACCAACCTTCTGCGGGTACCAAATGGTCCCTAGCAGAACCCGGATGAGGAATTCTGTGGCAGCCATGGCCTGCGGGAGGAGGGAGAGAAGGGGTTGAGTGTGGCTGGAAGGGAAGGAGGTGGTGGCGGGGGGAGCTGGGGGCAGGGAGGAGAGGGGGCAAGGCAGCTGGGAGGCAGCAAGGCCTGCGCCCACCCGCGGCAGCGGCATCACCGTGCCCTGCCCAAGGCGCTCCCACGAGCGGCTGTGCCCTCGATGCAGGGTGAGAACCCACCCCACCGGGGGCGCGCGCTTCTGCCCCGGCCCTCGTCCAGCCCAGCCTCTGCCTGCGTGCGCACTCACCGCTGGCCCAGGCTGTACTGGGGCAGGGCGTCCTGCTGGCGCCCCTGATAACCGCCCCCATTGTGACTCGTCCCCTCTGCTGTCACAGGCGCCAGAGCGCATCACGGGCACGCCCGCCGGCCAGCCCCGCCCCTCGGCCCCACCCCGGAGCAGCAACTCACAGCTCCCCAGGCAGCCAGAGCCCTGACAGCCAGAAAGCGCAGACCCACCCGGCAGGACAAGGCCGGGTGACTCGATTTGGGGAAATTACTTTATTAACAATCAACTCGGTTCACTTGGGTAAGTCGATATCACGGTGGGCGCAGGCTTTTCCACCGACACCTTGATGACAGCTGTGATGCCCCTCCTGACCACCATACCCCTGTCAGGCTGGCGCAGGAGGGATTTCCTGCTGCGGCTGCAGGATACCATGAGATACCTGCGCTGCTGCCTGGAGGAGAATCGCCTTGACCACCTCTTCTCTGGCAATGAGAACATGCCCCAGGAGATCATCTTGCCCCCTGCCTTCCAAACAGCTGAACCCCTCAACCTTTCCCAGGAAGGAACGCTAGTTAATTAAAACAAATTGCTGGTTAGGGAAGCTCTTCTCTCACATTCCCCGTGACCTTGGGCCAGCTGGAGTGGTAGACCTATTCAATGCTGCTTTTTCCTCAAGAGGGATGTGGAGAAGTGGCTGTAAGGCGTCATCACTGTAGTTTGCAGTTGTGGGAAACCAACAGGTCCAGCTATCAAGCAGTGACACTTCTCCACGGCTCTTAAATTGACAGGAGGGCTTCTGGTGGTCCAGTTCAACCTTCCTTTGGGACTGCCCCACGGCCACTTAATCTGTAGCTTTCAGGTACCGCAACAACAGGATCTATTAGGGTGCAGAGGATTGTGGGGGGTTGGGGTGCAGTTTCCTGGGAAGGACTTACAGCAGAACCTAGGCATCATGGCACTCTGGACACTTGTGCCAGGGTACAGCGAGGGCCAGCCGCTCCCTCAGGGCCTGGAAGTCAGGAGCTGAGTGTGCTAAGACAAAGGCCTGTCCCACCACCTCCACCCAGGTAGTGGGGCAGGCCTGGAGACCCTTGGCAGGTTCACTCATGCCTGCAGATCATCAAGCAGGTTCACGGTGATGAGGCAGGATGAGTTCAGGCCAGGAAGTCAACCTGCAGCTCAGGGCTGTGGGGACAAGGCCAGGCCGAGGCCAGGCTGGGATAGTGGCCCACTGGTGGGCCTGGCTCAACGGAGCCCATGGCCAGGCCAGGCAAGGCTGGGGGAAGCTGGAAACTGACAACCTGAAGTGTCGCTCTGACGGGGACTGACAGCCCTGGTTTGAGCTGCAGGGGGATTCTGGGCCATGGACAGGGCGGAGGGAAGGCCTGGGGGGGCTGGTCAGGGCCCTGGCAACCATGGAGGCAGCGTATCTCGTAAGCCAGTTAATTAATACTTTTTGCTCCTAAGCTAGGAGAGACCCATGACACCGTTTAGGGACCAGGGAAAGCGAAGCGATGCAGACTTCTTGCACGTGCGTTATTTACACAGTCGATTGCAGGGAAACCCACGTAGTGACATCCAGTGGCAATGGAGTGCAGGGAGCATTTCCTGCCTGTGACATGACACGCTGAGACAGGGTTTTCTTATGCCGAGTCCTGCTCTTGCTCCTTTCCACTCCCATCACGCCCACAGTTCAGCCATTTCCTTTTTCTACATATGGTGTTAGCTATCTTGCTTCGTCCTTGTGCATTCCCTGTCCTTTGGCAGATTATAGCCTGAAATTAACTCCAGTTTAATGGAAAAGGTTATCAGTTGCCATGGAAATGCCTTACCATGTGATTGTGGTTGTACTTCCTGTTGTGCTTAGGGCTGAAACCATTAGACGAGCCTTGTTTTTACACTTGCTTACAGTTCTATAGATATCTGTTACTCAAAACTGCGGACAGAATGTTCAGTCTTCTAACACAGGTCATTTTGGTTTTTATGCTGTGATCTTATGCCAAGCTGTTAAACACTTATGCTAAAGCTTTCTGCAACAGACATCCTCAGACTTCCTGGTTTGTTATTTAAGAACTGCAAAGCCAAATTCCTGCTGATAACTATTAACTGTCAAGGAAATAGGTTGATTTCCATGAACAAAGAGAATGCTGAAGCTGGTCGCTTGCCTTTGCTGGCTGGCTGATACTGAGATAAGAGCTCTAGGATGCAGGAGGTATGGGCCGCTGTGCCAGGCAGCCTAGCACGGAAAACTGCCCAATGCTGGGTGACTCTTGGCCTCAGTGTTAGCGACTGTAAACAGCACCTCCTTTTCCTCAGGGGTATACCTGCCACCACTAATAGCTCATCTGGGGATCTGTGCTGGCTCTTTCTTTGTTCATCGTATATATTAGGGATTCCAGTAATGCAGTTGATTGGTAATAAAGTAATAAATTAATGAAGTAATTTCCCCTAATCGAGTCACTGTTTTGCCAGTGGTGGTAATTGCTGAGTGATCTCCCTGTCTTTATCGAAAAGCACTGCATTTTGTTGTCATTTTCTCCTCCTGCAGTCATGTGGAGCGGCAATGATTGAGCGGTTTGGTGAGACCTGGTGCCCAGCTGTGCTCAACCACTGACAGTATCCATGGCACATGTCACCGGATCTTAGGTTTGGTGAGGGTTTCAGGGGTCTTTTGTCTGCTTTGTAAGGGGAGCCATTGGGCTATCAAGCTATGGATGCTTGAAGCAGCTGTGAGTTGCTGCTCCGGGGTGGGGCCGAGGGGCGGGGCTGGCCGGCGGGCGTGCCCGTGATGCGCTCTGGCGCCTGTGACAGCAGAGGGGACGAGTCACAATGGGGGCGGTTATCAGGGGCGCCAGCAGGACGCCCTGCCCCAGTACAGCCTGGGCCAGCGGTGAGTGCGCACGCAGGCAGAGGCTGGGCTGGACGAGGGCCGGGGCAGAAGCGCGCGCCCCCGGTGGGGTGGGTTCTCACCCTGCATCGAGGGCACAGCCGCTCGTGGGAGCGCCTTGGGCAGGGCACGGTGATGCCGCTGCCGCGGGTGGGCGCAGGCCTTGCTGCCTCCCAGCTGCCTTGCCCCCTCTCCTCCCTGCCCCCAGCTCCCCCCGCCACCACCTCCCTCCCTTCCAGCCACACTCAACCCCTTCTCTCCCTCCTCCCGCAGGCCATGGCTGCCACAGAATTCCTCATCCGGGTTCTGCTAGGGACCATTTGGTACCCGCAGAAGGTCGGTGATGAGCTGGATGAGGCCACGCGTGAGCGCATGCAGCAACGTGCGCAGCTGCTGAGCTTGGAGATGTCTCGGCTGCTGCAGGAGCTGGAGCAGAGCAGCCAGGAGCAGAGCAATGTGGCCTGGGGAGCTCTGCTCTTTGCTGCCTTGCAGCAGCGACAGTTCTGGGCCATTGCTGGAGTCCTGGTCCTGCTCTTTGGGCTCTGGTGGTGGCTCAGCAGAAGGAGCCATGAGACCGACACATGCAGCAAGAAAGGCAGTTGCAGAAAGAAGGGGCACAGGCAGGAGCAAGAAGGAAAACCCAGTGTTGCTCTGGATGTGGGCAGAATTTTGGCGGAGCGCCTTCTGGACGTGCCAGAATCATTTGTCATGGTGGAGGAGCTGGTGGATGAACTTCTGCGTACCTGCCGAAGACTCTGCAGGAATAGTTTCATGCCGCGACTGATGCCAGCCATTGGGGAGGGTAGTTTCTGCCAAGGCTGGAGTCCCCGTGAGGATGACGCCGTCTACCGCCTGCTCGTGCCCCTGCAGGCCCCCCGCGGGCACGCCTTCCACCTCGAGCTGGGCACTGATGAGGAGATGCCGGCAAGGAACTCCCGCCTCCGTGTGGAGCTGGTGTGTACCTGCACGAGGGAGCGGCTGGTGAAGGACATGCTGTGCTTCCTCCACCACCCCAAGGAGGAGCTGAGGAGAAATCAGGGTCCCAGCCTGCTAGGCACCCTCTGCACCGGCCCCTACCTAGACGTGGAGAAAACCACACGTTGGTTCCAGACATTGGTACGTGCAGCCTGGCAGGTTTTGCCTCGGTCGCAACACAGCCGCCTCACAGTGCTGCCCTCCAGGCGCTCCTGCAAGCTCCGGGTTGTGGATGCTTCTGATAGTCTCCTCCTGATTGAGATGCTGTTTGGGGTGCAGCAAGGTGACTCGGACACCTTCCTGAGCATCGAGTAGGCAGAGGCCAGGCTTACCATCAGCGGGATGTGGCCAGAGAGCTGTGCTATGGCAGAGGTGCACATCTTCACGCACAGGGCCAGGCGTGGCGGCACTCCCCGGGGAGCTGGTCCTGCAGAACCAAGCACGCTGGACACGGAGAACACACAGCTCCGTCAGCTGTGGGAATTGCTGCTGCACCTTTCCTGCGCAGAAGAAGCACGCCCTGGGGAGCGGGGCCCCATGCAGCTGAAGGGGCCGTTGCAAGGAGGCTTGCGACAGAGACACCCGTTGCCTGCTGGACGGTGACTGCCCTTCCTCTCTGAGAGACACTGTCCCCTCCGGGACCTTTACTCTGTGCCAAGGTGCCAATAAATCGTGTCTTTGAATAAACGCTGATTCTGCGAGTGTCTGTGCACCACTTTGTTGGGGAACATGGGCACGGGGTGCTCCCTGCTCAGCTGGCGCAGTTAGAGAGCATTTTGCAGAAGAGCTGATGCAGTGGGCTCTGGTTTCGCTGATTGTTTAACTATGGCCTGCCCTGTCCGTGCTCCTGCCATGGGCCTCATCCTGCAGAAGGGCTTTGGGAAATGAAAGCCTGCCACAGCATCTGAGATACTGCTTCGCAAATGCCTCTGTAGATGAGAATGGGTAGGTATTGGATAGGTAGAATATGTCTGGACCTATGTATAAATATAATGAGGTAGCCGGCTACGTTATGCTTGATTTGTGGAAAACCACCGAGCAGCCAGGCTTGCGCAACCCTGAAGTAAATTAACAATGTCTCTCCTGAGGGTGTGATTATCGACTCGTTGCACACCGGGCAGCGAATCCGCTTTTCGGACAACATCTGTGCGCCTGACGGCCTTGGGCTGCGCGCGGGAGGCCCTGGCCAGCAGGCAGCAGGTCTTGGGAGAGTTGGGCGGTGCTGGCTGTCCCCGCAACCGCTTCCAACCATGGGAAGTGTTAGGAAACTTTCGCAACTGTCCCGCACCGACTCAGGAGAGAGGCTAGGGTGCAAAGTACAGAATTACAAGAGAAATTCTTTATTCATGCGCATGAGGTGTCCCATGCAAACTGGGGCACTCCAAACATGGTTTTACACGAGGTTCTTATACCTTTCTCTAGCATTCAGGCACAACGTGATTTGACCAAGCGCTACTTAACACGCACATACTACTATTTTGCAAAGCAGCCGTCGTTCTGTGGCATCACCATCCACCTGTTCTTTCTGGATCTAAACGACCCTGGAGTTGGTCTTGCTACAGGTACTTATCTATGACGCCAGCTAACGGGAGGCTTTCACAGAGGTGTTTGTTAGAGGGGCTTGGATGCAGATGTGACCGTGTGGGATTGGAGAATTCAGAGCACGTGAGTAACGGACAGCATCCAGGAACTTCAAGCGGGCAAAGTTGAGCCATCACCTGCATTAGAACCGGTGCCACCAGGAAAGCACGTCAGGTATTAGCAATTGGAGATTCTATGAGTGTGGCGAAACACTGGAACAGGTTGCCCAGAGAGGTGGTAGATGCCCCACCCCTGGAAACATTCAAGGTCAGGTTGGACAGGGCGCCGAGCAACCTGACCCAGTGGAAGATGTGTGGAATAATCGGTGGGGGTGACTTAGAAATTAAACTTATGTTTTTAGAAAAGGTACAGCATGGAAGAGTCTTGCAGGGTAGCGTGCGGCTGACAGGTGAGCAATCCATTCCATGGAAGTCCCCTAGGCTCGTAACCTTAGATGTCAGCGATGCCAGGAGAACTTGGTGTTCTGACTCTAGGAGGATTTGTCCGGAGGGTGGAACGGTGTGGAGACACCATGGCCAGGCTCCGTGACCACGGAGCTGGTACACTGCACATTTGCCCAGGCTCCGTGACCACGGAGCTGGTACACTGCACATTTGCCCAGGCTCCGTGACCACGGAGCTGGTACACTGCACGTTTGCTACCCCGAGCCAACAGTCTGTCATGGTTTTGACAAAATGCTGTCCTTTTTATCATTATAATACCAAAACACACCTCCGTC
Source organism: Phalacrocorax carbo (assembly GCF_963921805.1). NCBI lineage: Eukaryota > Metazoa > Chordata > Aves > Suliformes > Phalacrocoracidae > Phalacrocorax > Phalacrocorax carbo. The sequence goes on from NC_087521.1 coordinate 32,952,989, forward strand.
CCAAAAGCTACTGCTACAAAAGTTTGCGGATACTATCCTTCAAAGTCCGAGCCTCCCCGTAAGAGGAAGCGGCGTATCCAGAAAGTTCCCAAAATAAAACTCAATAGCAACAAAGTCACTATTAAGCAGGCATTCTTTATTACAGCGCTGGGCAGCACTGGGGATTGCTCCACCACGAGTGCTCCAGTGATTCGGTAAACTTCCAAAGATTATTATGCTATAAAGTCATGCATAGTCATAAGGTTCCCGAGGATTCATTAACGTATGGAAAAGTTCAATCCGCGTGCATAGTTGTCTTTTTAGTGGTCTTCGGGGGTCCTCCAGTGGTCTCCGATGGTCTTCCTCACCTGTCCGATGGTTGAACTTTGGGTTTCCTTTGCCTATATATAGTCACTGAATTATCTCATCAGTCCTTTGGCCTTGGACTATCACAAGAGGCTGATGCTTATCTCGGCACTGATGTCCCGAGTCTATGTTATCGATGAATTTACGAGCTTATTCAAGGTCCTTTTAATCCTATCAGGCACCAAGTGGCATTCTTCAAATACCTAACACTATCTTTGCAAGGGAGGAAGCCACAAGACAAGAAGGATGCGTACAATTAGGTCTGAGTCAGGGACTGTCAGGGGTTTAGTCCTTTCACTACCTGCCTCTAAGATGCAACCACCCCTCACTGGGCAAAGCAAGGGAATTTTACACCAATCATAATAAAGGTGCGTATGACTAGAGTCACTCAAGCTCCACCTGAAAGGTAAAAAATAGTATAAATTAGGTTAAGAGAAAAAGGGTGTTGGGGAAGATACCATCGCGTACCACTCTGACTGATGTGCTGAGTACAGCGGAGCACGTCTGAAATATCTTTACGCTAATGCGCACAGCAGGAGGAATAAAGAAGAGGAGCTAGAAGCTTTGGCCCAGTCCCAGAGCTAGAACGTCATCGGCGTACGCAAAAGCTGGTGGGATGAGTCCTGTGACTGGTGTGCCGTGACGTGGCAGACGCTTACGGGCTCTTCAGGAGAGAGAGGCAGGGCAGGTGAGGCGGAGGGGTTGATTCAGGGAATGCACAGTTAAACGTCACCAATGCAATCTAGTGTAGCGCAACAAATGTTGGGGCCCGGAGCCAAAACTCAGCCAGGATAACGAGGTAGCCTTGGGCTGTAAGGTAACAGGCAGAGCTTGCACGATGACGGAAACTTGTTGCTTTGGGGGAGTCAGAGGGGCGTCAGGACAAGAAGCGCCTAAACAAAGTTATAAGGACGCTGCAGAACTACCAAACTCCTGTCTGGAAACCACCCCGTGATCCCTGAGGTTCCCCTCAGAAGCACCCGGGACAAACAGGCAACAGCCTCAGACTGCCACTGCTGTAAGGGGCCTCAGGCAAGAATGCACCCAAGGATGTAATCTTCCCAAGCCTGATGGGGAACATCCTGGGGGGGATGCAAACAACCTAGCAGCAGGTGCCACTCAAAACCAAGACAAAAGGAGCTAAGGACATCTCCATCTAGATAAGAGTCAGAACACCCGTTGAAACCAACACCCCTTGCAATACACTGGCAAGATTACTGGATGGGCCAACTCATGACCGACCATATGTGGAAGAAGGGACTTAAAATGCATGCGTAATTAAGAGGCAAGTATTATAATTAGTGCCAGGAAATCTAATGCGTATGTATATAACTGAGCAATATAAGCTTTGTCCATCAGGACTTGCAGTGTGCAAGTCAGGAGGAGCGACGCCCCTTGCACCCAGGGCTGCAATAAACCTACCTGCTTTATAACTCTCCGTGAGTTGTAGAGTTTGTTTCCGCGCCTCAGGGTAGCACTGGGTGGAAAGGAGGGGCTGGACTGTGCACAGGGCTTGCAGCTGGGGACGGCATGGTTGAGAGCCACCGCCTAAGGGTGAAGGGGAAAGCAAATAAAGCGGATGCTTTTGTGGCAGCCTACCACTGACCATCCAGCCAGGGCGATGCCACCGATGAATTATTGGACTAGGAAGTAAGGGATATCTCTGGATCAACTGCCCTCTTCCTTATGGGTGGTTTGAACTTCCCAGGCGTCAACTGGGAATATCGTACAGTGGACGCAAACAGGTCCAGGAAATTCCTGAAGCACACTGAAGATAACTTCTTGGTTATCTTAGCAGGTGCTAAGGGGGCCGACCAGGAAAGGTGCCCTCCTAGATTTGTTGCTTGTAAAGAAAGAGGGAGTGGTGGGCAATGTGGTGATTGGTGGCTGTCTTGGTCACTAGTTACAGTGACCACGAAGTAACGGAGTTCCCAGGCGTTGGCGATAGAGGAAAGCTGCCAGCAGAACTTGGAGCCTGGATGCGGGGAGAGGTGACTTGGGGCTGCTGAAGCAGCTAGTTAGTAAGGTTCCCTGGGAATCTGCTTTCACGGGTATTGGCTGTCCATGGATGCTGGCCACTTTGTAAGAGCCATCTCTTAAGAGCGCAGGAGCAGGCAATTCCAAGGTGTCAGAAGTCAAGCAAGTGGGGCAGAGGGCCGGCTTGGCTGAACAGGGATCCTCTTCAAGAACATAGGTGGAGAAGGAAAGTGTACGGACACTGGAAGCAAGGAAAGAGAGGCGACACGGGAAGACGACAGAGATGGGGCTTGCCACTGTAGGGGGAAAATCTGTGCAGCCAAAGCTCGGTTAGAGTTCAAGCTGGCCAGCACTAGGACATGAGGAAATGGACTGACGCTGCGTCAGGGGAATTTCAGATTGGACATTAGGAAAAGGTTCTTCACTAAGAGGGTGGCTGGTCACTGGAACAGGCTCCCCGGGGAAGCGGTCACGGCAGCAAGCCTGCCAGAGTTCAAGGGGCGTCTGGATGATGCTCTTTAGTCATATGACTTAGTTTTAGGTAGCCCTGCAAGGAGCAGGGAGTTGGACACAATGATCCTTATGGGTCCCTTCCAACTTGAGCTATTCTATGGCTCTTTGACAATAATCTGAGGGCCGCTGTACAAGGCTAGCAAGTTTCCTGGTAACCCAAGCCGCAGGGAGGTGAACGCTTCCTGTAAAGGCAGGTCTGCTCAGCAGAACAGGGCAGTAGTGAACGGCTTCTTTGTTTTGCTTTACCTGGCCACGTAGCTTTTGCTGCTAAACTGTCCTCTCTCAACCCACAAGTCTTCCCCCTTTCACCCTGCTGATGCACTCAGCCTGCCCACTGTTGGCAAGGGATTGAGCAGCTGCGTGATGCCAAGCTGCCTACTAGGATTAGCCTGCACCACCTGGGAAGGCAAGGCCCAATGAATCACTGAAACCAGAGGGCACTGCACCCGCTCTTCTGCAAAATGTTGGCCGACTGTGTGGCAGCTGAGCTGTCAGCACCCCATGCCCGCATTCCCCAGCAAAGTGATGCATGGAACCTCAGGGACGCAGCGCTTGTGTGTTCAACAAGTGATTTATTGGCATGTTGGCACCTCTGCCATAGCACAGCTCTCTGGCCACGTCCCGCTGATGGTAAGCCTGGCCTCTGCCTACTCGATGCTCAGGAAGGTGTCCGAGTCACCTTGCTGCACCCCAAACAGCATCTCAATCAGGAGGAGACTATCAGAAGCATCCACAACCCGGAGCTTGCAGGAGCGCCTGGAGGGCAGCACTGTGAGGCGGCTGTGTCGCGACCGAGGCAAAACCCGCCAGGCTGCACGTACCAATATTTGGAACCAGCGTGTGGTTTTCTCCACGTCTAGGTAGGGGCCGGTGCAGAGGGTGCCTAGCAGGCTGGGACCCTGATTTCTCCTCAGCTCCTCCTTGGGGTGGTGGAGGAAGCACAGCATGTCCTTCACCAGCCGCTCCCTCATGCAGGTACACACCAGCTCCACGCGGAGGCGGGAGTTCCTTGCCGGCATCTCCTCATCAGTGCCCAGCTCGAGGTGGAAGGCGTGCCCGCGGGGGGCCTGCAGGGGCACGAGCAGGCGGTAGACGGCGTCATCCTCACGGGGACTCCAGCCTTGGCAGAAACTGCCCTCCCCAATGGCTGGCATCAGTCGCGGCATGAAACTATTCCTGCAGAGTCTTCGGCAGGTACGCAGAAGTTCATCCACCAGCTCCTCCACCATGACAAATGATTCTGGCACGTCCAGAAGGCGCTCCGCCAAAATTCTGCCCATATCCAGAGCAACACTGGGTTTTCCTTCTTGCTCCTGCCTGTGCCCCTTCTTTCTGCAACGGCCTTTCTTGCTGCATGTGTCGGTCTCATGGCTCCTTCTGCTGAGCCACCACCAGAGCCCAAAGAGCAGGACCAGGACTCCAGCAATGGCCCAGAACTGTCGCTGCTGCAAGGCAGCAAAGAGCAGAGCTCCCCAGGTCATGACGCTTGGCTCTTGGCTCGTCTGAACCTGGCTCCTTTGCCTCTGGCTGCTCTGCTTCAGCTCCTGCAGCAGCCGAGACATCTCCAGGCTCAGCAGCTGCGCACGTTGCTGCATGCGCTCGCGCGTGGCCTCATCCAGCTCATCACCAACCTTCTGCGGGTACCAAATGGTCCCTAGCAGAACCCGGATGAGGAATTCTGTGGCAGCCATGGCCTGCGGGAGGAGGGAGAGAAGGGGTTGAGTGTGGCTGGAAGGGAGGGAGGTGGTGGCGGGGGGAGCTGGGGGCAGGGAGGAGAGGGGGCAAGGCAGCTGGGAGGCAGCAAGGCCTGCGCCCACCCGCGGCAGCGGCATCACCGTGCCCTGCCCAAGGCGCTCCCACGAGCGGCTGTGCCCTCGATGCAGGGTGAGAACCCACCCCACCGGGGGCGCGCGCTTCTGCCCCGGCCCTCGTCCAGCCCAGCCTCTGCCTGCGTGCGCACTCACCGCTGGCCCAGGCTGTACTGGGGCAGGGCGTCCTGCTGGCGCCCCTGATAACCGCCCCCATTGTGACTCGTCCCCTCTGCTGTCACAGGCGCCAGAGCGCATCACGGGCACGCCCGCCGGCCAGCCCCGCCCCTCGGCCCCACCCCGGAGCAGCAACTCACAGCTCCCCAGGCAGCCAGAGCCCTGACAGCCAGAAAGCGCAGACCCACCCGGCAGGACAAGGCCGGGTGACTCGATTTGGGGAAATTACTTTATTACCAATCAACTCGGTTCACTTGGGTAAGTCGATATCACGGTGGGCGCAGGCTTTTCCACCGACACCTTGATGACAGCTGTGATGCCCCTCCTGACCACCATACCCCTGTCAGGCTGGCGCAGGAGGGATTTCCTGCTGCGGCTGCAGGATACCATGAGATACCTGCGCTGCTGCCTGGAGGAGAATCGCCTTGACCACCTCTTCTCTGGCAATGAGAACATGCCCCAGGAGATCATCTTGCCCCCTGCCTTCCAAACAGCTGAACCCCTCAACCTTTCCCAGGAAGGAACGCTAGTTAATTAAAACAAATTGCTGGTTAGGGAAGCTCTTCTCTCACATTCCCCGTGACCTTGGGCCAGCTGGAGTGGTAGACCTATTCAATGCTGCTTTTTCCTCAAGAGGGATGTGGAGAAGTGGCTGTAAGGCGTCATCACTGTAGTTTGCAGTTGTGGGAAACCAACAGGTCCAGCTATCAAGCAGTGACACTTCTCCACGGCTCTTAAATTGACAGGAGGGCTTCTGGTGGTCCAGTTCAACCTTCCTTTGGGACTGCCCCACGGCCACTTAATCTGTAGCTTTCAGGTACCGCAACAACAGGATCTATTAGGGTGCAGAGGATTGTGGGGGGTTGGGGTGCAGTTTCCTGGGAAGGACTTACAGCAGAACCTAGGCATCATGGCACTCTGGACACTTGTGCCAGGGTACAGCGAGGGCCAGCCGCTCCCTCAGGGCCTGGAAGTCAGGAGCTGAGTGTGCTAAGACAAAGGCCTGTCCCACCACCTCCACCCAGGTAGTGGGGCAGGCCTGGAGACCCTTGGCAGGTTCACTCATGCCTGCAGATCATCAAGCAGGTTCACGGTGATGAGGCAGGATGAGTTCAGGCCAGGAAGTCAACCTGCAGCTCAGGGCTGTGGGGACAAGGCCAGGCCGAGGCCAGGCTGGGATAGTGGCCCACTGGTGGGCCTGGCTCAACGGAGCCCATGGCCAGGCCAGGCAAGGCTGGGGGAAGCTGGAAACTGACAACCTGAAGTGTCGCTCTGACGGGGACTGACAGCCCTGGTTTGAGCTGCAGGGGGATTCTGGGCCATGGACAGGGCGGAGGGAAGGCCTGGGGGGGCTGGTCAGGGCCCTGGCAACCATGGAGGCAGCGTATCTCGTAAGCCAGTTAATTAATACTTTTTGCTCCTAAGCTAGGAGAGACCCATGACACCGTTTAGGGACCAGGGAAAGCGAAGCGATGCAGACTTCTTGCACGTGCGTTATTTACACAGTCGATTGCAGGGAAACCCACGTAGTGACATCCAGTGGCAATGGAGTGCAGGGAGCATTTCCTGCCTGTGACATGACACGCTGAGACAGGGTTTTCTTATGCCGAGTCCTGCTCTTGCTCCTTTCCACTCCCATCACGCCCACAGTTCAGCCATTTCCTTTTTCTACATATGGTGTTAGCTATCTTGCTTCGTCCTTGTGCATTCCCTGTCCTTTGGCAGATTATAGCCTGAAATTAACTCCAGTTTAATGGAAAAGGTTATCAGTTGCCATGGAAATGCCTTACCATGTGATTGTGGTTGTACTTCCTGTTGTGCTTAGGGCTGAAACCATTAGACGAGCCTTGTTTTTACACTTGCTTACAGTTCTATAGATATCTGTTACTCAAAACTGCGGACAGAATGTTCAGTCTTCTAACACAGGTCATTTTGGTTTTTATGCTGTGATCTTATGCCAAGCTGTTAAACACTTATGCTAAAGCTTTCTGCAACAGACATCCTCAGACTTCCTGGTTTGTTATTTAAGAACTGCAAAGCCAAATTCCTGCTGATAACTATTAACTGTCAAGGAAATAGGTTGATTTCCATGAACAAAGAGAATGCTGAAGCTGGTCGCTTGCCTTTGCTGGCTGGCTGATACTGAGATAAGAGCTCTAGGATGCAGGAGGTATGGGCCGCTGTGCCAGGCAGCCTAGCACGGAAAACTGCCCAATGCTGGGTGACTCTTGGCCTCAGTGTTAGCGACTGTAAACAGCACCTCCTTTTCCTCAGGGGTATACCTGCCACCACTAATAGCTCATCTGGGGATCTGTGCTGGCTCTTTCTTTGTTCATCGTATATATTAGGGATTCCAGTAATGCAGTTGATTGGTAATAAAGTAATAAATTAATGAAGTAATTTCCCCTAATCGAGTCACTGTTTTGCCAGTGGTGGTAATTGCTGAGTGATCTCCCTGTCTTTATCGAAAAGCACTGCATTTTGTTGTCATTTTCTCCTCCTGCAGTCATGTGGAGCGGCAATGATTGAGCGGTTTGGTGAGACCTGGTGCCCAGCTGTGCTCAACCACTGACAGTATCCATGGCACATGTCACCGGATCTTAGGTTTGGTGAGGGTTTCAGGGGTCTTTTGTCTGCTTTGTAAGGGGAGCCATTGGGCTATCAAGCTATGGATGCTTGAAGCAGCTGTGAGTTGCTGCTCCGGGGTGGGGCCGAGGGGCGGGGCTGGCCAGCGGGCGTGCCCGTGATGCGCTCTGGCGCCTGTGACAGCAGAGGGGACGAGTCACAATGGGGGCGGTTATCAGGGGCGCCAGCAGGACGCCCTGCCCCAGTACAGCCTGGGCCAGCGGTGAGTGCGCACGCAGGCAGAGCTGGGCTGGACGAGGGCCGGGGCAGAAGCACGCGCCCCCGGTGGGGTGGGTTCTCACCCTGCATCGAGGGCACAGCCGCTCGTGGGAGCGCCTTGGGCAGGGCACGGTGATGCCGCTGCCGCGGGTGGGCGCAGGCCTTGCTGCCTCCCAGCTGCCTTGCCCCCTCTCCTCCCTGCCCCCAGCTCCCCCCGCCACCACCTCCCTCCCTTCCAGCCACACTCAACCCCTTCTCTCCCTCCTCCCGCAGGCCATGGCTGCCACAGAATTCCTCATCCGGGTTCTGCTAGGGACCATTTGGTACCCGCAGAAGGTCGGTGATGAGCTGGATGAGGCCACGCGTGAGCGCATGCAGCAACGTGCGCAGCTGCTGAGCCTGGAGATGTCTCGGCTGCTGCAGGAGCTGGAGCAGAGCAGCCAGGAGCAGAGCAATGTGGCCTGGGGAGCTCTGCTCTTTGCTGCCTTGCAGCAGCGACAGTTCTGGGCCATTGCTGGAGTCCTGGTCCTGCTCTTTGGGCTCTGGTGGTGGCTCAGCAGAAGGAGCCATGAGACCGACACATGCAGCAAGAAAGGCAGTTGCAGAAAGAAGGGGCACAGGCAGGAGCAAGAAGGAAAACCCAGTGTTGCTCTGGATGTGGGCAGAATTTTGGCGGAGCGCCTTCTGGACGTGCCAGAATCATTTGTCATGGTGGAGGAGCTGGTGGATGAACTTCTGCGTACCTGCCGAAGACTCTGCAGGAATAGTTTCATGCCGCGACTGATGCCAGCCATTGGGGAGGGTAGTTTCTGCCAAGGCTGGAGTCCCCGTGAGGATGACGCCGTCTACCGCCTGCTCGTGCCCCTGCAGGCCCCCCGCGGGCACGCCTTCCACCTCGAGCTGGGCACTGATGAGGAGATGCCGGCAAGGAACTCCCGCCTCCGCGTGGAGCTGGTGTGTACCTGCACGAGGGAGCGGCTGGCGAAGGACATGCTGTGCTTCCTCCACCACCCCAAGGAGGAGCTGAGGAGAAATCAGGGTCCCAGCCTGCTAGGCACCCTCTGCACCGGCCCCTACCTAGACGTGGAGAAAACCACACGTTGGTTCCAGATATTGGTACGTGCTGCCTGGCAGGTTTTGCCTCGGTCGCGACACAGCCACCTCACAGTGCTGCCCTCCAGGCGCTCCTGCAAGCTCCGGGTTGTGGATGCTTCTGATAGTCTCCTCCTGATTGAGATGCTGTTTGGGGTGCAGCAAGGTGACTCGGACACCTTCCTGAGCATCGAGTAGGCAGAGGCCAGGCTTACCATCAGCGGGACGTGGCCAGAGAGCTGTGCTATGGCAGAGGTGCACATCTTCACGCACAGGGCCAGGCGTGGCGGCACTCCCCGGGGAGCTGGTCCTGCAGAACCAAGCACGCTGGACACGGAGAACACACAGCTCCGTCAGCAGTGGGAATTGCTGCTGCGCCTTTCCTGCGCAGAAGAAGCACGCCCTGGGGAGCGGGGCCCCATGCAGCTGAAGGGGCCGTTGCAAGGAGGCTTGCGACAGAGACACCCGTTGCCTGCTGGACGGTGACTGCCCTTCCTCTCTGAGAGACACTGTCCCCTCCGGGACCTTTACTCTGTGCCAAGGTGCCAATAAATCGTGTCTTTGAATAAACGCTGATTCTGCGAGTGTCTGTGCACCACTTTGTTGGGGAACATGGGCACGGGGTGCTCCCTGCTCAGCTGGCGCAGTTAGAGAGCATTTTGCAGAAGAGCTGATGCAGTGGGCTCTGGTTTCGCTGATTGTTTAACTATGGCCTGCCCTGTCCGTGCTCCTGCCATGGGCCTCATCCTGCAGAAGGGCTTTGGGAAATGAAAGCCTGCCACAGCATCTGAGATACTGCTTCGCAAATGCCTCTGTAGATGAGAATGGGTAGGTATTGGATAGGTAGAATATGTCTGGACCTATTGTATAAATATAATGAGGTAGCCGGCTACGTTATGCTTGATTTGTGGAAAACCACCGAGCAGCCAGGCTTGCGCAACCCTGAAGTAAATTAGCAATGTCTCTCCTGAGGGTGTGATTATCGACTCGTTGCACACCGGGCAGCGAATCCGCTTTTCGGACAACATCTGTGCGCCTGACGGCCTTGGGCTGCGCGCGGGAGGCCCTGGCCAGCAGGCAGCAGGTCTTGGGAGAGTTGGGCGGTGCTGGCTGTCCCCGCAACCGCTTCCAACCATGGGAAGTGTTAGGAAACTTTTGCAACTGTCCCGCACCGACTCAGGAGAGAGGCTAGGGTGCAAAGTACAGAATTACAAGAGAAATTCTTTATTCATGCGCATGAGGTGTCCCATGCAAACTGGGGCACTCCAAACGTGGTTTTACACGAGGTTCTTATACCTTTCTCTAGCATTCAGGCACAACGTGATTTGACCAAGCGCTACTTAACACGCACATACTACTATTTTGCAAAGCAGCCGTCGTTCTGTGGCATCACCATCCACCTGTTCTTTCTGGATCTAAACGACCCTGGAGTTGGTCTTGCTACAGGTACTTATCTATGACGCCAGCTAACGGGAGGCTTTCACAGAGGTGTTTGTTAGAGGGGCTTGGATGCAGATGTGACCGTGTGGGATTGGAGAATTCAGAGCACGGGAGTAACGGACAGCATCCAGGAACTTCAAGCGGGCAAAGTTGAGCCATCACCTGCATTAGAACCGGTGCCACCAGGAAAGCACGTCAGGTATTAGCAATTGGAGATTCTATGAGTGTGGCGAAACACTGGAACAGGTTGCCCAGAGAGGTGGTAGATGCCCCACCCCTGGAAACATTCAAGGTCAGGTTGGACAGGGCGCCGAGCAACCTGACCCAGTGGAAGATGTGTGGAATAATCGGTGGGGGTGACTTAGAAATTAAACTTATGTTTTTAGAAAAGGTACAGCATGGAAGAGTCTTGCAGGGTAGCGTGCGGCTGACAGGTGAGCAATCCATTCCATGGAAGTCCCCTAGGCTCGTAACCTTAGATGTCAGCGATGCCAGGAGAACTTGGTGTTCTGACTCTAGGAGGATTTGTCCGGAGGGTGGAACGGTGTGGAGACACCATGGCCAGGCTCCGTGACCACGGAGCTGGTACACTGCACATTTGCCCAGGCTCCGTGACCACGGAGCTGGTACACTGCACGTTTGCTACCCCGAGCCAACAGTCTGTCATGGTTTTGACAAAATGCTGTCCTTTTTATCATTATAATACCAAAACACACCTCCGTCCCAAAAGCTACTGCTACAAAAGTTTGTGGATACTATCCTTCAAGGTCCGAGCCTCCCCGTAAGAGGAAGCGGCGTATCCAGAAAGTTCCCAAAATAAAACCAATAGCAACAAAGTCACTATTAAGCAGGCATTCTTTATTACAGCGCTGGGCAGCGCTGGGGATTGCTCCACCACGAGTGCTCCAGTGATTCGGTAAACTTCCACAGATTATTATGCTATAAAGTCATGCATAGTCATAAGGTTCCCGAGGATTCATTAACGTATGGAAAAGTTCAATCCGCGTGCATAGTTGTCTTTTTAGTGGTCTTCGGGGGTCCTCCAGTGGTCTCCGATGGTCTTCCTCACCTGTCCGATGGTTGAACTTTGGGTTTCCTTTGCCTATATATAGTCACTGAATCATCTCATCAGTCCTTTGGCCTTGGACTATCACAAGAGGCTGATGCTTATCTCGGCACTGATGTCCCGAGTCTATGTTATCGATGAATTTACGAGCTTATTCAAGGTCCTTTTAATCCTATCAGGCACCAAGTGGCATTCTTCAAATACCTAACACTATCTTTGCAAGGGAGGAAGCCACAAGACAAGAAGGATGCGTACAATTAGGTCTGAGTCAGGGACTGTCAGGGGTTTAGTCCTTTCACTACCTGCCTCTAAGATGCAACCACCCCTCACTGGGCAAAGCAAGGGAATTTTACACCAATCATAATAAAGGTGCGTATGACTAGAGTCACTCAAGCTCCACCTGAAAGGTAAAAAATAGTATAAATTAGGTTAAGGGAAAAAGGGTGTTGGGGAAGATACCATCGCGTACCACTCTGACTGATGTGCTGAATACAGCGGAGCACGTCTGAAATATCTTTACGCTAATGCGCACAGCAGGAGGAATAAAGAAGAGGAGCTAGAAGCTTTGGCCCAGTCCCAGAGCTAGAACGTCATCGGCGTACGCAAAAGCTGGTGGGATGAGTCCTGTGACTGGTGTGCCGTGACGTGGCAGACGCTTACGGGCTCTTCAGGAGAGAGAGGCAGGGCAGGCGAGGCGGAGGGGTTGATTCAGGGAATGCACAGTTAAACGTCACCAATGCAATCTAGTGTAGCGCAACAAATGTTGGGGCCCGGAGCCAAAACTCAGCCAGGATAACGAGGTAGCCTTGGGCTGTAAGGTAACAGGCAGAGCTTGCACGATGACGGAAACTTGTTGCTTTGGGGGAGTCAGAGGGGCGTCAGGACAAGAAGCGCCTAAACAAAGTTATAAGGACGCTGCAGAACTACCAAACTCCTGTCTGGAAACCACCCCGTGATCCCTGAGGTTCCCCTCAGAAGCACCCGGGACAAACAGGCAACAGCCTCAGACTGCCACTGCTGTAAGGGGCCTCAGGCAAGAATGCACCCAAGGATGTAATCTTCCCAAGCCTGATGGGGAACATCCTGGGGGGGATGCAAACAACCTAGCAGCAGGTGCCACTCAAAACCAAGACAAAAGGAGCTAAGGACATCTCCATCTAGATAAGAGTCAGAACACCCGTTGAAACCAACACCCCTTGCAATACACTGGCAAGATTACTGGATGGGCCAACTCATGACCGACCATATGTGGAAGAAGGGACTTAAAATGCATGCGTAATTAAGAGGCAAGTATTATAATTAGTGCCAGGAAATCTAATGCGTATGTATATAACTGAGCAATATAAGCTTTGTCCATCAGGACTTGCAGTGTGCAAGTCAGGAGGAGCGACCCCCCTTGCACCCAGGGCTGCAATAAACCTACCTGCTTTATAACTCTCCGTGAGTTGTAGAGTTTGTTTCCGCGCCTCAGGGTAGCACTGGGTGGAAAGGAGGGGCTGGACTGTGCACAGGGCTTGCAGCTGGGGACGGCATGGTTGAGAGCCGCCGCCTAAGGGTGAAGGGGAAAGCAAATAAAGCGGATGCTTTTGTGGCAGCCTACCACTGACCATCCAGCCAGGGCGATGCCACCGATGAATTATTGGACTAGGAAGTAAGGGATATCTCTGGATCAACTGCCCTCTTCCTTATGGGTGGTTTGAACTTCCCAGGCGTCAACTGGGAATATCGTACAGTGGACGCAAACAGGTCCAGGAAATTCCTGAAGCACACTGAAGATAACTTCTTGGTTATCTTAGCAGGTGCTAAGGGGGCCGACCAGGAAAGGTGCCCTCCTAGATTTGTTGCTTGTAAAGAAAGAGGGAGTGGTGGGCAATGTGGTGATTGGTGGCTGTCTTGGTCACTAGTTACAGTGACCACGAAGTAACGGAGTTCCCAGGCGTTGGCGATAGAGGAAAGCTGCCAGCAGAACTTGGAGCCTGGATGCGGGGAGAGGTGACTTGGGGCTGCTGAAGCAGCTAGTTAGTAAGGTTCCCTGGGAATCTGCTTTCACGGGTATTGGCTGTCCATGGATGCTGGCCACTTTGTAAGAGCCATCTCTTAAGAGCGCAGGAGCAGGCAATTCCAAGGTGTCAGAAGTCAAGCAAGTGGGGCAGAGGGCCGGCTTGGCTGAACAGGGATCCTCTTCAAGAACATAGGTGGAGAAGGAAAGTGTACGGACACTGGAAGCAAGGAAAGAGAGGCGACACGAGAAGACGACAGAGATGGGGCTTGCCACTGTAGGGGGAAAATCTGTGCAGCCAAAGCTCGGTTAGAGTTCAAGCTGGCCAGCACTAGGACATGAGGAAATGGACTGACGCTGCGTCAGGGGAATTTCAGATTGGACATTAGGAAAAGGTTCTTCACTAAGAGGGTGGCTGGTCACTGGAACAGGCTCCCCGGGGAAGCGGTCACGGCAGCAAGCCTGCCAGAGTTCAAGGGGCGTCTGGATGATGCTCTTTAGTCATATGACTTAGTTTTAGGTAGCCCTGCAAGGAGCAGGGAGTTGGACACAATGATCCTTATGGGTCCCTTCCAACTTGAGCTATTCTATGGCTCTTTGACAATAATCTGAGGGCCGCTGTACAAGGCTAGCAAGTTTCCTGGTAACCCAAGCCGCAGGGAGGTGAACGCTTCCTGTAAAGGCAGGTCTGCTCAGCAGAACAGGGCAGTAGTGAACGGCTTCTTTGTTTTGCTTTACCTGGCCACGTAGCTTTTGCTGCTAAACTGTCCTCTCTCAACCCACAAGTCTTCCCCCTTTCACCCTGCTGATGCACTCAGCCTGCCCACTGTTGGCAAGGGATTGAGCAGCTGCGTGATGCCAAGCTGCCTACTAGGATTAGCCTGCACCACCTGGGAAGGCAAGGCCCAATGAATCACTGAAACCAGAGGGCACTGCACCCGCTCTTCTGCAAAATGTTGGCCGACTGTGTGGCAGCTGAGCTGTCAGCACCCCATGCCCGCATTCCCCAGCAAAGTGATGCATGGAACCTCAGGGACGCAGCGCTTGTGTGTTCAACAATTGATTTATTGGCATGTTGGCACCTCTGCCATAGCACAGCTCTCTGGCCACGTCCCGCTGATGGTAAGCCTGGCCTCTGCCTACTCGATGCTCAGGAAGGTGTCCGAGTCACCTTGCTGCACCCCAAACAGCATCTCAATCAGGAGGAGACTATCAGAAGCATCCACAACCCGGAGCTTGCAGGAGCGCCTGGAGGGCAGCACTGTGAGGCGGCTGTGTCGCGACCGAGGCAAAACCCGCCAGGCTGCACGTACCAATATTTGGAACCAGCGTGTGGTTTTCTCCACGTCTAGGTAGGGGCCGGTGCAGAGGGTGCCTAGCAGGCTGGGACCCTGATTTCTCCTCAGCTCCTCCTTGGGGTGGTGGAGGAAGCACAGCATGTCCTTCACCAGCCGCTCCCTCGTGCAGGTACACACCAGCTCCACGCGGAGGCGGGAGTTCCTTGCCGGCATCTCCTCATCAGTGCCCAGCTCGAGGTGGAAGGCGTGCCCGCGGGGGGCCTGCAGGGGCACGAGCAGGCGGTAGACGGCGTCATCCTCACGGGGACTCCAGCCTTGGCAGAAACTGCCCTCCCCAATGGCTGGCATCAGTCGCGGCATGAAACTATTCCTGCAGAGTCTTCGGCAGGTACGCAGAAGTTCATCCACCAGCTCCTCCACCATGACAAATGATTCTGGCACGTCCAGAAGGCGCTCCGCCAAAATTCTGCCCATATCCAGAGCAACACTGGGTTTTCCTTCTTGCTCCTGCCTGTGCCCCTTCTTTCTGCAACTGCCTTTCTTGCTGCATGTGTCGGTCTCATGGCTCCTTCTGCTGAGCCACCACCAGAGCCCAAAGAGCAGGACCAGGACTCCAGCAATGGCCCAGAACTGTCGCTGCTGCAAGGCAGCAAAGAGCAGAGCTCCCCAGGTCATGACGCTTGGCTCTTGGCTCGTCTGAACCTGGCTCCTTTGCCTCTGGCTGCTCTGCTTCAGCTCCTGCAGCAGCCGAGACATCTCCAAGCTCAGCAGCTGCGCACGTTGCTGCATGCGCTCGCGCGTGGCCTCATCCAGCTCATCACCAACCTTCTGCGGGTACCAAATGGTCCCTAGCAGAACCCGGATGAGGAATTCTGTGGCAGCCATGGCCTGCGGGAGGAGGGAGAGAAGGGGTTGAGTGTGGCTGGAAGGGAGGGAGGTGGTGGCGGGGGGAGCTGGGGGCAGGGAGGAGAGGGGGCAAGGCAGCTGGGAGGCAGCAAGGCCTGCGCCCACCCGCGGCAGCGGCATCACCGTGCCCTGCCCAAGGCGCTCCCACGAGCGGCTGTGCCCTCGATGCAGGGTGAGAACCCACCCCACCGGGGGCGCGCGCTTCTGCCCCGGCCCTCGTCCAGCCCAGCCTCTGCCTGCGTGCGCACTCACCGCTGGCCCAGGCTGTACTGGGGCAGGGCGTCCTGCTGGCGCCCCTGATAACCGCCCCCATTGTGACTCGTCCCCTCTGCTGTCACAGGCGCCAGAGCGCATCACGGGCACGCCCGCCGGCCAGCCCCGCCCCTCGGCCCCACCCCGGAGCAGCAACTCACAGCTCCCCAGGCAGCCAGAGCCCTGACAGCCAGAAAGCGCAGACCCACCCGGCAGGACAAGGCCGGGTGACTCGATTTGGGGAAATTACTTTATTAACAATCAACTCGGTTCACTTGGGTAAGTCGATATCACGGTGGGCGCAGGCTTTTCCACCGACACCTTGATGACAGCTGTGATGCCCCTCCTGACCACCATACCCCTGTCAGGCTGGCGCAGGAGGGATTTCCTGCTGCGGCTGCAGGATACCATGAGATACCTGCGCTGCTGCCTGGAGGAGAATCGCCTTGACCACCTCTTCTCTGGCAATGAGAACATGCCCCAGGAGATCATCTTGCCCCCTGCCTTCCAAACAGCTGAACCCCTCAACCTTTCCCAGGAAGGAACGCTAGTTAATTAAAACAAATTGCTGGTTAGGGAAGCTCTTCTCTCACATTCCCCGTGACCTTGGGCCAGCTGGAGTGGTAGACCTATTCAATGCTGCTTTTTCCTCAAGAGGGATGTGGAGAAGTGGCTGTAAGGCGTCATCACTGTAGTTTGCAGTTGTGGGAAACCAACAGGTCCAGCTATCAAGCAGTGACACTTCTCCACGGCTCTTAAATTGACAGGAGGGCTTCTGGTGGTCCAGTTCAACCTTCCTTTGGGACTGCCCCACGGCCACTTAATCTGTAGCTTTCAGGTACCGCAACAACAGGATCTATTAGGGTGCAGAGGATTGTGGGGGGTTGGGGTGCAGTTTCCTGGGAAGGACTTACAGCAGAACCTAGGCATCATGGCACTCTGGACACTTGTGCCAGGGTACAGCGAGGGCCAGCCGCTCCCTCAGGGCCTGGAAGTCAGGAGCTGAGTGTGCTAAGACAAAGGCCTGTCCCACCACCTCCACCCAGGTAGTGGGGCAGGCCTGGAGACCCTTGGCAGGTTCACTCATGCCTGCAGATCATCAAGCAGGTTCACGGTGATGAGGCAGGATGAGTTCAGGCCAGGAAGTCAACCTGCAGCTCAGGGCTGTGGGGACAAGGCCAGGCCGAGGCCAGGCTGGGATAGTGGCCCACTGGTGGGCCTGGCTCAACGGAGCCCATGGCCAGGCCAGGCAAGGCTGGGGGAAGCTGGAAACTGACAACCTGAAGTGTCGCTCTGACGGGGACTGACAGCCCTGGTTTGAGCTGCAGGGGGATTCTGGGCCATGGACAGGGCGGAGGGAAGGCCTGGGGGGGCTGGTCAGGGCCCTGGCAACCATGGAGGCAGCGTATCTCGTAAGCCAGTTAATTAATACTTTTTGCTCCTAAGCTAGGAGAGACCCATGACACCGTTTAGGGACCAGGGAAAGCGAAGCGATGCAGACTTCTTGCACGTGCGTTATTTACACAGTCGATTGCAGGGAAACCCACGTAGTGACATCCAGTGGCAATGGAGTGCAGGGAGCATTTCCTGCCTGTGACATGACACGCTGAGACAGGGTTTTCTTATGCCGAGTCCTGCTCTTGCTCCTTTCCACTCCCATCACGCCCACAGTTCAGCCATTTCCTTTTTCTACATATGGTGTTAGCTATCTTGCTTCGTCCTTGTGCATTCCCTGTCCTTTGGCAGATTATAGCCTGAAATTAACTCCAGTTTAATGGAAAAGGTTATCAGTTGCCATGGAAATGCCTTACCATGTGATTGTGGTTGTACTTCCTGTTGTGCTTAGGGCTGAAACCATTAGACGAGCCTTGTTTTTACACTTGCTTACAGTTCTATAGATATCTGTTACTCAAAACTGCGGACAGAATGTTCAGTCTTCTAACACAGGTCATTTTGGTTTTTATGCTGTGATCTTATGCCAAGCTGTTAAACACTTATGCTAAAGCTTTCTGCAACAGACATCCTCAGACTTCCTGGTTTGTTATTTAAGAACTGCAAAGCCAAATTCCTGCTGATAACTATTAACTGTCAAGGAAATAGGTTGATTTCCATGAACAAAGAGAATGCTGAAGCTGGTCGCTTGCCTTTGCTGGCTGGCTGATACTGAGATAAGAGCTCTAGGATGCAGGAGGTATGGGCCGCTGTGCCAGGCAGCCTAGCACGGAAAACTGCCCAATGCTGGGTGACTCTTGGCCTCAGTGTTAGCGACTGTAAACAGCACCTCCTTTTCCTCAGGGGTATACCTGCCACCACTAATAGCTCATCTGGGGATCTGTGCTGGCTCTTTCTTTGTTCATCGTATATATTAGGGATTCCAGTAATGCAGTTGATTGGTAATAAAGTAATAAATTAATGAAGTAATTTCCCCTAATCGAGTCACTGTTTTGCCAGTGGTGGTAATTGCTGAGTGATCTCCCTGTCTTTATCGAAAAGCACTGCATTTTGTTGTCATTTTCTCCTCCTGCAGTCATGTGGAGCGGCAATGATTGAGCGGTTTGGTGAGACCTGGTGCCCAGCTGTGCTCAACCACTGACAGTATCCATGGCACATGTCACCGGATCTTAGGTTTGGTGAGGGTTTCAGGGGTCTTTTGTCTGCTTTGTAAGGGGAGCCATTGGGCTATCAAGCTATGGATGCTTGAAGCAGCTGTGAGTTGCTGCTCCGGGGTGGGGCCGAGGGGCGGGGCTGGCCAGCGGGCGTGCCCGTGATGCGCTCTGGCGCCTGTGACAGCAGAGGGGACGAGTCACAATGGGGGCGGTTATCAGGGGCGCCAGCAGGACGCCCTGCCCCAGTACAGCCTGGGCCAGCGGTGAGTGCGCACGCAGGCAGAGCTGGGCTGGACGAGGGCCGGGGCAGAAGCACGCGCCCCCGGTGGGGTGGGTTCTCACCCTGCATCGAGGGCACAGCCGCTCGTGGGAGCGCCTTGGGCAGGGCACGGTGATGCCGCTGCCGCGGGTGGGCGCAGGCCTTGCTGCCTCCCAGCTGCCTTGCCCCCTCTCCTCCCTGCCCCCAGCTCCCCCCGCCACCACCTCCCTCCCTTCCAGCCACACTCAACCCCTTCTCTCCCTCCTCCCGCAGGCCATGGCTGCCACAGAATTCCTCATCCGGGTTCTGCTAGGGACCATTTGGTACCCGCAGAAGGTCGGTGATGAGCTGGATGAGGCCACGCGTGAGCGCATGCAGCAACGTGCGCAGCTGCTGAGCCTGGAGATGTCTCGGCTGCTGCAGGAGCTGGAGCAGAGCAGCCAGGAGCAGAGCAATGTGGCCTGGGGAGCTCTGCTCTTTGCTGCCTTGCAGCAGCGACAGTTCTGGGCCATTGCTGGAGTCCTGGTCCTGCTCTTTGGGCTCTGGTGGTGGCTCAGCAGAAGGAGCCATGAGACCGACACATGCAGCAAGAAAGGCAGTTGCAGAAAGAAGGGGCACAGGCAGGAGCAAGAAGGAAAACCCAGTGTTGCTCTGGATGTGGGCAGAATTTTGGCGGAGCGCCTTCTGGACGTGCCAGAATCATTTGTCATGGTGGAGGAGCTGGTGGATGAACTTCTGCGTACCTGCCGAAGACTCTGCAGGAATAGTTTCATGCCGCGACTGATGCCAGCCATTGGGGAGGGTAGTTTCTGCCAAGGCTGGAGTCCCCGTGAGGATGACGCCGTCTACCGCCTGCTCGTGCCCCTGCAGGCCCCCCGCGGGCACGCCTTCCACCTCGAGCTGGGCACTGATGAGGAGATGCCGGCAAGGAACTCCCGCCTCCGCGTGGAGCTGGTGTGTACCTGCACGAGGGAGCGGCTGGTGAAGGACATGCTGTGCTTCCTCCACCACCCCAAGGAGGAGCTGAGGAGAAATCAGGGTCCCAGCCTGCTAGGCACCCTCTGCACCGGCCCCTACCTAGACGTGGAGAAAACCACACGTTGGTTCCAGATATTGGTACGTGCAGCCTGGCGGGTTTTGCCTCGGTCGCGACACAGCCGCCTCACAGTGCTGCCCTCCAGGCGCTCCTGCAAGCTCCGGGTTGTGGATGCTTCTGATAGTCTCCTCCTGATTGAGATGCTGTTTGGGGTGCAGCAAGGTGACTCGGACACCTTCCTGAGCATCGAGTAGGCAGAGGCCAGGCTTACCATCAGCGGGACGTGGCCAGAGAGCTGTGCTATGGCAGAGGTGCACATCTTCACGCACAGGGCCAGGCGTGGCGGCACTCCCCGGGCAGCTGGTCCTGCAGAACCAAGCACGCTGGACACGGAGAACACACAGCTCCGTCAGCAGTGGGAATTGCTGCTGCGCCTTTCCTGCGCAGAAGAAGCACGCCCTGGGGAGTGGGGCCCCATGCAGCTGAAGGGGCCGTTGCAAGGAGGCTTGCGACAGAGACACCCGTTGCCTGCTGGACGGTGACTGCCCTTCCTCTCTGAGAGACACTGTCCCCTCCGGGACCTTTACTCTGTGCCAAGGTGCCAATAAATCGTGTCTTTGAATAAACGCTGATTCTGCGAGTGTCTGTGCACCACTTTGTTGGGGAACATGGGCACGGGGTGCTCCCTGCTCAGCTGGCGCAGTTAGAGAGCATTTTGCAGAAGAGCTGATGCAGTGGGCTCTGGTTTCGCTGATTGTTTAACTATGGCCTGCCCTGTCCGTGCTCCTGCCATGGGCCTCATCCTGCAGAAGGGCTTTGGGAAATGAAAGCCTGCCACAGCATCTGAGATACTGCTTCGCAAATGCCTCTGTAGATGAGAATGGGTAGGTATTGGATAGGTAGAATATGTCTGGACCTATTGTATAAATATAATGAGGTAGCCGGCTACGTTATGCTTGATTTGTGGAAAACCACCGAGCAGCCAGGCTTGCGCAACCCTGAAGTAAATTAGCAATGTCTCTCCTGAGGGTGTGATTATCGACTCGTTGCACACCGGGCAGCGAATCCGCTTTTCGGACAACATCTGTGCGCCTGACGGCCTTGGGCTGCGCGCGGGAGGCCCTGGCCAGCAGGCAGCAGGTCTTGGGAGAGTTGGGCGGTGCTGGCTGTCCCCGCAACCGCTTCCAACCATGGGAAGTGTTAGGAAACTTTTGCAACTGTCCCGCACCGACTCAGGAGAGAGGCTAGGGTGCAAAGTACAGAATTACAAGAGAAATTCTTTATTCATGCGCATGAGGTGTCCCATGCAAACTGGGGCACTCCAAACGTGGTTTTACACGAGGTTCTTATACCTTTCTCTAGCATTCAGGCACAACGTGATTTGACCAAGCGCTACTTAACACGCACATACTACTATTTTGCAAAGCAGCCGTCGTTCTGTGGCATCACCATCCACCTGTTCTTTCTGGATCTAAACGACCCTGGAGTTGGTCTTGCTACAGGTACTTATCTATGACGCCAGCTAACGGGAGGCTTTCACAGAGGTGTTTGTTAGAGGGGCTTGGATGCAGATGTGACCGTGTGGGATTGGAGAATTCAGAGCACGGGAGTAACGGACAGCATCCAGGAACTTCAAGCGGGCAAAGTTGAGCCATCACCTGCATTAGAACCGGTGCCACCAGGAAAGCACGTCAGGTATTAGCAATTGGAGATTCTATGAGTGTGGCGAAACACTGGAACAGGTTGCCCAGAGAGGTGGTAGATGCCCCACCCCTGGAAACATTCAAGGTCAGGTTGGACAGGGCGCCGAGCAACCTGACCCAGTGGAAGATGTGTGGAATAATCGGTGGGGGTGACTTAGAAATTAAACTTATGTTTTTAGAAAAGGTACAGCATGGAAGAGTCTTGCAGGGTAGCGTGCGGCTGACAGGTGAGCAATCCATTCCATGGAAGTCCCCTAGGCTCGTAACCTTAGATGTCAGCGATGCCAGGAGAACTTGGTGTTCTGACTCTAGGAGGATTTGTCCGGAGGGTGGAACGGTGTGGAGACACCATGGCCAGGCTCCGTGACCACGGAGCTGGTACACTGCACATTTGCCCAGGCTCCGTGACCACGGAGCTGGTACACTGCACATTTGCCCAGGCTCCGTGACCACGGAGCTGGTACACTGCACGTTTGCTACCCCGAGCCAACAGTCTGTCATGGTTTTGACAAAATGCTGTCCTTTTTATCATTATAATACCAAAACACACCTCCGTCCCAAAAGCTACTGCTACAAAAGTTTGCGGATACTATCCTTCAAGGTCCGAGCCTCCCCGTAAGAGGAAGCGGCGTATCCAGAAAGTTCCCAAAATAAAACCAATAGCAACAAAGTCACTATTAAGCAGGCATTCTTTATTACAGCGCTGGGCAGCGCTGGGGATTGCTCCACCACGAGTGCTCCAGTGATTCGGTAAACTTCCACAGATTATTATGCTATAAAGTCATGCATAGTCATAAGGTTCCCGAGGATTCATTAACGTATGGAAAAGTTCAATCCGCGTGCATAGTTGTCTTTTTAGTGGTCTTCGGGGGTCCTCCAGTGGTCTCCGATGGTCTTCCTCACCTGTCCGATGGTTGAACTTTGGGTTTCCTTTGCCTATATATAGTCACTGAATCATCTCATCAGTCCTTTGGCCTTGGACTATCACAAGAGGCTGATGCTTATCTCGGCACTGATGTCCCGAGTCTATGTTATCGATGAATTTACGAGCTTAGTCAAGGTCCTTTTAATCCTATCAGGCACCAAGTGGCATTCTTCAAATACCTAACACTATCTTTGCAAGGGAGGAAGCCACAAGACAAGAAGGATGCGTACAATTAGGTCTGAGTCAGGGACTGTCAGGGGTTTAGTCCTTTCACTACCTGCCTCTAAGATGCAACCACCCCTCACTGGGCAAAGCAAGGGAATTTTACACCAATCATAATAAAGGTGCGTATGACTAGAGTCACTCAAGCTCCACCTGAAAGGTAAAAAATAGTATAAATTAGGTTAAGGGAAAAAGGGTGTTGGGGAAGATACCATCGCGTACCACTCTGACTGATGTGCTGAGTACAGCGGAGCACGTCTGAAATATCTTTACGCTAATGCGCACAGCAGGAGGAATAAAGAAGAGGAGCTAGAAGCTTTGGCCCAGTCCCAGAGCTAGAACGTCATCGGCGTACGCAAAAGCTGGTGGGATGAGTCCTGTGACTGGTGTGCCGTGACGTGGCAGACGCTTACGGGCTCTTCAGGAGAGAGAGGCAGGGCAGGCGAGGCGGAGGGGTTGATTCAGGGAATGCATAGTTAAACGTCACCAATGCAATCTAGTGTAGCGCAACAAATGTTGGGGCCCGGAGCCAAAACTCAGCCAGGATAACGAGGTAGCCTTGGGCTGTAAGGTAACAGGCAGAGCTTGCACGATGACGGAAACTTGTTGCTTTGGGGGAGTCAGAGGGGCGTCAGGACAAGAAGCGCCTAAACAAAGTTATAAGGACGCTGCAGAACTACCAAACTCCTGTCTGGAAACCACCCCGTGATCCCTGAGGTTCCCCTCAGAAGCACCCGGGACAAACAGGCAACAGCCTCAGACTGCCACTGCTGTAAGGGGCCTCAGGCAAGAATGCACCCAAGGATGTAATCTTCCCAAGCCTGATGGGGAACATCCTGGGGGGGATGCAAACAACCTAGCAGCAGGTGCCACTCAAAACCAAGACAAAAGGAGCTAAGGACATCTCCATCTAGATAAGAGTCAGAACACCCGTTGAAACCAACACCCCTTGCAATACACTGGCAAGATTACTGGATGGGCCAACTCATGACCGACCATATGTGGAAGAAGGGACTTAAAATGCATGCGTAATTAAGAGGCAAGTATTATAATTAGTGCCAGGAAATCTAATGCGTATGTATATAACTGAGCAATATAAGCTTTGTCCATCAGGACTTGCAGTGTGCAAGTCAAGAGGAGCGACGCCCCTTGCACCCAGGGCTGCAATAAACCTACCTGCTTTATAACTCTCCGTGAGTTGTAGAGTTTGTTTCCGCGCCTCAGGGTAGCACTGGGTGGAAAGGAGGGGCTGGACTGTGCACAGGGCTTGCAGCTGGGGACGGCATGGTTGAGAGCCGCCGCCTAAGGGTGAAGGGGAAAGCAAATAAAGCGGATGCTTTTGTGGCAGCCTACCACTGACCATCCAGCCAGGGCGATGCCACCGATGAATTATTGGACTAGGAAGTAAGGGATATCTCTGGATCAACTGCCCTCTTCCTTATGGGTGGTTTGAACTTCCCAGGCGTCAACTGGGAATATCGTACAGTGGACGCAAACAGGTCCAGGAAATTCCTGAAGCACACTGAAGATAACTTCTTGGTTATCTTAGCAGGTGCTAAGGGGGCCGACCAGGAAAGGTGCCCTCCTAGATTTGTTGCTTGTAAAGAAAGAGGGAGTGGTGGGCAATGTGGTGATTGGTGGCTGTCTTGGTCTTAGTTACAGTGACCACGAAGTAACGGAGTTCCCAGGCGTTGGCGATAGAGGAAAGCTGCCAGCAGAACTTGGAGCCTGGATGCGGGGAGAGGTGACTTGGGGCTGCTGAAGCAGCTAGTTAGTAAGGTTCCCTGGGAATCTGCTTTCACGGGTATTGGCTGTCCATGGATGCTGGCCACTTTGTAAGAGCCATCTCTTAAGAGCGCAGGAGCAGGCAATTCCAAGGTGTCAGAAGTCAAGCAAGTGGGGCAGAGGGCCGGCTTGGCTGAACAGGGATCCTCTTCAAGAACATAGGTGGAGAAGGAAAGTGTACGGACACTGGAAGCAAGGAAAGAGAGGCGACACGGGAAGACGACAGAGATGGGGCTTGCCACTGTAGGGGGAAAATCTGTGCAGCCAAAGCTCGGTTAGAGTTCAAGCTGGCCAGCACTAGGACATGAGGAAATGGACTGACGCTGCGTCAGGGGAATTTCAGATTGGACATTAGGAAAAGGTTCTTCACTAAGAGGGTGGCTGGTCACTGGAACAGGCTCCCCGGGGAAGCGGTCACGGCAGCAAGCCTGCCAGAGTTCAAGGGGCGTCTGGATGATGCTCTTTAGTCATATGACTTAGTTTTAGGTAGCCCTGCAAGGAGCAGGGAGTTGGACACAATGATCCTTATGGGTCCCTTCCAACTTGAGCTATTCTATGGCTCTTTGACAATAATCTGAGGGCCGCTGTACAAGGCTAGCAAGTTTCCTGGTAACCCAAGCCGCAGGGAGGTGAACGCTTCCTGTAAAGGCAGGTCTGCTCAGCAGAACAGGGCAGTAGTGAACGGCTTCTTTGTTTTGCTTTACCTGGCCACGTAGCTTTTGCTGCTAAACTGTCCTCTCTCAACCCACAAGTCTTCCCCCTTTCACCCTGCTGATGCACTCAGCCTGCCCACTGTTGGCAAGGGATTGAGCAGCTGCGTGATGCCAAGCTGTACCTACTAGGATTAGCCTGCACCACCTGGGAAGGCAAGGCCCAATGAATCACTGAAACCAGAGGGCACTGCACCCGCTCTTCTGCAAAATGTTGGCCGACTGTGTGGCAGCTGAGCTGTCAGCACCCCATGCCCGCATTCCCCAGCAAAGTGATGCATGGAACCTCAGGGACGCAGCGCTTGTGTGTTCAACAAGTGATTTATTGGCATGTTGGCACCTCTGCCATAGCACAGCTCTCTGGCCACGTCCCGCTGATGGTAAGCCTGGCCTCTGCCTACTCGATGCTCAGGAAGGTGTCCGAGTCACCTTGCTGCACCCCAAACAGCATCTCAATCAGGAGGGGACTATCAGAAGCATCCACAACCCGGAGCTTGCAGGAGCGCCTGGAGGGCAGCGCTGTGAGGCGGCTGTGTCGCGACCGAGGCAAAACCCGCCAGGCTGCACGTACCAATATTTGGAACCAGCGTGTGGTTTTCTCCACGTCTAGGTAGGGGCCGGTGCAGAGGGTGCCTAGCAGGCTGGGACCCTGATTTCTCCTCAGCTCCTCCTTGGGGTGGTGGAGGAAGCACAGCATGTCCTTCACCAGCCGCTCCCTCATGCAGGTACACACCAGCTCCACGCGGAGGCGGGAGTTCCTTGCCGGCATCTCCTCATCAGTGCCCAGCTCGAGGTGGAAGGCGTGCCCGCGGGGGGCCTGCAGGGGCACGAGCAGGCGGTAGACGGCGTCATCCTCACGGGGACTCCAGCCTTGGCAGAAACTGCCCTCCCCAATGGCTGGCATCAGTCGCGGCATGAAACTATTCCTGCAGAGTCTTCGGCAGGTACGCAGAAGTTCATCCACCAGCTCCTCCACCATGACAAATGATTCTGGCACGTCCAGAAGGCGCTCCGCCAAAATTCTGCCCATATCCAGAGCAACACTGGGTTTTCCTTCTTGCTCCTGCCTGTGCCCCTTCTTTCTGCAACTGCCTTTCTTGCTGCATCTGTCGGTCTCATGGCTCCTTCTGCTGAGCCACCACCAGAGCCCAAAGAGCAGGACCAGGACTCCAGCAATGGCCCAGAACTGTCGCTGCTGCAAGGCAGCAAAGAGCAGAGCTCCCCAGGTCATGACGCTTGGCTCTTGGCTCGTCTGAACCTGGCTCCTTTGCCTCTGGCTGCTCTGCTTCAGCTCCTGCAGCAGCCGAGACATCTCCAAGCTCAGCAGCTGCGCACGTTGCTGCATGCGCTCGCGCGTGGCCTCATCCAGCTCATCACCAACCTTCTGCGGGTACCAAATGGTCCCTAGCAGAACCCGGATGAGGAATTCTGTGGCAGCCATGGCCTGCGGGAGGAGGGAGAGAAGGGGTTGAGTGTGGCTGGAAGGGAGGGAGGTGGTGGCGGGGGGAGCTGGGGGCAGGGAGGAGAGGGGGCAAGGCAGCTGGGAGGCAGCAAGGCCTGCGCCCACCCGCGGCAGCGGCATCACCGTGCCCTGCCCAAGGCGCTCCCACGAGCGGCTGTGCCCTCGATGCAGGGTGAGAACCCACCCCACCGGGGGCGCGCGCTTCTGCCCCGGCCCTCGTCCAGCCCAGCCTCTGCCTGCGTGCGCACTCACCGCTGGCCCAGGCTGTACTGGGGCAGGGCGTCCTGCTGGCGCCCCTGATAACCGCCCCCATTGTGACTCGTCCCCTCTGCTGTCACAGGCGCCAGAGCGCATCACGGGCACGCCCGCCGGCCAGCCCCGCCCCTCGGCCCCACCCCGGAGCAGCAACTCACAGCTCCCCAGGCAGCCAGAGCCCTGACAGCCAGAAAGCGCAGACCCACCCGGCAGGACAAGGCCGGGTGACTCGATTTGGGGAAATTACTTTATTACCAATCAACTCGGTTCACTTGGGTAAGTCGATATCACGGTGGGCGCAGGCTTTTCCACCGACACCTTGATGACAGCTGTGATGCCCCTCCTGACCACCATACCCCTGTCAGGCTGGCGCAGGAGGGATTTCCTGCTGCGGCTGCAGGATACCATGAGATACCTGCGCTGCTGCCTGGAGGAGAATCGCCTTGACCACCTCTTCTCTGGCAATGAGAACATGCCCCAGGAGATCATCTTGCCCCCTGCCTTCCAAACAGCTGAACCCCTCAACCTTTCCCAGGAAGGAACGCTAGTTAATTAAAACAAATTGCTGGTTAGGGAAGCTCTTCTCTCACATTCCCCGTGACCTTGGGCCAGCTGGAGTGGTAGACCTATTCAATGCTGCTTTTTCCTCAAGAGGGATGTGGAGAAGTGGCTGTAAGGCATCATCACTGTAGTTTGCAGTTGTGGGAAACCAACAGGTCCAGCTATCAAGCAGTGACACTTCTCCACAGCTCTTAAATTGACAGGAGGGCTTCTGGTGGTCCAGTTCAACCTTCCTTTGGGACTGCCCCACGGCCACTTAATCTGTAGCTTTCAGGTACCGCAACAACAGGATCTATTAGGGTGCAGAGGATTGTGGGGGGTTGGGGTGCAGTTTCCTGGGAAGGACTTACAGCAGAACCTAGGCATCATGGCACTCTGGACACTTGTGCCAGGGTACAGCGAGGGCCAGCCGCTCCCTCAGGGCCTGGAAGTCAGGAGCTGAGTGTGCTAAGACAAAGGCCTGTCCCACCACCTCCACCCAGGTAGTGGGGCAGGCCTGGAGACCCTTGGCAGGTTCACTCATGCCTGCAGATCATCAAGCAGGTTCACGGTGATGAGGCAGGATGAGTTCAGGCCAGGAAGTCAACCTGCAGCTCAGGGCTGTGGGGACAAGGCCAGGCCGAGGCCAGGCTGGGATAGTGGCCCACTGGTGGGCCTGGCTCAACGGAGCCCATGGCCAGGCCAGGCAAGGCTGGGGGAAGCTGGAAACTGACAACCTGAAGTGTCGCTCTGACGGGGACTGACAGCCCTGGTTTGAGCTGCAGGGGGATTCTGGGCCATGGACAGGGCGGAGGGAAGGCCTGGGGGGGCTGGTCAGGGCCCTGGCAACCATGGAGGCAGCGTATCTCGTAAGCCAGTTAATTAATACTTTTTGCTCCTAAGCTAGGAGAGACCCATGACACCGTTTAGGGACCAGGGAAAGCGAAGCGATGCAGACTTCTTGCACGTGCGTTATTTACACAGTCGATTGCAGGGAAACCCACGTAGTGACATCCAGTGGCAATGGAGTGCAGGGAGCATTTCCTGCCTGTGACATGACACGCTGAGACAGGGTTTTCTTATGCCGAGTCCTGCTCTTGCTCCTTTCCACTCCCATCACGCCCACAGTTCAGCCATTTCCTTTTTCTACATATGGTGTTAGCTATCTTGCTTCGTCCTTGTGCATTCCCTGTCCTTTGGCAGATTATAGCCTGAAATTAACTCCAGTTTAATGGAAAAGGTTATCAGTTGCCATGGAAATGCCTTACCATGTGATTGTGGTTGTACTTCCTGTTGTGCTTAGGGCTGAAACCATTAGACGAGCCTTGTTTTTACACTTGCTTACAGTTCTATAGATATCTGTTACTCAAAACTGCGGACAGAATGTTCAGTCTTCTAACACAGGTCATTTTGGTTTTTATGCTGTGATCTTATGCCAAGCTGTTAAACACTTATGCTAAAGCTTTCTGCAACAGACATCCTCAGACTTCCTGGTTTGTTATTTAAGAACTGCAAAGCCAAATTCCTGCTGATAACTATTAACTGTCAAGGAAATAGGTTGATTTCCATGAACAAAGAGAATGCTGAAGCTGGTCGCTTGCCTTTGCTGGCTGGCTGATACTGAGATAAGAGCTCTAGGATGCAGGAGGTATGGGCCGCTGTGCCAGGCAGCCTAGCACGGAAAACTGCCCAATGCTGGGTGACTCTTGGCCTCAGTGTTAGCGACTGTAAACAGCACCTCCTTTTCCTCAGGGGTATACCTGCCACCACTAATAGCTCATCTGGGGATCTGTGCTGGCTCTTTCTTTGTTCATCGTATATATTAGGGATTCCAGTAATGCAGTTGATTGGTAATAAAGTAATAAATTAATGAAGTAATTTCCCCTAATCGAGTCACTGTTTTGCCAGTGGTGGTAATTGCTGAGTGATCTCCCTGTCTTTATCGAAAAGCACTGCATTTTGTTGTCATTTTCTCCTCCTGCAGTCATGTGGAGCGGCAATGATTGAGCGGTTTGGTGAGACCTGGTGCCCAGCTGTGCTCAACCACTGACAGTATCCATGGCACATGTCACCGGATCTTAGGTTTGGTGAGGGTTTCAGGGGTCTTTTGTCTGCTTTGTAAGGGGAGCCATTGGGCTATCAAGCTATGGATGCTTGAAGCAGCTGTGAGTTGCTGCTCCGGGGTGGGGCCGAGGGGCGGGGCTGGCCAGCGGGCGTGCCCGTGATGCGCTCTGGCGCCTGTGACAGCAGAGGGGACGAGTCACAATGGGGGCGGTTATCAGGGGCGCCAGCAGGACGCCCTGCCCCAGTACAGCCTGGGCCAGCGGTGAGTGCGCACGCAGGCAGAGCTGGGCTGGACGAGGGCCGGGGCAGAAGCACGCGCCCCCGGTGGGGTGGGTTCTCACCCTGCATCGAGGGCACAGCCGCTCGTGGGAGCGCCTTGGGCAGGGCACGGTGATGCCGCTGCCGCGGGTGGGCGCAGGCCTTGCTGCCTCCCAGCTGCCTTGCCCCCTCTCCTCCCTGCCCCCAGCTCCCCCCGCCACCACCTCCCTCCCTTCCAGCCACACTCAACCCCTTCTCTCCCTCCTCCCGCAGGCCATGGCTGCCACAGAATTCCTCATCCGGGTTCTGCTAGGGACCATTTGGTACCCGCAGAAGGTCGGTGATGAGCTGGATGAGGCCACGCGTGAGCGCATGCAGCAACGTGCGCAGCTGCTGAGCCTGGAGATGTCTCGGCTGCTGCAGGAGCTGGAGCAGAGCAGCCAGGAGCAGAGCAATGTGGCCTGGGGAGCTCTGCTCTTTGCTGCCTTGCAGCAGCGACAGTTCTGGGCCATTGCTGGAGTCCTGGTCCTGCTCTTTGGGCTCTGGTGGTGGCTCAGCAGAAGGAGCCATGAGACCGACACATGCAGCAAGAAAGGCAGTTGCAGAAAGAAGGGGCACAGGCAGGAGCAAGAAGGAAAACCCAGTGTTGCTCTGGATGTGGGCAGAATTTTGGCGGAGCGCCTTCTGGACGTGCCAGAATCATTTGTCATGGTGGAGGAGCTGGTGGATGAACTTCTGCGTACCTGCCGAAGACTCTGCAGGAATAGTTTCATGCCGCGACTGATGCCAGCCATTGGGGAGGGTAGTTTCTGCCAAGGCTGGAGTCCCCGTGAGGATGACGCCGTCTACCGCCTGCTCGTGCCCCTGCAGGCCCCCCGCAGGCACGCCTTCCACCTCGAGCTGGGCACTGATGAGGAGATGCCGGCAAGGAACTCCCGCCTCCGCGTGGAGCTGGTGTGTACCTGCACGAGGGAGCGGCTGGTGAAGGACATGCTGTGCTTCCTCCACCACCCCAAGGAGGAGCTGAGGAGAAATCAGGGTCCCAGCCTGCTAGGCACCCTCTGCACCGGCCCCTACCTAGACGTGGAGAAAACCACACGTTGGTTCCAGACATTGGTACGTGCAGCCTGGCGGGTTTTGCCTCGGTCGCAACACAGCCGCCTCACAGTGCTGCCCTCCAGGCGCTCCTGCAAGCTCCGGGTTGTGGATGCTTCTGATAGTCTCCTCCTGATTGAGATGCTGTTTGGGGTGCAGCAAGGTGACTCGGACACCTTCCTGAGCATCGAGTAGGCAGAGGCCAGGCTTACCATCAGCGGGACGTGGCCAGAGAGCTGTGCTATGGCAGAGGTGCACATCTTCACGCACAGGGCCAGGCGTGGCGGCACTCCCCGGGGAGCTGGTCCTGCAGAACCAAGCACGCTGGACACGGAGAACACACAGCTCCGTCAGCAGTGGGAATTGCTGCTGCGCCTTTCCTGCGCAGAAGAAGCACGCCCTGGGGAGCGGGGCCCCATGCAGCTGAAGGGGCCGTTGCAAGGAGGCTTGCGACAGAGACACCCGTTGCCTGCTGGACGGTGACTGCCCTTCCTCTCTGAGAGACACTGTCCCCTCCGGGACCTTTACTCTGTGCCAAGGTGCCAATAAATCGTGTCTTTGAATAAACGCTGATTCTGCGAGTGTCTGTGCACCACTTTGTTGGGGAACATGGGCACGGGGTGCTCCCTGCTCAGCTGGCGCAGTTAGAGAGCATTTTGCAGAAGAGCTGATGCAGTGGGCTCTGGTTTCGCTGATTGTTTAACTATGGCCTGCCCTGTCCGTGCTCCTGCCATGGGCCTCATCCTGCAGAAGGGCTTTGGGAAATGAAAGCCTGCCACAGCATCTGAGATACTGCTTCGCAAATGCCTCTGTAGATGAGAATGGGTAGGTATTGGATAGGTAGAATATGTCTGGACCTATTGTATAAATATAATGAGGTAGCCGGCTACGTTATGCTTGATTTGTGGAAAACCACCGAGCAGCCAGGCTTGCGCAACCCTGAAGTAAATTAGCAATGTCTCTCCTGAGGGTGTGATTATCGACTCGTTGCACACCGGGCAGCGAATCCGCTTTTCGGACAACATCTGTGCGCCTGACGGCCTTGGGCTGCGCGCGGGAGGCCCTGGCCAGCAGGCAGCAGGTCTTGGGAGAGTTGGGCGGTGCTGGCTGTCCCCGCAACCGCTTCCAACCATGGGAAGTGTTAGGAAACTTTTGCAACTGTCCCGCACCGACTCAGGAGAGAGGCTAGGGTGCAAAGTACAGAATTACAAGAGAAATTCTTTATTCATGCGCATGAGGTGTCCCATGCAAACTGGGGCACTCCAAACGTGGTTTTACACGAGGTTCTTATACCTTTCTCTAGCATTCAGGCACAACGTGATTTGACCAAGCGCTACTTAACACGCACATACTACTATTTTGCAAAGCAGCCGTCGTTCTGTGGCATCACCATCCACCTGTTCTTTCTGGATCTAAACGACCCTGGAGTTGGTCTTGCTACAGGTACTTATCTATGACGCCAGCTAACGGGAGGCTTTCACAGAGGTGTTTGTTAGAGGGGCTTGGATGCAGATGTGACCGTGTGGGATTGGAGAATTCAGAGCACGGGAGTAACGGACAGCATCCAGGAACTTCAAGCGGGCAAAGTTGAGCCATCACCTGCATTAGAACCGGTGCCACCAGGAAAGCACGTCAGGTATTAGCAATTGGAGATTCTATGAGTGTGGCGAAACACTGGAACAGGTTGCCCAGAGAGGTGGTAGATGCCCCACCCCTGGAAACATTCAAGGTCAGGTTGGACAGGGCGCCGAGCAACCTGACCCAGTGGAAGATGTGTGGAATAATCGGTGGGGGTGACTTAGAAATTAAACTTATGTTTTTAGAAAAGGTACAGCATGGAAGAGTCTTGCAGGGTAGCGTGCGGCTGACAGGTGAGCAATCCATTCCATGGAAGTCCCCTAGGCTCGTAACCTTAGATGTCAGCGATGCCAGGAGAACTTGGTGTTCTGACTCTAGGAGGATTTGTCCAGAGGGTGGAACGGTGTGGAGACACCATGGCCAGGCTCCGTGACCACGGAGCTGGTACACTGCACATTTGCCCAGGCTCCGTGACCACGGAGCTGGTACACTGCACATTTGCCCAGGCTCCGTGACCACGGAGCTGGTACACTGCACGTTTGCTACCCCGAGCCAACAGTCTGTCATGGTTTTGACAAAATGCTGTCCTTTTTATCATTATAATACCAAAACACACCTCCGTCCCAAAAGCTACTGCTACAAAAGTTTGCGGATACTATCCTTCAAAGTCCGAGCCTCCCCGTAAGAGGAAGCGGCGTATCCAGAAAGTTCCCAAAATAAAACTCAATAGCAACAAAGTCACTATTAAGCAGGCATTCTTTATTACAGCGCTGGGCAGCACTGGGGATTGCTCCACCACGAGTGCTCCAGTGATTCGGTAAACTTCCACAGATTATTATGCTATAAAGTCATGCATAGTCATAAGGTTCCCGAGGATTCATTAACGTATGGAAAAGTTCAATCCGCGTGCATAGTTGTCTTTTTAGTGGTCTTCGGGGGTCCTCCAGTGGTCTCCGATGGTCTTCCTCACCTGTCCGATGGTTGAACTTTGGGTTTCCTTTGCCTATATATAGTCACTGAATCATCTCATCAGTCCTTTGGCCTTGGACTATCACAAGAGGCTGATGCTTATCTCGGCACTGATGTCCCGAGTCTATGTTATCGATGAATTTACGAGCTTAGTCAAGGTCCTTTTAATCCTATCAGGCACCAAGTGGCATTCTTCAAATACCTAACACTATCTTTGCAAGGGAGGAAGCCACAAGACAAGAAGGATGCGTACAATTAGGTCTGAGTCAGGGACTGTCAGGGGTTTAGTCCTTTCACTACCTGCCTCTAAGATGCAACCACCCCTCACTGGGCAAAGCAAGGGAATTTTACACCAATCATAATAAAGGTGCGTATGACTAGAGTCACTCAAGCTCCACCTGAAAGGTAAAAAATAGTATAAATTAGGTTAAGAGAAAAAGGGTGTTGGGGAAGATACCATCGCGTACCACTCTGACTGATGTGCTGAGTACAGCGGAGCACGTCTGAAATATCTTTACGCTAATGCGCACAGCAGGAGGAATAAAGAAGAGGAGCTAGAAGCTTTGGCCCAGTCCCAGAGCTAGAACGTCATCGGCGTACGCAAAAGCTGGTGGGATGAGTCCTGTGACTGGTGTGCCGTGACGTGGCAGACGCTTACGGGCTCTTCAGGAGAGAGAGGCAGGACAGGCGAGGCGGAGGGGTTGATTCAGGGAATGCATAGTTAAACGTCACCAATGCAATCTAGTGTAGCGCAACAAATGTTGGGGCCCGGAGCCAAAACTCAGCCAGGATAACGAGGTAGCCTTGGGCTGTAAGGTAACAGGCAGAGCTTGCACGATGACGGAAACTTGTTGCTTTGGGGGAGTCAGAGGGGCGTCAGGACAAGAAGCGCCTAAACAAAGTTATAAGGACGCTGCAGAACTACCAAACTCCTGTCTGGAAACCACCCCGTGATCCCTGAGGTTCCCCTCAGAAGCACCCGGGACAAACAGGCAACAGCCTCAGACTGCCACTGCTGTAAGGGGCCTCAGGCAAGAATGCACCCAAGGATGTAATCTTCCCAAGCCTGATGGGGAACATCCTGGGGGGGATGCAAACAACCTAGCAGCAGGTGCCACTCAAAACCAAGACAAAAGGAGCTAAGGACATCTCCATCTAGATAAGAGTCAGAACACCCGTTGAAACCAACACCCCTTGCAATACACTGGCAAGATTACTGGATGGGCCAACTCATGACCGACCATATGTGGAAGAAGGGACTTAAAATGCATGCGTAATTAAGAGGCAAGTATTATAATTAGTGCCAGGAAATCTAATGCGTATGTATATAACTGAGCAATATAAGCTTTGTCCATCAGGACTTGCAGTGTGCAAGTCAGGAGGAGCGACGCCCCTTGCACCCAGGGCTGCAATAAACCTACCTGCTTTATAACTCTCCGTGAGTTGTAGAGTTTGTTTCCGCACCTCAGGGTAGCACTGGGTGGAAAGGAGGGGCTGGACTGTGCACAGGGCTTGCAGCTGGGGACGGCATGGTTGAGAGCCGCCGCCTAAGGGTGAAGGGGAAAGCAAATAAAGCGGATGCTTTTGTGGCAGCCTACCACTGACCATCCAGCCAGGGCGATGCCACCGATGAATTATTGGACTAGGAAGTAAGGGATATCTCTGGATCAACTGCCCTCTTCCTTATGGGTGGTTTGAACTTCCCAGGCGTCAACTGGGAATATCGTACAGTGGACGCAAACAGGTCCAGGAAATTCCTGAAGCACACTGAAGATAACTTCTTGGTTATCTTAGCAGGTGCTAAGGGGGCCGACCAGGAAAGGTGCCCTCCTAGATTTGTTGCTTGTAAAGAAAGAGGGAGTGGTGGGCAATGTGGTGATTGGTGGCTGTCTTGGTCACTAGTTACAGTGACCACGAAGTAACGGAGTTCCCAGGCGTTGGCGATAGAGGAAAGCTGCCAGCAGAACTTGGAGCCTGGATGCGGGGAGAGGTGACTTGGGGCTGCTGAAGCAGCTAGTTAGTAAGGTTCCCTGGGAATCTGCTTTCACGGGTATTGGCTGTCCATGGATGCTGGCCACTTTGTAAGAGCCATCTCTTAAGAGCGCAGGAGCAGGCAATTCCAAGGTGTCAGAAGTCAAGCAAGTGGGGCAGAGGGCCGGCTTGGCTGAACAGGGATCCTCTTCAAGAACATAGGTGGAGAAGGAAAGTGTACGGACACTGGAAGCAAGGAAAGAGAGGCGACACGAGAAGACGACAGAGATGGGGCTTGCCACTGTAGGGGGAAAATCTGTGCAGCCAAAGCTCCGTTAGAGTTCAAGCTGGCCAGCACTAGGACATGAGGAAATGGACTGACGCTGCGTCAGGGGAATTTCAGATTGGACATTAGGAAAAGGTTCTTCACTAAGAGGGTGGCTGGTCACTGGAACAGGCTCCCCGGGGAAGCGGTCACGGCAGCAAGCCTGCCAGAGTTCAAGGGGCGTCTGGATGATGCTCTTTAGTCATATGACTTAGTTTTAGGTAGCCCTGCAAGGAGCAGGGAGTTGGAGACAATGATCCTTATGGGTCCCTTCCAACTTGAGCTATTCTATGGCTCTTTGACAATAATCTGAGGGCCGCTGTACAAGGCTAGCAAGTTTCCTGGTAACCCAAGCCGCAGGGAGGTGAACGCTTCCTGTAAAGGCAGGTCTGCTCAGCAGAACAGGGCAGTAGTGAACGGCTTCTTTGTTTTGCTTTACCTGGCCACGTAGCTTTTGCTGCTAAACTGTCCTCTCTCAACCCACAAGTCTTCCCCCTTTCACCCTGCTGATGCACTCAGCCTGCCCACTGTTGGCAAGGGATTGAGCAGCTGCGTGATGCCAAGCTGTACCTACTAGGATTAGCCTGCACCACCTGGGAAGGCAAGGCCCAATGAATCACTGAAACCAGAGGGCACTGCACCCGCTCTTCTGCAAAATGTTGGCCGACTGTGTGGCAGCTGAGCTGTCAGCACCCCATGCCCGCATTCCCCAGCAAAGTGATGCATGGAACCTCAGGGACGCAGCGCTTGTGTGTTCAACAAGTGATTTATTGGCATGTTGGCACCTCTGCCATAGCACAGCTCTCTGGCCACGTCCCGCTGATGGTAAGCCTGGCCTCTGCCTACTCGATGCTCAGGAAGGTGTCCGAGTCACCTTGCTGCACCCCAAACAGCATCTCAATCAGGAGGAGACTATCAGAAGCATCCACAACCCGGAGCTTGCAGGAGCGCCTGGAGGGCAGCACTGTGAGG
The DNA here is from genome assembly GCF_963921805.1 of Phalacrocorax carbo. Lineage (NCBI taxonomy): Eukaryota > Metazoa > Chordata > Aves > Suliformes > Phalacrocoracidae > Phalacrocorax > Phalacrocorax carbo. The sequence goes on from NC_087521.1 coordinate 32,989,441, forward strand.
CGGCTGTGTCGCGACCGAGGCAAAACCCGCCAGGCTGCACGTACCAATATCTGGAACCAGCGTGTGGTTTTCTCCACGTCTAGGTAGGGGCCGGTGCAGAGGGTGCCTAGCAGGCTGGGACCCTGATTTCTCCTCAGCTCCTCCTTGGGGTGGTGGAGGAAGCACAGCATGTCCTTCACCAGCCGCTCCCTCATGCAGGTACACACCAGCTCCACGCGGAGGCGGGAGTTCCTTGCCGGCATCTCCTCATCAGTGCCCAGCTCGAGGTGGAAGGCGTGCCCGCGGGGGGCCTGCAGGGGCACGAGCAGGCGGTAGACGGCGTCATCCTCACGGGGACTCCAGCCTTGGCAGAAACTGCCCTCCCCAATGGCTGGCATCAGTCGCGGCATGAAACTATTCCTGCAGAGTCTTCGGCAGGTACGCAGAAGTTCATCCACCAGCTCCTCCACCATGACAAATGATTCTGGCACGTCCAGAAGGCGCTCCGCCAAAATTCTGCCCATATCCAGAGCAACACTGGGTTTTCCTTCTTGCTCCTGCCTGTGCCCCTTCTTTCTGCAACTGCCTTTCTTGCTGCATGTGTCGGTCTCATGGCTCCTTCTGCTGAGCCACCACCAGAGCCCAAAGAGCAGGACCAGGACTCCAGCAATGGCCCAGAACTGTCGCTGCTGCAAGGCAGCAAAGAGCAGAGCTCCCCAGGTCATGACGCTTGGCTCTTGGCTCGTCTGAACCTGGCTCCTTTGCCTCTGGCTGCTCTGCTTCAGCTCCTGCAGCAGCCGAGACATCTCCAAGCTCAGCAGCTGCGCACGTTGCTGCATGCGCTCGCGCGTGGCCTCATCCAGCTCATCACCAACCTTCTGCGGGTACCAAATGGTCCCTAGCAGAACCCGGATGAGGAATTCTGTGGCAGCCATGGCCTGCGGGAGGAGGGAGAGAAGGGGTTGAGTGTGGCTGGAAGGGAGGGAGGTGGTGGCGGGGGGAGCTGGGGGCAGGGAGGAGAGGGGGCAAGGCAGCTGGGAGGCAGCAAGGCCTGCGCCCACCCGCGGCAGCGGCATCACCGTGCCCTGCCCAAGGCGCTCCCACGAGCGGCTGTGCCCTCGATGCAGGGTGAGAACCCACCCCACCGGGGGCGCGCGCTTCTGCCCCGGCCCTCGTCCAGCCCAGCCTCTGCCTGCGTGCGCACTCACCGCTGGCCCAGGCTGTACTGGGGCAGGGCGTCCTGCTGGCGCCCCTGATAACCGCCCCCATTGTGACTCGTCCCCTCTGCTGTCACAGGCGCCAGAGCGCATCACGGGCACGCCCGCCGGCCAGCCCCGCCCCTCGGCCCCACCCCGGAGCAGCAACTCACAGCTCCCCAGGCAGCCAGAGCCCTGACAGCCAGAAAGCGCAGACCCACCCGGCAGGACAAGGCCGGGTGACTCGATTTGGGGAAATTACTTTATTAACAATCAACTCGGTTCACTTGGGTAAGTCGATATCACGGTGGGCGCAGGCTTTTCCACCGACACCTTGATGACAGCTGTGATGCCCCTCCTGACCACCATACCCCTGTCAGGCTGGCGCAGGAGGGATTTCCTGCTGCGGCTGCAGGATACCATGAGATACCTGCGCTGCTGCCTGGAGGAGAATCGCCTTGACCACCTCTTCTCTGGCAATGAGAACATGCCCCAGGAGATCATCTTGCCCCCTGCCTTCCAAACAGCTGAACCCCTCAACCTTTCCCAGGAAGGAACGCTAGTTAATTAAAACAAATTGCTGGTTAGGGAAGCTCTTCTCTCACATTCCCCGTGACCTTGGGCCAGCTGGAGTGGTAGACCTATTCAATGCTGCTTTTTCCTCAAGAGGGATGTGGAGAAGTGGCTGTAAGGCGTCATCACTGTAGTTTGCAGTTGTGGGAAACCAACAGGTCCAGCTATCAAGCAGTGACACTTCTCCACGGCTCTTAAATTGACAGGAGGGCTTCTGGTGGTCCAGTTCAACCTTCCTTTGGGACTGCCCCACGGCCACTTAATCTGTAGCTTTCAGGTACCGCAACAACAGGATCTATTAGGGTGCAGAGGATTGTGGGGGGTTGGGGTGCAGTTTCCTGGGAAGGACTTACAGCAGAACCTAGGCATCATGGCACTCTGGACACTTGTGCCAGGGTACAGCGAGGGCCAGCCGCTCCCTCAGGGCCTGGAAGTCAGGAGCTGAGTGTGCTAAGACAAAGGCCTGTCCCACCACCTCCACCCAGGTAGTGGGGCAGGCCTGGAGACCCTTGGCAGGTTCACTCATGCCTGCAGATCATCAAGCAGGTTCACGGTGATGAGGCAGGATGAGTTCAGGCCAGGAAGTCAACCTGCAGCTCAGGGCTGTGGGGACAAGGCCAGGCCGAGGCCAGGCTGGGATAGTGGCCCACTGGTGGGCCTGGCTCAACGGAGCCCATGGCCAGGCCAGGCAAGGCTGGGGGAAGCTGGAAACTGACAACCTGAAGTGTCGCTCTGACGGGGACTGACAGCCCTGGTTTGAGCTGCAGGGGGATTCTGGGCCATGGACAGGGCGGAGGGAAGGCCTGGGGGGGCTGGTCAGGGCCCTGGCAACCATGGAGGCAGCGTATCTCGTAAGCCAGTTAATTAATACTTTTTGCTCCTAAGCTAGGAGAGACCCATGACACCGTTTAGGGACCAGGGAAAGCGAAGCGATGCAGACTTCTTGCACGTGCGTTATTTACACAGTCGATTGCAGGGAAACCCACGTAGTGACATCCAGTGGCAATGGAGTGCAGGGAGCATTTCCTGCCTGTGACATGACACGCTGAGACAGGGTTTTCTTATGCCGAGTCCTGCTCTTGCTCCTTTCCACTCCCATCACGCCCACAGTTCAGCCATTTCCTTTTTCTACATATGGTGTTAGCTATCTTGCTTCGTCCTTGTGCATTCCCTGTCCTTTGGCAGATTATAGCCTGAAATTAACTCCAGTTTAATGGAAAAGGTTATCAGTTGCCATGGAAATGCCTTACCATGTGATTGTGGTTGTACTTCCTGTTGTGCTTAGGGCTGAAACCATTAGACGAGCCTTGTTTTTACACTTGCTTACAGTTCTATAGATATCTGTTACTCAAAACTGCGGACAGAATGTTCAGTCTTCTAACACAGGTCATTTTGGTTTTTATGCTGTGATCTTATGCCAAGCTGTTAAACACTTATGCTAAAGCTTTCTGCAACAGACGTCCTCAGACTTCCTGGTTTGTTATTTAAGAACTGCAAAGCCAAATTCCTGCTGATAACTATTAACTGTCAAGGAAATAGGTTGATTTCCATGAACAAAGAGAATGCTGAAGCTGGTTGCTTGCCTTTGCTGGCTGGCTGATACTGAGATAAGAGCTCTAGGATGCAGGAGGTATGGGCCACTGTGCCAGGCAGCCTAGCACGGAAAACTGCCCAGTGCTGGGTGACTCTTGGCCTCAGTGTTAGCGACTGTAAACAGCACCTCCTTTTCCTCAGGGGTATACCTGCCACCACTAATAGCTCATCTGGGGATCTGTGCTGGCTCTTTCTTTGTTCATCGTATACATTAGGGATTCCAGTAATGCAGTTGATTGGTAATAAAGTAATAAATTAATGAAGTAATTTCCCCTAATCGAGTCACTGTTTTGCCAGTGGTGGTAATTGCTGAGTGATCTCCCTGTCTTTATCGAAAAGCACTGCATTTTGTTGTCATTTTCTCCTCCTGCAGTCATGTGGAGCGGAAATGATTGAGCGGTTTGGTGAGACCTGGTGCCCAGCTGTGCTCAACCACTGACAGTATCCATGGCACATGTCACCGGATCTTAGGTTTGGTGAGGGTTTCAGGGGTCTTTTGTCTGCTTTGTAAGGGGAGCCATTGGGCTATCAAGCTATGGATGCTTGAAGCAGCTGTGAGTTGCTGCTCCAGGGTGGGGCCGAGGGGCGGGGCTGGCCGGCGGGCGTGCCCGTGATGCGCTCTGGCGCCTGTGACAGCAGAGGGGACGAGTCACAATGGGGGCGGTTATCAGGGGCGCCAGCAGGACGCCCTGCCCCAGTACAGCCTGGGCCAGCGGTGAGTGCGCACGCAGGCAGAGGCTGGGCTGGACGAGGGCCGGGGCAGAAGCGCGCGCCCCCGGTGGGGTGGGTTCTCACCCTGCATCGAGGGCACAGCCGCTCATGGGAGCGCCTTGGGCAGGGCACGGTGATGCCGCTGCCGCGGGTGGGCGCAGGCCTTGCTGCCTCCCAGCTGCCTTGCCCCCTCTCCTCCCTGCCCCCAGCTCCCCCCGCCACCACCTCCCTCCCTTCCAGCCACACTCAACCCCTTCTCTCCCTCCTCCCGCAGGCCATGGCTGCCACAGAATTCCTCATCCGGGTTCTGCTAGGGACCATTTGGTACCCGCAGAAGGTCGGTGATGAGCTGGATGAGGCCACGCGTGAGCGCATGCAGCAACGTGCGCAGCTGCTGAGCCTGGAGATGTCTCGGCTGCTGCAGGAGCTGGAGCAGAGCAGCCAGGAGCAGAGCAATGTGGCCTGGGGAGCTCTGCTCTTTGCTGCCTTGCAGCAGCGACAGTTCTGGGCCATTGCTGGAGTCCTGGTCCTGCTCTTTGGGCTCTGGTGGTGGCTCAGCAGAAGGAGCCATGAGACCGACACATGCAGCAAGAAAGGCAGTTGCAGAAAGAAGGGGCACAGGCAGGAGCAAGAAGGAAAACCCAGTGTTGCTCTGGATGTGGGCAGAATTTTGGCGGAGCGCCTTCTGGACGTGCCAGAATCATTTGTCATGGTGGAGGAGCTGGTGGATGAACTTCTGCGTACCTGCCGAAGACTCTGCAGGAATAGTTTCATGCCGCGACTGATGCCAGCCATTGGGGAGGGTAGTTTCTGCCAAGGCTGGAGTCCCCGTGAGGATGACGCCGTCTACCGCCTGCTCGTGCCCCTGCAGGCCCCCCGCGGGCACGCCTTCCACCTCGAGCTGGGCACTGATGAGGAGATGCCGGCAAGGAACTCCCGCCTCCGCGTGGAGCTGGTGTGTACCTGCACGAGGGAGCGGCTGGCGAAGGACATGCTGTGCTTCCTCCACCACCCCAAGGAGGAGCTGAGGAGAAATCAGGGTCCCAGCCTGCTAGGCACCCTCTGCACCGGCCCCTACCTAGACGTGGAGAAAACCACACGTTGGTTCCAGATATTGGTACGTGCTGCCTGGCAGGTTTTGCCTCGGTCGCGACACAGCCGCCTCACAGTGCTGCCCTCCAGGCGCTCCTGCAAGCTCCGGGTTGTGGATGCTTCTGATAGTCTCCTCCTGATTGAGATGCTGTTTGGGGTGCAGCAAGGTGACTCGGACACCTTCCTGAGCATCGAGTAGGCAGAGGCCAGGCTTACCATCAGCGGGACGTGGCCAGAGAGCTGTGCTATGGCAGAGGTGCACATCTTCACGCACAGGGCCAGGCGTGGCGGCACTCCCCGGGGAGCTGGTCCTGCAGAACCAAGCACGCTGGACACGGAGAACACACAGCTCCGTCAGCAGTGGGAATTGCTGCTGCGCCTTTCCTGCGCAGAAGAAGCACGCCCTGGGGAGCGGGGCCCCATGCAGCTGAAGGGGCCGTTGCAAGGAGGCTTGCGACAGAGACACCCGTTGCCTGCTGGACGGTGACTGCCCTTCCTCTCTGAGAGACACTGTCCCCTCCGGGACCTTTACTCTGTGCCAAGGTGCCAATAAATCGTGTCTTTGAATAAACGCTGATTCTGCGAGTGTCTGTGCACCACTTTGTTGGGGAACATGGGCACGGGGTGCTCCCTGCTCAGCTGGCGCAGTTAGAGAGCATTTTGCAGAAGAGCTGATGCAGTGGGCTCTGGTTTCGCTGATTGTTTAACTATGGCCTGCCCTGTCCGTGCTCCTGCCATGGGCCTCATCCTGCAGAAGGGCTTTGGGAAATGAAAGCCTGCCACAGCATCTGAGATACTGCTTCGCAAATGCCTCTGTAGATGAGAATGGGTAGGTATTGGATAGGTAGAATATGTCTGGACCTATTGTATAAATATAATGAGGTAGCCGGCTACGTTATGCTTGATTTGTGGAAAACCACCGAGCAGCCAGGCTTGCGCAACCCTGAAGTAAATTAGCAATGTCTCTCCTGAGGGTGTGATTATCGACTCGTTGCACACCGGGCAGCGAATCCGCTTTTCGGACAACATCTGTGCGCCTGACGGCCTTGGGCTGCGCGCGGGAGGCCCTGGCCAGCAGGCAGCAGGTCTTGGGAGAGTTGGGCGGTGCTGGCTGTCCCCGCAACCGCTTCCAACCATGGGAAGTGTTAGGAAACTTTTGCAACTGTCCCGCACCGACTCAGGAGAGAGGCTAGGGTGCAAAGTACAGAATTACAAGAGAAATTCTTTATTCATGCGCATGAGGTGTCCCATGCAAACTGGGGCACTCCAAACGTGGTTTTACACGAGGTTCTTATACCTTTCTCTAGCATTCAGGCACAACGTGATTTGACCAAGCGCTACTTAACACGCACATACTACTATTTTGCAAAGCAGCCGTCGTTCTGTGGCATCACCATCCACCTGTTCTTTCTGGATCTAAACGACCCTGGAGTTGGTCTTGCTACAGGTACTTATCTATGACGCCAGCTAACGGGAGGCTTTCACAGAGGTGTTTGTTAGAGGGGCTTGGATGCAGATGTGACCGTGTGGGATTGGAGAATTCAGAGCACGGGAGTAACGGACAGCATCCAGGAACTTCAAGCGGGCAAAGTTGAGCCATCACCTGCATTAGAACCGGTGCCACCAGGAAAGCACGTCAGGTATTAGCAATTGGAGATTCTATGAGTGTGGCGAAACACTGGAACAGGTTGCCCAGAGAGGTGGTAGATGCCCCACCCCTGGAAACATTCAAGGTCAGGTTGGACAGGGCGCCGAGCAACCTGACCCAGTGGAAGATGTGTGGAATAATCGGTGGGGGTGACTTAGAAATTAAACTTATGTTTTTAGAAAAGGTACAGCATGGAAGAGTCTTGCAGGGTAGCGTGCGGCTGACAGGTGAGCAATCCATTCCATGGAAGTCCCCTAGGCTCGTAACCTTAGATGTCAGCGATGCCAGGAGAACTTGGTGTTCTGACTCTAGGAGGATTTGTCCGGAGGGTGGAACGGTGTGGAGACACCATGGCCAGGCTCCGTGACCACGGAGCTGGTACACTGCACATTTGCCCAGGCTCCGTGACCACGGAGCTGGTACACTGCACGTTTGCTACCCCGAGCCAACAGTCTGTCATGGTTTTGACAAAATGCTGTCCTTTTTATCATTATAATACCAAAACACACCTCCGTCCCAAAAGCTACTGCTACAAAAGTTTGCGGATACTATCCTTCAAGGTCCGAGCCTCCCCGTAAGAGGAAGCGGCGTATCCAGAAAGTTCCCAAAATAAAACTCAATAGCAACAAAGTCACTATTAAGCAGGCATTCTTTATTACAGCGCTGGGCAGCACTGGGGATTGCTCCACCATGAGTGCTCCAGTGATTCGGTAAACTTCCACAGATTATTATGCTATAAAGTCATGCATAGTCATAAGGTTCCCGAGGATTCATTAACGTATGGAAAAGTTCAATCCGCGTGCATAGTTGTCTTTTTAGTGGTCTTCGGGGGTCCTCCAGTGGTCTCCGATGGTCTTCCTCACCTGTCCGATGGTTGAACTTTGGGTTTCCTTTGCCTATATATAGTCACTGAATCATCTCATCAGTCCTTTGGCCTTGGACTATCACAAGAGGCTGATGCTTATCTCGGCACTGATGTCCCGAGTCTATGTTATCGATGAATTTACGAGCTTATTCAAGGTCCTTTTAATCCTATCAGGCACCAAGTGGCATTCTTCAAATACCTAACACTATCTTTGCAAGGGAGGAAGCCACAAGACAAGAAGGATGCGTACAATTAGGTCTGAGTCAGGGACTGTCAGGGGTTTAGTCCTTTCACTACCTGCCTCTAAGATGCAACCACCCCTCACTGGGCAAAGCAAGGGAATTTTACACCAATCATAATAAAGGTGCGTATGACTAGAGTCACTCAAGCTCCACCTGAAAGGTAAAAAATAGTATAAATTAGGTTAAGGGAAAAAGGGTGTTGGGGAAGATACCATCGCGTACCACTCTGACTGATGTGCTGAGTACAGCGGAGCACGTCTGAAATATCTTTACGCTAATGCGCACAGCAGGAGGAATAAAGAAGAGGAGCTAGAAGCTTTGGCCCAGTCCCAGAGCTAGAACGTCATCGGCGTACGCAAAAGCTGGTGGGATGAGTCCTGTGACTGGTGTGCCGTGACGTGGCAGACGCTTACGGGCTCTTCAGGAGAGAGAGGCAGGGCAGGCGAGGCGGAGGGGTTGATTCAGGGAATGCATAGTTAAACGTCACCAATGCAATCTAGTGTAGCGCAACAAATGTTGGGGCCCGGAGCCAAAACTCAGCCAGGATAACGAGGTAGCCTTGGGCTGTAAGGTAACAGGCAGAGCTTGCATGATGACGGAAACTTGTTGCTTTGGGGGAGTCAGAGGGGCGTCAGGACAAGAAGCGCCTAAACAAAGTTATAAGGACGCTGCAGAACTACCAAACTCCTGTCTGGAAACCACCCCGTGATCCCTGAGGTTCCCCTCAGAAGCACCCGGGACAAACAGGCAACAGCCTCAGACTGCCACTGCTGTAAGGGGCCTCAGGCAAGAATGCACCCAAGGATGTAATCTTCCCAAGCCTGATGGGGAACATCCTGGGGGGGATGCAAACAACCTAGCAGCAGGTGCCACTCAAAACCAAGACAAAAGGAGCTAAGGACATCTCCATCTAGATAAGAGTCAGAACACCCGTTGAAACCAACACCCCTTGCAATACACTGGCAAGATTACTGGATGGGCCAACTCATGACCGACCATATGTGGAAGAAGGGACTTAAAATGCATGCGTAATTAAGAGGCAAGTATTATAATTAGTGCCAGGAAATCTAATGCGTATGTATATAACTGAGCAATATAAGCTTTGTCCATCAGGACTTGCAGTGTGCAAGTCAGGAGGAGCGACGCCCCTTGCACCCAGGGCTGCAATAAACCTACCTGCTTTATAACTCTCCGTGAGTTGTAGAGTTTGTTTCTGCGCCTCAGGGTAGCACTGGGTGGAAAGGAGGGGCTGGACTGTGCACAGGGCTTGCAGCTGGGGACGGCATGGTTGAGAGCCGCCGCCTAAGGGTGAAGGGGAAAGCAAATAAAGCGGATGCTTTTGTGGCAGCCTACCACTGACCATCCAGCCAGGGCGATGCCACCGATGAATTATTGGACTAGGAAGTAAGGGATATCTCTGGATCAACTGCCCTCTTCCTTATGGGTGGTTTGAACTTCCCAGGCGTCAACTGGGAATATCGTACAGTGGATGCAAACAGGTCCAGGAAATTCCTGAAGCACACTGAAGATAACTTCTTGGTTATCTTAGCAGGTGCTAAGGGGGCCGACCAGGAAAGGTGCCCTCCTAGATTTGTTGCTTGTAAAGAAAGAGGGAGTGGTGGGCAACGTGGTGATTGGTGGCTGTCTTGGTCACTGGTTACAGTGACCACGAAGTAACGGAGTTCCCAGGCGTTGGCGATAGAGGAAAGCTGCCAGCAGAACTTGGAGCCTGGATGCGGGGAGAGGTGACTTGGGGCTGCTGAAGCAGCTAGTTAGTAAGGTTCCCTGGGAATCTGCTTTCACGGGTATTGGCTGTCCATGGATGCTGGCCACTTTGTAAGAGCCATCTCTTAAGAGCGCAGGAGCAGGCAATTCCAAGGTGTCAGAAGTCAAGCAAGTGGGGCAGAGGGCCGGCTTGGCTGAACAGGGATCCTCTTCAAGAACATAGGTGGAGAAGGAAAGTGTACGGACACTGGAGGCAAGGAAAGAGAGGCGACACGAGAAGACGACAGAGATGGGGCTTGCCACTGTAGGGGGAAAATCTGTGCAGCCAAAGCTCCGTTAGAGTTCAAGCTGGCCAGCACTAGGACATGAGGAAATGGACTGACGCTGCGTCAGGGGAATTTCAGATTGGACATTAGGAAAAGGTTCTTCACTAAGAGGGTGGCTGGTCACTGGAACAGGCTCCCCGGGGAAGCGGTCACGGCAGCAAGCCTGCCAGAGTTCAAGGGGCGTCTGGATGATGCTCTTTAGTCATATGACTTAGTTTTAGGTAGCCCTGCAAGGAGCAGGGAGTTGGACACAATGATCCTTATGGGTCCCTTCCAACTTGAGCTATTCTATGGCTCTTTGACAATAATCTGAGGGCCGCTGTACAAGGCTAGCAAGTTTCCTGGTAACCCAAGCCGCAGGGAGGTGAACGCTTCCTGTAAAGGCAGGTCTGCTCAGCAGAACAGGGCAGTAGTGAACGGCTTCTTTGTTTTGCTTTACCTGGCCACGTAGCTTTTGCTGCTAAACTGTCCTCTCTCAACCCACAAGTCTTCCCCCTTTCACCCTGCTGATGCACTCAGCCTGCCCACTGTTGGCAAGGGATTGAGCAGCTGCGTGATGCCAAGCTGCCTACTAGGATTAGCCTGCACCACCTGGGAAGGCAAGGCCCAATGAATCACTGAAACCAGAGGGCACTGCACCCGCTCTTCTGCAAAATGTTGGCCGACTGTGTGGCAGCTGAGCTGTCAGCACCCCATGCCCGCATTCCCCAGCAAAGTGGTGCATGGAACCTCAGGGACGCAGCGCTTGTGTGTTCAACAAGTGATTTATTGGCATGTTGGCACCTCTGCCATAGCACAGCTCTCTGGCCACGTCCCGCTGATGGTAAGCCTGGCCTCTGCCTACTCGATGCTCAGGAAGGTGTCCGAGTCACCTTGCTGCACCCCAAACAGCATCTCAATCAGGAGGAGACTATCAGAAGCATCCACAACCCGGAGCTTGCAGGAGCGCCTGGAGGGCAGCACTGTGAGGCGGCTGTGTCGCGACCGAGGCAAAACCCGCCAGGCTGCACGTACCAATATCTGGAACCAGCGTGTGGTTTTCTCCACGTCTAGGTAGGGGCCGGTGCAGAGGGTGCCTAGCAGGCTGGGACCCTGATTTCTCCTCAGCTCCTCCTTGGGGTGGTGGAGGAAGCACAGCATGTCCTTCACCAGCCGCTCCCTCATGCAGGTACACACCAGCTCCACGCGGAGGCGGGAGTTCCTTGCCGGCATCTCCTCATCAGTGCCCAGCTCGAGGTGGAAGGCGTGCCCGCGGGGGGCCTGCAGGGGCACGAGCAGGCGGTAGACGGCGTCATCCTCACGGGGACTCCAGCCTTGGCAGAAACTGCCCTCCCCAATGGCTGGCATCAGTCGCGGCATGAAACTATTCCTGCAGAGTCTTCGGCAGGTACGCAGAAGTTCATCCACCAGCTCCTCCACCATGACAAATGATTCTGGCACGTCCAGAAGGCGCTCCGCCAAAATTCTGCCCATATCCAGAGCAACACTGGGTTTTTCTTCTTGCTCCTGCCTGTGCCCCTTCTTTCTGCAACTGCCTTTCTTGCTGCATCTGTCGGTCTCATGGCTCCTTCTGCTGAGCCACCACCAGAGCCCAAAGAGCAGGACCAGGACTCCAGCAATGGCCCAGAACTGTCGCTGCTGCAAGGCAGCAAAGAGCAGAGCTCCCCAGGTCATGACGCTTGGCTCTTGGCTCGTCTGAACCTGGCTCCTTTGCCTCTGGCTGCTCTGCTTCAGCTCCTGCAGCAGCCGAGACATCTCCAAGCTCAGCAGCTGCGCACGTTGCTGCATGCGCTCGCGCGTGGCCTCATCCAGCTCATCACCAACCTTCTGCGGGTACCAAATGGTCCCTAGCAGAACCCGGATGAGGAATTCTGTGGCAGCCATGGCCTGCGGGAGGAGGGAGAGAAGGGGTTGAGTGTGGCTGGAAGGGAGGGAGGTGGTGGCGGGGGGAGCTGGGGGCAGGGAGGAGAGGGGGCAAGGCAGCTGGGAGGCAGCAAGGCCTGCGCCCACCCGCGGCAGCGGCATCACCGTGCCCTGCCCAAGGCGCTCCCACGAGCGGCTGTGCCCTCGATGCAGGGTGAGAACCCACCCCACCGGGGGCGCGCGCTTCTGCCCCGGCCCTCGTCCAGCCCAGCCTCTGCCTGCGTGCGCACTCACCGCTGGCCCAGGCTGTACTGGGGCAGGGCGTCCTGCTGGCGCCCCTGATAACCGCCCCCATTGTGACTCGTCCCCTCTGCTGTCACAGGCGCCAGAGCGCATCACGGGCACGCCCGCCGGCCAGCCCCGCCCCTCGGCCCCACCCCGGAGCAGCAACTCACAGCTCCCCAGGCAGCCAGAGCCCTGACAGCCAGAAAGCGCAGACCCACCCGGCAGGACAAGGCCGGGTGACTCGATTTGGGGAAATTACTTTATTAACAATCAACTCGGTTCACTTGGGTAAGTCGATATCACAGTGGGCGCAGGCTTTTCCACCAACACCTTGATGACAGCTGTGATGCCCCTCCTGACCACCATACCCCTGTCAGGCTGGCGCAGGAGGGATTTCCTGCTGCGGCTGCAGGATACCATGAGATACCTGCGCTGCTGCCTGGAGGAGAATCGCCTTGACCACCTCTTCTTTGGCAATGAGAACATGCCCCAGGAGATCATCTTGCCCCCTGCCTTCCAAACAGCTGAACCCCTCAACCTTTCCCAGGAAGGAACGCTAGTTAATTAAAACAAATTGCTGGTTAGGGAAGCTCTTCTCTCACATTCCCCGTGACCTTGGGCCAGCTGGAGTGGTAGACCTATTCAATGCTGCTTTTTCCTCAAGAGGGATGTGGAGAAGTGGCTGTAAGGCGTCATCACTGTAGTTTGCAGTTGTGGGAAACCAACAGGTCCAGCTATCAAGCAGTGACACTTCTCCACGGCTCTTAAATTGACAGGAGGGCTTCTGGTGGTCCAGTTCAACCTTCCTTTGGGACTGCCCCACGGCCACTTAATCTGTAGCTTTCAGGTACCGCAACAACAGGATCTATTAGGGTGCAGAGGATTGTGGGGGGTTGGGGTGCAGTTTCCTGGGAAGGACTTACAGCAGAACCTAGGCATCATGGCACTCTGGACACTTGTGCCAGGGTACAGCGAGGGCCAGCCGCTCCCTCAGGGCCTGGAAGTCAGGAGCTGAGTGTGCTAAGACAAAGGCCTGTCCCACCACCTCCATCCAGGTAGTGGGGCAGGCCTGGAGACCCTTGGCAGGTTCACTCATGCCTGCAGATCATCAAGCAGGTTCACGGTGATGAGGCAGGATGAGTTCAGGCCAGGAAGTCAACCTGCAGCTCAGGGCTGTGGGGACAAGGCCAGGCCGAGGCCAGGCTGGGATAGTGGCCCACTGGTGGGCCTGGCTCAACGGAGCCCATGGCCAGGCCAGGCAAGGCTGGGGGAAGCTGGAAACTGACAACCTGAAGTGTCGCTCTGACGGGGACTGACAGCCCTGGTTTGAGCTGCAGGGGGATTCTGGGCCATGGACAGGGCGGAGGGAAGGCCTGGGGGGGCTGGTCAGGGCCCTGGCAACCATGGAGGCAGCGTATCTCGTAAGCCAGTTAATTAATACTTTTTGCTCCTAAGCTAGGAGAGACCCATGACACCGTTTAGGGACCAGGGAAAGCGAAGCGATGCAGACTTCTTGCACGTGCATTATTTACACAGTCGATTGCAGGGAAACCCACGTAGTGACATCCAGTGGCAATGGAGTGCAGGGAGCATTTCCTGCCTGTGACATGACACGCTGAGACAGGGTTTTCTTATGCCGAGTCCTGCTCTTGCTCCTTTCCACTCCCATCACGCCCACAGTTCAGCCATTTCCTTTTTCTACATATGGTGTTAGCTATCTTGCTTCGTCCTTGTGCATTCCCTGTCCTTTGGCAGATTATAGCCTGAAATTAACTCCAGTTTAATGGAAAAGGTTATCAGTTGCCATGGAAATGCCTTACCATGTGATTGTGGTTGTACTTCCTGTTGTGCTTAGGGCTGAAACCATTAGACGAGCCTTGTTTTTACACTTGCTTACAGTTCTATAGATATCTGTTACTCAAAACTGCGGACAGAATGTTCAGTCTTCTAACACAGGTCATTTTGGTTTTTATGCTGTGATCTTATGCCAAGCTGTTAAACACTTATGCTAAAGCTTTCTGCAACAGACATCCTCAGACTTCCTGGTTTGTTATTTAAGAACTGCAAAGCCAAATTCCTGCTGATAACTATTAACTGTCAAGGAAATAGGTTGATTTCCATGAACGAAGAGAATGCTGAAGCTGGTCGCTTGCCTTTGCTGGCTGGCTGATACTGAGATAAGAGCTCTAGGATGCAGGAGGTATGGGCCACTGTGCCAGGCAGCCTAGCACGGAAAACTGCCCAATGCTGGGTGACTCTTGGCCTCAGTGTTAGCGACTGTAAACAGCACCTCCTTTTCCTCAGGGGTATACCTGCCACCACTAATAGCTCATCTGGGGATCTGTGCTGGCTCTTTCTTTGTTCATCGTATACATTAGGGATTCCAGTAATGCAGTTGATTGGTAATAAAGTAATTGGTAATAAAGTAATAAATTAATGAAGTAATTTCCCCTAATCAAGTCACTGTTTTGCCAGTGGTGGTAATTGCTGAGTGTTCTCCCTGTCTTTATCGAAAAGCACTGCATTTTGTTGTAATTTTCTCCTCCTGCAGTGATGTGGAGCGGAAATGATTGAGCGGTTTGGTGAGACCTGGTGCCCAGCTGTGCTCAACCACTGACAGTATCCATGGCACATGTCACCGGATCTTAGGTTTGGTGAGGGTTTCAGGGGTCTTTTGTCTGCTTTGTAAGGGGAGCCATTGGGCTATCAAGCTATGGATGCTTGAAGCAGCTGTGAGTTGCTGCTCCAGGGTGGGGCCGAGGGGCGGGGCTGGCCGGCGGGCGTGCCCGTGATGCGCTCTGGCGCCTGTGACAGCAGAGGGGACGAGTCACAATGGGGGCGGTTATCAGGGGCGCCAGCAGGACGCCCTGCCCCAGTACAGCCTGGGCCAGCGGTGAGTGCGCACGCAGGCAGAGGCTGGGCTGGACGAGGGCCGGGGCAGAAGCGCGCGCCCCCGGTGGGGTGGGTTCTCACCCTGCATCGAGGGCACAGCCGCTCATGGGAGCGCCTTGGGCAGGGCACGGTGATGCCGCTGCCGCGGGTGGGCGCAGGCCTTGCTGCCTCCCAGCTGCCTTGCCCCCTCTCCTCCCTGCCCCCAGCTCCCCCCGCCACCACCTCCCTCCCTTCCAGCCACACTCAACCCCTTCTCTCCCTCCTCCCGCAGGCCATGGCTGCCACAGAATTCCTCATCCGGGTTCTGCTAGGGACCATTTGGTACCCGCAGAAGGTTGGTGATGAGCTGGATGAGGCCACGCGTGAGCGCATGCAGCAACGTGCGCAGCTGCTGAGCCTGGAGATGTCTCGGCTGCTGCAGGAGCTGGAGCAGAGCAGCCAGGAGCAGAGCAATGTGGCCTGGGGAGCTCTGCTCTTTGCTGCCTTGCAGCAGCGACAGTTCTGGGCCATTGCTGGAGTCCTGGTCCTGCTCTTTGGGCTCTGGTGGTGGCTCAGCAGAAGGAGCCATGAGACCGACACATGCAGCAAGAAAGGCAGTTGCAGAAAGAAGGGGCACAGGCAGGAGCAAGAAGAAAAACCCAGTGTTGCTCTGGATGTGGGCAGAATTTTGGCGGAGCGCCTTCTGGACGTGCCAGAATCATTTGTCATGGTGGAGGAGCTGGTGGATGAACTTCTGCGTACCTGCCGAAGACTCTGCAGGAATAGTTTCATGCCGCGACTGATGCCAGCCATTGGGGAGGGCAGTTTCTGCCAAGGCTGGAGTTCCCGTGAGGATGACGCCGTCTACCGCCTGCTCGTGCCCCTGCAGGCCCCCCGCGGGCACGCCTTCCACCTCGAGCTGGGCACTGATGAGGAGATGCCGGCAAGGAACTCCCGCCTCCGCGTGGAGCTGGTGTGTACCTGCACGAGGGAGCGGCTGGTGAAGGACATGCTGTGCTTCCTCCACCACCCCAAGGAGGAGCTGAGGAGAAATCAGGGTCCCAGCCTGCTAGGCACCCTCTGCACCGGCCCCTACCTAGACGTGGAGAAAACCACACGTTGGTTCCAGACATTGGTACGTGCTGCCTGGCGGGTTTTGCCTCGGTCGCGACACAGCCACCTCACAGTGCTGCCCTCCAGGCGCTCCTGCAAGCTCCGGGTTGTGGATGCTTCTGATAGTCTCCTCCTGATTGAGATGCTGTTTGGGGTGCAGCAAGGTGACTCGGACACCTTCCTGAGCATCGAGTAGGCAGAGGCCAGGCTTACCATCAGCGGGACGTGGCCAGAGAGCTGTGCTATGGCAGAGGTGCACATCCTCACGCACAGGGCCAGGCGTGGCGGCACTCCCCGGGGAGCTGGTCCTGCAGAACCAAGCACGCTGGACACGGAGAACACACAGCTCCGTCAGCAGTGGGAATTGCTGCTGCGCCTTTCCTGCGCAGAAGAAGCACGCCCTGGGGAGTGGGGCCCCATGCAGCTGAAGGGGCCGTTGCAAGGAGGCTTGCGACAGAGACACCCGTTGCCTGCTGGACGGTGACTGCCCTTCCTCTCTGAGAGACACTGTCCCCTCCGGGACCTTTACTCTGTGCCAAGGTGCCAATAAATCGTGTCTTTGAATAAACGCTGATTCTGCGAGTGTCTGTGCACCACTTTGTTGGGGAACATGGGCACGGGGTGCTCCCTGCTCAGCTGGCGCAGTTAGAGAGCATTTTGCAGAAGAGCTGATGCAGTGGGCTCTGGTTTCGCTGATTGTTTAACTATGGCCCGCCCTGCCCGTGCTCCTGCCATGGGCCTCATCCTGCAGAAGGGCTTTGGGAAATGAAAGCCTGCCACAGCATCTGAGATACTGCTTCGCAAATGCCTCTGTAGATGAGAATGGGTAGGTATTGGATAGGTAGAATATGTCTGGACCTATTGTATAAATATAATGAGGTAGCCGGCTACGTTATGCTTGATTTGTGGAAAACCACCGAGCAGCCAGGCTTGCGCAACCCTGAAGTAAATTAGCAATGTCTCTCCTGAGGGTGTGATTATCGACTCGTTGCACACCGGGCAGCGAATCCGCTTTTCGGACAACATCTGTGCGCCTGACGGCCTTGGGCTGCGCACGGGAGGCCCTGGCCAGCAGGCAGCAGGTCTTGGGAGAGTTGGGCGGTGCTGGCTGTCCCCGCAACCGCTTCCAACCTTTGGAAGTGCTAGGAAACTTTTGCAACTGTCCCGCACCGACTCAGGAGAGAGGCTAGGGTGCAAAGTACAGAATTACAAGAGAAATTCTTTATTCATGCGCATGAGGTGTCCCATGCAAACTGGGGCACTCCAAACGTGGTTTTACACGAGGTTCTTATACCTTTCTCTAGCATTCAGGCACAACGTGATTTGACCAAGCGCTACTTAACACGCACATACTACTATTTTGCAAAGCAGCCGTCGTTCTGTGGCATCACCATCCACCTGTTCTTTCTGGATCTAAACGACCCTGGAGTTGGTCTTGCTACAGGTACTTATCTATGACGCCAGCTAACGGGAGGCTTTCACAGAGGTGTTTGTTAGAGGGGCTTGGATGCAGATGTGACCGTGTGGGATTGGAGAATTCAGAGCACGGGAGTAACGGACAGCATCCAGGAACTTCAAGCGGGCAAAGTTGAGCCATCACCTGCATTAGAACCGGTGCCACCAGGAAAGCACGTCAGGTATTAGCAATTGGAGATTCTATGAGTGTGGCGAAACACTGGAACAGGTTGCCCAGAGAGGTGGTAGATGCCCCACCCCTGGAAACATTCAAGGTCAGGTTGGACAGGGCGCCGAGCAACCTGACCCAGTGGAAGATGTGTGGAATAATCGGTGGGGGTGACTTAGAAATTAAACTTATGTTTTTAGAAAAGGTACAGCATGGAAGAGTCTTGCAGGGTAGCGTGCGGCTGACAGGTGAGCAATCCATTCCATGGAAGTCCCCTAGGCTCGTAACCTTAGATGTCAGCGATGCCAGGAGAACTTGGTGTTCTGACTCTAGGAGGATTTGTCCGGAGGGTGGAACGGTGTGGAGACACCATGGCCAGGCTCCGTGACCACGGAGCTGGTACACTGCACATTTGCCCAGGCTCCGTGACCACGGAGCTGGTACACTGCACGTTTGCTACCCCGAGCCAACAGTCTGTCATGGTTTTGACAAAATGCTGTCCTTTTTATCATTATAATACCAAAACACACCTCCGTCCCAAAAGCTACTGCTACAAAAGTTTGCGGATACTATCCTTCAAGGTCCGAGCCTCCCCGTAAGAGGAAGCGGCGTATCCAGAAAGTTCCCAAAATAAAACTCAATAGCAACAAAGTCACTATTAAGCAGGCATTCTTTATTACAGCGCTGGGCAGCACTGGGGATTGCTCCACCACGAGTGCTCCAGTGATTCGGTAAACTTCCACAGATTATTATGCTATAAAGTCATGCATAGTCATAAGGTTCCCGAGGATTCATTAACGTATGGAAAAGTTCAATCCGCGTGCATAGTTGTCTTTTTAGTGGTCTTCGGGGGTCCTCCAGTGGTCTCCGATGGTCTTCCTCACCTGTCCGATGGTTGAACTTTGGGTTTCCTTTGCCTATATATAGTCATTGAATTATCTCATCAGTCCTTTGGCCTTGGACTATCACAAGAGGCTGATGCTTATCTCGGCACTGATGTCCCGAGTCTATGTTATCGATGAATTTACGAGCTTAGTCAAGGTCCTTTTAATCCTATCAGGCACCAAGTGGCATTCTTCAAATACCTAACACTATCTTTGCAAGGGAGGAAGCCACAAGACAAGAAGGATGCGTACAATTAGGTCTGAGTCAGGGACTGTCAGGGGTTTAGTCCTTTCACTACCTGCCTCTAAGATGCAACCACCCCTCACTGGGCAAAGCAAGGGAATTTTACACCAATCATAATAAAGGTGCGTATGACTAGAGTCACTCAAGCTCCACCTGAAAGGTAAAAAATAGTATAAATTAGGTTAAGAGAAAAAGGGTGTTGGGGAAGATACCATCGCGTACCACTCTGACTGATGTGCTGAGTACAGCGGAGCACGTCTGAAATATCTTTACGCTAATGCGCACAGCAGGAGGAATAAAGAAGAGGAGCTAGAAGCTTTGGCCCAGTCCCAGAGCTAGAACGTCATCGGCGTACGCAAAAGCTGGTGGGATGAGTCCTGTGACTGGTGTGCCGTGACGTGGCAGACGCTTACGGGCTCTTCAGGAGAGAGAGGCAGGGCAGGCGAGGCGGAGGGGTTGATTCAGGGAATACATAGTTAAACGTCACCAATGCAATCTAGTGTAGCGCAACAAATGTTGGGGCCCGGAGCCAAAACTCAGCCAGGATAACGAGGTAGCCTTGGGCTGTAAGGTAACAGGCAGAGCTTGCATGATGACGGAAACTTGTTGCTTTGGGGGAGTCAGAGGGGCGTCAGGACAAGAAGCGCCTAAACAAAGTTATAAGGACGCTGCAGAACTACCAAACTCCTGTCTGGAAACCACCCCGTGATCCCTGAGGTTCCCCTCAGAAGCACCCGGGACAAACAGGCAACAGCCTCAGACTGCCACTGCTGTAAGGGGCCTCAGGCAAGAATGCACCCAAGGATGTAATCTTCCCAAGCCTGATGGGGAACATCCTGGGGGGGATGCAAACAACCTAGCAGCAGGTGCCACTCAAAACCAAGACAAAAGGAGCTAAGGACATCTCCATCTAAATAAGAGTCAGAACACCCGTTGAAACCAACACCCCTTGCAATACACTGGCAAGATTACTGGATGGGCCAACTCATGACCGACCATATGTGGAAGAAGGGACTTAAAATGCATGCGTAATTAAGAGGCAAGTATTATAATTAGTGCCAGGAAATCTAATGCGTATGTATATAACTGAGCAATATAAGCTTTGTCCATCAGGACTTGCAGTGTGCAAGTCAAGAGGAGCGACGCCCCTTGCACCCAGGGCTGCAATAAACCTACCTGCTTTATAACTCTCCGTGAGTTGTAGAGTTTGTTTCCGCGCCTCAGGGTAGCACTGGGTGGAAAGGAGGGGCTGGACTGTGCACAGGGCTTGCAGCTGGGGACGGCATGGTTGAGAGCCGCCGCCTAAGGGTGAAGGGGAAAGCAAATAAAGCGGATGCTTTTGTGGCAGCCTACCACTGACCATCCAGCCAGGGCGATGCCACCGATGAATTATTGGACTAGGAAGTAAGGGATATCTCTGGATCAACTGCCCTCTTCCTTATGGGTGGTTTGAACTTCCCAGGCGTCAACTGGGAATATCGTACAGTGGACGCAAACAGGTCCAGGAAATTCCTGAAGCACACTGAAGATAACTTCTTGGTTATCTTAGCAGGTGCTAAGGGGGCCGACCAGGAAAGGTGCCCTCCTAGATTTGTTGCTTGTAAAGAAAGAGGGAGTGGTGGGCAACGTGGTGATTGGTGGCTGTCTTGGTCACTGGTTACAGTGACCACGAAGTAACGGAGTTCCCAGGCGTTGGCGATAGAGGAAAGCTGCCAGCAGAACTTGGAGCCTGGATGCGGGGAGAGGTGACTTGGGGCTGCTGAAGCAGCTAGTTAGTAAGGTTCCCTGGGAATCTGCTTTCACGGGTATTGGCTGTCCATGGATGCTGGCCACTTTGTAAGAGCCATCTCTTAAGAGCGCAGGAGCAGGCAATTCCAAGGTGTCAGAAGTCAAGCAAGTGGGGCAGAGGGCCGGCTTGGCTGAACAGGGATCCTCTTCAAGAACATAGGTGGAGAAGGAAAGTGTACGGACACTGGAAGCAAGGAAAGAGAGGCGACACGAGAAGACGACAGAGATGGGGCTTGCCACTGTAGGGGGAAAATCTGTGCAGCCAAAGCTCCGTTAGAGTTCAAGCTGGCCAGCACTAGGACATGAGGAAATGGACTGACGCTGCGTCAGGGGAATTTCAGATTGGACATTAGGAAAAGGTTCTTCACTAAGAGGGTGGCTGGTCACTGGAACAGGCTCCCCGGGGAAGCGGTCACGGCAGCAAGCCTGCCAGAGTTCAAGGGGCGTCTGGATGATGCTCTTTAGTCATATGACTTAGTTTTAGGTAGCCCTGCAAGGAGCAGGGAGTTGGACACAATGATCCTTATGGGTCCCTTCCAACTTGAGCTATTCTATGGCTCTTTGACAATAATCTGAGGGCCGCTGTACAAGGCTAGCAAGTTTCCTGGTAACCCAAGCCGCAGGGAGGTGAACGCTTCCTGTAAAGGCAGGTCTGCTCAGCAGAACAGGGCAGTAGTGAACGGCTTCTTTGTTTTGCTTTACCTGGCCACGTAGCTTTTGCTGCTAAACTGTCCTCTCTCAACCCACAAGTCTTCCCCCTTTCACCCTGCTGATGCACTCAGCCTGCCCACTGTTGGCAAGGGATTGAGCAGCTGCGTGATGCCAAGCTGTACCTACTAGGATTAGCCTGCACCACCTGGGAAGGCAAGGCCCAATGAATCACTGAAACCAGAGGGCACTGCACCCGCTCTTCTGCAAAATGTTGGCCGACTGTGTGGCAGCTGAGCTGTCAGCACCCCATGCCCGCATTCCCCAGCAAAGTGATGCATGGAACCTCAGGGACGCAGCGCTTGTGTGTTCAACAAGTGATTTATTGGCATGTTGGCACCTCTGCCATAGCACAGCTCTCTGGCCACGTCCCGCTGATGGTAAGCCTGGCCTCTGCCTACTCGATGCTCAGGAAGGTGTCCGAGTCACCTTGCTGCACCCCAAACAGCATCTCAATCAGGAGGAGACTATCAGAAGCATCCACAACCCGGAGCTTGCAGGAGCGCCTGGAGGGCAGCACTGTGAGGCGGCTGTGTTGCGACCGAGGCAAAACCCGCCAGGCTGCACGTACCAATATTTGGAACCAGCGTGTGGTTTTCTCCACGTCTAGGTAGGGGCCGGTGCAGAGGGTGCCTAGCAGGCTGGGACCCTGATTTCTCCTCAGCTCCTCCTTGGGGTGGTGGAGGAAGCACAGCATGTCCTTCACCAGCCGCTCCCTCATGCAGGTACACACCAGCTCCACGCGGAGGCGGGAGTTCCTTGCCGGCATCTCCTCATCAGTGCCCAGCTCGAGGTGGAAGGCGTGCCCGCGGGGGGCCTGCAGGGGCACGAGCAGGCGGTAGACGGCGTCATCCTCACGGGGACTCCAGCCTTGGCAGAAACTGCCCTCCCCAATGGCTGGCATCAGTCGCGGCATGAAACTATTCCTGCAGAGTCTTCGGCAGGTACGCAGAAGTTCATCCACCAGCTCCTCCACCATGACAAATGATTCTGGCACGTCCAGAAGGCGCTCCGCCAAAATTCTGCCCATATCCAGAGCAACACTGGGTTTTCCTTCTTGCTCCTGCCTGTGCCCCTTCTTTCTGCAACTGCCTTTCTTGCTGCATCTGTCGGTCTCATGGCTCCTTCTGCTGAGCCACCACCAGAGCCCAAAGAGCAGGACCAGGACTCCAGCAATGGCCCAGAACTGTCGCTGCTGCAAGGCAGCAAAGAGCAGAGCTCCCCAGGTCATGACGCTTGGCTCTTGGCTCGTCTGAACCTGGCTCCTTTGCCTCTGGCTGCTCTGCTTCAGCTCCTGCAGCAGCCGAGACATCTCCAAGCTCAGCAGCTGCGCACGTTGCTGCATGCGCTCGCGCGTGGCCTCATCCAGCTCATCACCAACCTTCTGCGGGTACCAAATGGTCCCTAGCAGAACCCGGATGAGGAATTCTGTGGCAGCCATGGCCTGCGGGAGGAGGGAGAGAAGGGGTTGAGTGTGGCTGGAAGGGAGGGAGGTGGTGGCGGGGGGAGCTGGGGGCAGGGAGGAGAGGGGGCAAGGCAGCTGGGAGGCAGCAAGGCCTGCGCCCACCCGCGGCAGCGGCATCACCGTGCCCTGCCCAAGGCGCTCCCACGAGCGGCTGTGCCCTCGATGCAGGGTGAGAACCCACCCCACCGGGGGCGCGCGCTTCTGCCCCGGCCCTCGTCCAGCCCAGCCTCTGCCTGCATGCGCACTCACCGCTGGCCCAGGCTATACTGGGGCAGGGCGTCCTGCTGGCGCCCCTGATAACCGCCCCCATTGTGACTCGTCCCCTCTGCTGTCACAGGCGCCAGAGCGCATCACGGGCACGCCCGCCGGCCAGCCCCGCCCCTCGGCCCCACCCCGGAGCAGCAACTCACAGCTCCCCAGGCAGCCAGAGCCCTGACAGCCAGAAAGCGCAGACCCACCCGGCAGGACAAGGCCGGGTGACTCGATTTGGGGAAATTACTTTATTACCAATCAACTCGGTTCACTTGGGTAAGTCGATATCACGGTGGGCGCAGGCTTTTCCACCGACACCTTGATGACAGCTGTGATGCCCCTCCTGACCACCATACCCCTGTCAGGCTGGCGCAGGAGGGATTTCCTGCTGCGGCTGCAGGATACCATGAGATACCTGCGCTGCTGCCTGGAGGAGAATCGCCTTGACCACCTCTTCTTTGGCAATGAGAACATGCCCCAGGAGATCATCTTGCCCCCTGCCTTCCAAACAGCTGAACCCCTCAACCTTTCCCAGGAAGGAATGCTAGTTAATTAAAACAAATTGCTGGTTAGGGAAGCTCTTCTCTCACATTCCCCGTGACCTTGGGCCAGCTGGAGTGGTAGACCTATTCAATGCTGCTTTTTCCTCAAGAGGGATGTGGAGAAGTGGCGGTAAGGCGTCATCACTGTAGTTTGCAGTTGTGGGAAACCAACAGGTCCAGCTATCAAGCAGTGACACTTCTCCACGGCTCTTAAATTGACAGGAGGGCTTCTGGTGGTCCAGTTCAACCTTCCTTTGGGACTGCCCCACGGCCACTTAATCTGTAGCTTTCAGGTACCGCAACAACAGGATCTATTAGGGTGCAGAGGGTTGTGGGGGGTTGGGGTGCAGTTTCCTGGGAAGGACTTACAGCAGAACCTAGGCATCATGGCACTCTGGACACTTGTGCCAGGGTACAGCGAGGGCCAGCCGCTCCCTCAGGGCCTGGAAGTCAGGAGCTGAGTGTGCTAAGACAAAGGCCTGTCCCACCACCTCCATCCAGGTAGTGGGGCAGGCCTGGAGACCCTTGGCAGGTTCACTCATGCCTGCAGATCATCAAGCAGGTTCACGGTGATGAGGCAGGATGAGTTCAGGCCAGGAAGTCAACCTGCAGCTCAGGGCTGTGGGGACAAGGCCAGGCCGAGGCCAGGCTGGGATATTGGCCCACTGGTGGGCCTGGCTCAACGGAGCCCATGGCCAGGCCAGGCAAGGCTGGGGGAAGCTGGAAACTGACAACCTGAAGTGTCGCTCTGACAGGGACTGACAGCCCTGGTTTGAGCTGCAGGGGGATTCTGGGCCATGGACAGGGCGGAGGGAAGGCCTGGGGGGGCTGGTCAGGGCCCTGGCAACCATGGAGGCAGCGCATCTCGTAAGCCAGTTAATTAATACTTTTTGCTCCTAAGCTAGGAGAGACCCATGACACCGTTTAGGGACCAGGGAAAGCGAAGCGATGCAGACTTCTTGCACGTGCGTTATTTACACAGTTGATTGCAGGGAAACCCACGTAGTGACATCCAGTGGCAATGGAGTGCAGGGAGCATTTCCTGCCTGTGACATGACACGCTGAGACAGGGTTTTCTTATGCCGAGTCCTGCTCTTGCTCCTTTCCACTCCCATCACGCCCACAGTTCAGCCATTTCCTTTTTCTACATATGGTGTTAGCTATCTTGCTTCGTCCTTGTGCATTCCCTGTCCTTTGGCAGATTATAGCCTGAAATTAACTCCAGTTTAATGGAAAAGGTTATCAGTTGCCATGGAAATGCCTTACCATGTGATTGTGGTTGTACTTCCTGTTGTGCTTAGGGCTGAAACCATTAGACAAGCCTTGTTTTTACACTTGCTTACAGTTCTATAGATATCTGTTACTCAAAACTGCGGACAGAATGTTCAGTCTTCTAACACAGGTCATTTTGGTTTTTATGCTGTGATCTTATGCCAAGCTGTTAAACACTTATGCTAAAGCTTTCTGCAACAGACATCCTCAGACTTCCTGGTTTGTTATTTAAGAACTGCAAAGCCAAATTCCTGCTGATAACTATTAACTGTCAAGGAAATAGGTTGATTTCCATGAACAAAGAGAATGCTGAAGCTGGTCGCTTGCCTTTGCTGGCTGGCTGATACTGAGATAAGAGCTCTAGGATGCAGGAGGTATGGGCCGCTGTGCCAGGCAGCCTAGCACGGAAAACTGCCCAATGCTGGGTGACTCTTGGCCTCAGTGTTAGCGACTGTAAACAGCACCTCCTTTTCCTCAGGGGTATACCTGCCACCACTAATAGCTCATCTGGGGATCTGTGCTGGCTCTTTCTTTGTTCATCGTATACATTAGGGATTCCAGTAATGCAGTTGATTGGTAATAAAGTAATTGGTAATAAAGTAATAAATTAATGAAGTAATTTCCCCTAATCGAGTCACTGTTTTGCCAGTGGTGGTAATTGCTGAGTGATCTCCCTGTCTTTATCGAAAAGCACTGCATTTTGTTGTCATTTTCTCCTCCTGCAGTCATGTGGAGCGGCAATGATTGAGCGGTTTGGTGAGACCTGGTGCCCAGCTGTGCTCAACCACTGACAGTATCCATGGCACATGTCACCGGATCTTAGGTTTGGTGAGGGTTTCAGGGGTCTTTTGTCTGCTTTGTAAGGGGAGCCATTGGGCTATCAAGCTATGGATGCTTGAAGCAGCTGTGAGTTGCTGCTCCAGGGTGGGGCCGAGGGGCGGGGCTGGCCGGCGGGCGTGCCCGTGATGCGCTCTGGCGCCTGTGACAGCAGAGGGGACGAGTCACAATGGGGGCAGTTATCAGGGGCGCCAGCAGGACGCCCTGCCCCAGTACAGCCTGGGCCAGCGGTGAGTGCGCACGCAGGCAGAGGCTGGGCTGGACGAGGGCCGGGGCAGAAGCGCGCGCCCCCGGTGGGGTGGGTTCTCACCCTGCATCGAGGGCACAGCCGCTCGTGGGAGCGCCTTGGGCAGGGCACGGTGATGCCGCTGCCGCGGGTGGGCGCAGGCCTTGCTGCCTCCCAGCTGCCTTGCCCCCTCTCCTCCCTGCCCCCAGCTCCCCCCGCCACCACCTCCCTCCCTTCCAGCCACACTCAACCCCTTCTCTCCCTCCTCCCGCAGGCCATGGCTGCCACAGAATTCCTCATCCGGGTTCTGCTAGGGACCATTTGGTACCCGCAGAAGGTTGGTGATGAGCTGGATGAGGCCACGCGCGAGCGCATGCAGCAACGTGCGCAGCTGCTGAGCCTGGAGATGTCTCGGCTGCTGCAGGAGCTGGAGCAGAGCAGCCAGGAGCAGAGCAATGTGGCCTGGGGAGCTCTGCTCTTTGCTGCCTTGCAGCAGCGACAGTTCTGGGCCATTGCTGGAGTCCTGGTCCTGCTCTTTGGGCTCTGGTGGTGGCTCAGCGGAAGGAGCCATGAGACCGACAGATGCAGCAAGAAAGGCAGTTGCAGAAAGAAGGGGCACAGGCAGGAGCAAGAAGGAAAACCCAGTGTTGCTCTGGATGTGGGCAGAATTTTGGCGGAGCGCCTTCTGGACGTGCCAGAATCATTTGTCATGGTGGAGGAGCTGGTGGATGAACTTCTGCGTACCTGCCGAAGACTCTGCAGGAATAGTTTCATGCCGCAACTGATGCCAGCCATTGGGGAGGGCAGTTTCTGCCAAGGCTGGAGTTCCCGTGAGGATGAGGCAGTCTACCGCCTGCTCGTGCCCCTGCAGGCCCCCCGCGGGCACGCCTTCCACCTCGAGCTGGGCACTGACGAGGAGATGCCGGCAAGGAACTCCCGCCTCCGCGTGGAGCTGGTGTGTACCTGCATGAGGGAGCGGCTGGTGAAGGACATGCTGTGCTTCCTCCACCACCCCAAGGAGGAGCTGAGGAGAAATCAGGGTCCCAGCCTGATAGGCACCCTCTGCACCGGCCCCTACCTAGACGTGGAGAAAACCACACGTTGGTTCCAGACATTGGTACGTGCAGCCTGGCAGGTTTTGCCTCGGTCGCAACACAGCCGCCTCACAGTGCTGCCCTCCAGGCGCTCCTGCAAGCTCCGGGTTGTGGATGCTTCTGATAGTCTCCTCCTGATTGAGATGCTGTTTGGGGTGAAGCAAGGTGACTCGGACACCTTCCTGAGCATCGAGTAGGCAGAGGCCAGGCTTACCATCAGCGGGATGTGGCCAGAGAGCTGTGCTATGGCAGAGGTGCACATCTTCACGCACAGGGCCAGGCGTGGAGGCACTCCCCGGGCAGCTGGTCCTGCAGAACCAAGCACGCTGGACACGGAGAACACACAGCTCCATCAGCAGTGGGAATTGCTGCTGCGCCTTTCCTGCGCAGAAGAAGCACGCCCTGGGGAGTGGGGCCCCATGCAGCTGAAGGGGCCGTTGCAAGGAGGCTTGCGACAGAGACACCCGTTGCCTGCTGGACGGTGACTGCCCTTCCTCTCTGAGAGACACTGTCCCCTCCGGGACCTTTACTCTGTGCCAAGGTGCCAATAAATCGTGTCTTTGAATAAACGCTGATTCTGCGAGTGTCTGTGCACCACTTTGTTGGGGAACATGGGCACGGGGTGCTCCCTGCTCAGCTGGCGCAGTTAGAGAGCATTTTGCAGAAGAGCTGATGCAGTGGGCTCTGGTTTCGCTGATTGTTTAACTATGGCCCGCCCTGTCCGTGCTCCTGCCATGGGCCTCATCCTGCAGTAGGGCTTTGGGAAATGAAAGCCTGCCACAGCATCTGTGATACTGCTTCGCAAATGCCTCTGTAGATGAGAATGGGTAGGTATTGGATAGGTAGAATATGTCTGGACCTATTGTATAAATATAATGAGGTAGCCGGCTACGTTATGCTTGATTTGTGGAAAACCACCGAGCAGCCAGGCTTGCGCAACCCTGAAGTAAATTAGCAATGTCTCTCCTGAGGGTGTGATTATCGACTCGTTGCACACCGGGCAGCGAATCCGCTTTTCGGACAACATCTGTGCGCCTGACGGCCTTGGGCTGCGCGCGGGAGGCCCTGGCCAGCAGGCAGCAGGTCTTGGGAGAGTTGGGCGGTGCTGGCTGTCCCCGCAACCGCTTCCAACCATGGGAAGTGTTAGGAAACTTTCGCAACTGTCCCGCACCGACTCAGGAGAGAGGCTAGGGTGCAAAGTACAGAATTACAAGAGAAATTCTTTATTCATGCGCATGAGGTGTCCCATGCAAACTGGGGCACTCCAAACGTGGTTTTACACGAGGTTCTTATACCTTTCTCTAGCATTCAGGCACAACGTGATTTGACCAAGCGCTACTTAACACGCACATACTACTATTTTGCAAAGCAGCCGTCGTTCTGTGGCATCACCATCCACCTGTTCTTTCTGGATCTAAACGACCCTGGAGTTGGTCTTGCTACAGGTACTTATCTATGACGCCAGCTAACGGGAGGCTTTCACAGAGGTGTTTGTTAGAGGGGCTTGGATGCAGATGTGACCGTGTGGGATTGGAGAATTCAGAGCACGGGAGTAACGGACAGCATCCAGGAACTTCAAGCGGGCAAAGTTGAGCCATCACCTGCATTAGAACCGGTGCCACCAGGAAAGCACGTCAGGTATTAGCAATTGGAGATTCTATGAGTGTGGCGAAACACTGGAACAGGTTGCCCAGAGAGGTGGTAGATGCCCCACCCCTGGAAACATTCAAGGTCAGGTTGGACGGGGCGCCGAGCAACCTGACCCAGTGGAAGATGTGTGGAATAATCGGTGGGGGTGACTTAGAAATTAAACTTATGTTTTTAGAAAAGGTACAGCATGGAAGAGTCTTGCAGGGTAGCGTGCGGCTGACAGGTGAGCAATCCATTCCATGGAAGTCCCCTAGGCTCGTAACCTTAGATGTCAGCGATGCCAGGAGAACTTGGTGTTCTGACTCTAGGAGGATTTGTCCGGAGGGTGGAACGGTGTGGAGACACCATGGCCAGGCTCCGTGACCACGGAGCTGGTACACTGCACATTTGCCCAGGCTCCGTGACCACGGAGCTGGTACACTGCACATTTGCCCAGGCTCCGTGACCACGGAGCTGGTACACTGCACGTTTGCTACCCCGAGCCAACAGTCTGTCATGGTTTTGACAAAATGCTGTCCTTTTTATCATTATAATACCAAAACACACCTCCGTCCCAAAAGCTACTGCTACAAAAGTTTGCGGATACTATCCTTCAAGGTCCGAGCCTCCCCGTAAGAGGAAGCGGCGTATCCAGAAAGTTCCCAAAATAAAACTCAATAGCAACAAAGTCACTATTAAGCAGGCATTCTTTATTACAGCGCTGGGCAGCACTGGGGATTGCTCCACCATGAGTGCTCCAGTGATTCGGTAAACTTCCACAGATTATTATGCTATAAAGTCATGCATAGTCATAAGGTTCCCGAGGATTCATTAACGTATGGAAAAGTTCAATCCGCGTGCATAGTTGTCTTTTTAGTGGTCTTCGGGGGTCCTCCAGTGGTCTCCGATGGTCTTCCTCACCTGTCCGATGGTTGAACTTTGGGTTTCCTTTGCCTATATATAGTCATTGAATTATCTCATCAGTCCTTTGGCCTTGGACTATCACAAGAGGCTGATGCTTATCTCGGCACTGATGTCCCGAGTCTATGTTATCGATGAATTTACGAGCTTAGTCAAGGTCCTTTTAATCCTATCAGGCACCAAGTGGCATTCTTCAAATACCTAACACTATCTTTGCAAGGGAGGAAGCCACAAGACAAGAAGGATGCGTACAATTAGGTCTGAGTCAGGGACTGTCAGGGGTTTAGTCCTTTCACTACCTGCCTCTAAGATGCAACCACCCCTCACTGGGCAAAGCAAGGGAATTTTACACCAATCATAATAAAGGTGCGTATGACTAGAGTCACTCAAGCTCCACCTGAAAGGTAAAAAATAGTATAAATTAGGTTAAGAGAAAAAGGGTGTTGGGGAAGATACCATCGCGTACCACTCTGACTGATGTGCTGAGTACAGCGGAGCACGTCTGAAATATCTTTACGCTAATGCGCACAGCAGGAGGAATAAAGAAGAGGAGCTAGAAGCTTTGGCCCAGTCCCAGAGCTAGAACGTCATCGGCGTACGCAAAAGCTGGTGGGATGAGTCCTGTGACTGGTGTGCCGTGACGTGGCAGACGCTTACGGGCTCTTCAGGAGAGAGAGGCAGGGCAGGCGAGGCGGAGGGGTTGATTCAGGGAATACATAGTTAAACGTCACCAATGCAATCTAGTGTAGCGCAACAAATGTTGGGGCCCGGAGCCAAAACTCAGCCAGGATAACGAGGTAGCCTTGGGCTGTAAGGTAACAGGCAGAGCTTGCATGATGACGGAAACTTGTTGCTTTGGGGGAGTCAGAGGGGCGTCAGGACAAGAAGCGCCTAAACAAAGTTATAAGGACGCTGCAGAACTACCAAACTCCTGTCTGGAAACCACCCCGTGATCCCTGAGGTTCCCCTCAGAAGCACCCGGGACAAACAGGCAACAGCCTCAGACTGCCACTGCTGTAAGGGGCCTCAGGCAAGAATGCACCCAAGGATGTAATCTTCCCAAGCCTGATGGGGAACATCCTGGGGGGGATGCAAACAACCTAGCAGCAGGTGCCACTCAAAACCAAGACAAAAGGAGCTAAGGACATCTCCATCTAGATAAGAGTCAGAACACCCGTTGAAACCAACACCCCTTGCAATACACTGGCAAGATTACTGGATGGGCCAACTCATGACCGACCATATGTGGAAGAAGGGACTTAAAATGCATGCGTAATTAAGAGGCAAGTATTATAATTAGTGCCAGGAAATCTAATGCGTATGTATATAACTGAGCAATATAAGCTTTGTCCATCAGGACTTGCAGTGTGCAAGTCAGGAGGAGCGACCCCCCTTGCACCCAGGGCTGCAATAAACCTACCTGCTTTATAACTCTCCGTGAGTTGTAGAGTTTGTTTCCGCGCCTCAGGGTAGCACTGGGTGGAAAGGAGGGGCTGGACTGTGCACAGGGCTTGCAGCTGGGGACGGCATGGTTGAGAGCCGCCGCCTAAGGGTGAAGGGGAAAGCAAATAAAGCGGATGCTTTTGTGGCAGCCTACCACTGACCATCCAGCCAGGGCGATGCCACCGATGAATTATTGGACTAGGAAGTAAGGGATATCTCTGGATCAACTGCCCTCTTTCTTATGGGTGGTTTGAACTTCCCAGGCGTCAACTGGGAATATCGTACAGTGGACGCAAACAGGTCTAGGAAATTCCTGAAGCACACTGAAGATAACTTCTTGGTTATCTTAGCAGGTGCTAAGGGGGCCGACCAGGAAAGGTGCCCTCCTAGATTTGTTGCTTGTAAAGAAAGAGGGAGTGGTGGGCAACGTGGTGATTGGTGGCTGTCTTGGTCACTGGTTACAGTGACCACGAAGTAACGGAGTTCCCAGGCGTTGGCGATAGAGGAAAGCTGCCAGCAGAACTTGGAGCCTGGATGCGGGGAGAGGTGACTTGGGGCTGCTGAAGCAGCTAGTTAGTAAGGTTCCCTGGGAATCTGCTTTCACGGGTATTGGCTGTCCATGGATGCTGGCCACTTTGTAAGAGCCATCTCTTAAGAGCGCAGGAGCAGGCAATTCCAAGGTGTCAGAAGTCAAGCAAGTGGGGCAGAGGGCCGGCTTGGCTGAACAGGGATCCTCTTCAAGAACATAGGTGGAGAAGGAAAGTGTACGGACACTGGAAGCAAGGAAAGAGAGGCGACACGGGAAGACGACAGAGATGGGGCTTGCCACTGTAGGGGGAAAATCTGTGCAGCCAAAGCTCCGTTAGAGTTCAAGCTGGCCAGCACTAGGACATGAGGAAATGGACTGACGCTGCGTCAGGGGAATTTCAGATTGGACATTAGGAAAAGGTTCTTCACTAAGAGGGTGGCTGGTCACTGGAACAGGCTCCCCGGGGAAGCGGTCACGGCAGCAAGCCTGCCAGAGTTCAAGGGGCGTCTGGATGATGCTCTTTAGTCATATGACTTAGTTTTAGGTAGCCCTGCAAGGAGCAGGGAGTTGGACACAATGATCCTTATGGGTCCCTTCCAACTTGAGCTATTCTATGGCTCTTTGACAATAATCTGAGGGCCGCTGTACAAGGCTAGCAAGTTTCCTGGTAACCCAAGCCGCAGGGAGGTGAACGCTTCCTGTAAAGGCAGGTCTGCTCAGCAGAACAGGGCAGTAGTGAACGGCTTCTTTGTTTTGCTTTACCTGGCCACGTAGCTTTTGCTGCTAAACTGTCCTCTCTCAACCCACAAGTCTTCCCCCTTTCACCCTGCTGATGCACTCAGCCTGCCCAC
The DNA here is from genome assembly GCF_963921805.1 of Phalacrocorax carbo. Classification (NCBI taxonomy): domain Eukaryota; kingdom Metazoa; phylum Chordata; class Aves; order Suliformes; family Phalacrocoracidae; genus Phalacrocorax; species Phalacrocorax carbo. The sequence continues at coordinate 33,021,832 of NC_087521.1, forward strand.
TGTTGGCAAGGGATTGAGCAGCTGCGTGATGCCAAGCTGTACCTACTAGGATTAGCCTGCACCACCTGGGAAGGCAAGGCCCAATGAATCACTGAAACCAGAGGGCACTGCACCCGCTCTTCTGCAAAATGTTGGCCGACTGTGTGGCAGCTGAGCTGTCAGCACCCCATGCCCGCATTCCCCAGCAAAGTGATGCATAGAACCTCAGGGACGCAGCGCTTGTGTGTTCAACAAGTGATTTATTGGCATGTTGGCACCTCTGCCATAGCACAGCTCTCTGGCCACGTCCCGCAGATGGTAAGCCTGGCCTCTGCCTACTTGATGCTCAGGAAGGTGTCCGAGTCACCTTGCTTCACCCCAAACAGCATCTCAATCAGGAGGAGACTATCAGAAGCATCCACAACCCGGAGCTTGCAGGAGCGCCTGGAGGGCAGCACTGTGAGGCGGCTGTGTCGCGACCGAGGCAAAACCCGCCAGGCTGCACGTACCAATATCTGGAACCAGCGTGTGGTTTTCTCCACGTCTAGGTAGGGGCCGGTGCAGAGGGTGCCTAGCAGGCTGGGACCCTGATTTCTCCTCAGCTCCTCCTTGGGGTGGTGGAGGAAGCACAGCATGTCCTTCACCAGCCGCTCCCTCATGCAGGTACACACCAGCTCCACGCGGAGGCGGGAGTTCCTTGCCGGCATCTCCTCGTCAGTGCCCAGCTCGAGGTGGAAGGCGTGCCCGCGGGGGGCCTGCAGGGGCACGAGCAGGCGGTAGACGGCGTCATCCTCACGGGGACTCCAGCCTTGGCAGAAACTGCCCTCCCCAATGGCTGGCATCAGTCGCGGCATGAAACTATTCCTGCAGAGTCTTCGGCAGGTACGCAGAAGTTCATCCACCAGCTCCTCCACCATGACAAATGATTCTGGCACGTCCAGAAGGCGCTCCGCCAAAATTCTGCCCATATCCAGAGCAACACTGGGTTTTCCTTCTTGCTCCTGCCTGTGCCCCTTCTTTCTGCAACTGCCTTTCTTGCTGCATGTGTCGGTCTCATGGCTCCTTCTGCTGAGCCACCACCAGAGCCCAAAGAGCAGGACCAGGACTCCAGCAATGGCCCAGAACTGTCGCTGCTGCAAGGCAGCAAAGAGCAGAGCTCCCCAGGTCATGACGCTTGGCTCTTGGCTCGTCTGAACCTGGCTCCTTTGCCTCTGGCTGCTCTGCTTCAGCTCCTGCAGCAGCCGAGACATCTCCAAGCTCAGCAGCTGCGCACGTTGCTGCATGCGCTCGCGCGTGGCCTCATCCAGCTCATCACCAACCTTCTGCGGGTACCAAATGGTCCCTAGCAGAACCCGGATGAGGAATTCTGTGGCAGCCATGGCCTGCGGGAGGAGGGAGAGAAGGGGTTGAGTGTGGCTGGAAGGGAGGGAGGTGGTGGCGGGGGGAGCTGGGGGCAGGGAGGAGAGGGGGCAAGGCAGCTGGGAGGCAGCAAGGCCTGCGCCCACCCGCGGCAGCGGCATCACCGTGCCCTGCCCAAGGCGCTCCCACGAGCGGCTGTGCCCTCGATGCAGGGTGAGAACCCACCCCACCGGGGGCGCGCGCTTCTGCCCCGGCCCTCGTCCAGCCCAGCCTCTGCCTGCGTGCGCACTCACCGCTGGCCCAGGCTGTACTGGGGCAGGGCGTCCTGCTGGCGCCCCTGATAACCGCCCCCATTGTGACTCGTCCCCTCTGCTGTCACAGGCGCCAGAGCGCATCACGGGCACGCCCGCCGGCCAGCCCCGCCCCTCAGCCCCACCCCGGAGCAGCAACTCACAGCTCCCCAGGCAGCCAGAGCCCTGACAGCCAGAAAGCGCAGACCCACCCGGCAGGACAAGGCCGGGTGACTCGATTTGGGGAAATTACTTTATTAACAATCAACTCGGTTCACTTGGGTAAGTCGATATCACGGTGGGCGCAGGCTTTTCCACCGACACCTTGATGACAGCTGTGATGCCCCTCCTGACCACCATACCCCTGTCAGGCTGGCGCAGGAGGGATTTCCTGCTGCGGCTGCAGGATACCATGAGATACCTGCGCTGCTGCCTGGAGGAGAATCGCCTTGACCACCTCTTCTTTGGCAATGAGAACATGCCCCAGGAGATCATCTTGCCCCCTGCCTTCCAAACAGCTGAACCCCTCAACCTTTCCCAGGAAGGAATGCTAGTTAATTAAAACAAATTGCTGGTTAGGGAAGCTCTTCTCTCACATTCCCCGTGACCTTGGGCCAGCTGGAGTGGTAGACCTATTCAATGCTGCTTTTTCCTCAAGAGGGATGTGGAGAAGTGGCTGTAAGGCGTCATCACTGTAGTTTGCAGTTGTGGGAAACCAACAGGTCCAGCTATCAAGCAGTGACACTTCTCCACGGCTCTTAAATTGACAGGAGGGCTTCTGGTGGTCCAGTTCAACCTTCCTTTGGGACTGCCCCACGGCCACTTAATCTGTAGCTTTCAGGTACCGCAACAACAGGATCTATTAGGGTGCAGAGGATTGTGGGGGGTTGGGGTGCAGTTTCCTGGGAAGGACTTACAGCAGAACCTAGGCATCATGGCACTCTGGACACTTGTGCCAGGGTACAGCGAGGGCCAGCCGCTCCCTCAGGGCCTGGAAGTCAGGAGCTGAGTGTGCTAAGACAAAGGCCTGTCCCACCACCTCCATCCAGGTAGTGGGGCAGGCCTGGAGACCCTTGGCAGGTTCACTCATGCCTGCAGATCATCAAGCAGGTTCACGGTGATGAGGCAGGATGAGTTCAGGCCAGGAAGTCAACCTGCAGCTCAGGGCTGTGGGGACAAGGCCAGGCCGAGGCCAGGCTGGGATATTGGCCCACTGGTGGGCCTGGCTCAACGGAGCCCATGGCCAGGCCAGGCAAGGCTGGGGGAAGCTGGAAACTGACAACCTGAAGTGTCGCTCTGACGGGGACTGACAGCCCTGGTTTGAGCTGCAGGGGGATTCTGGGCCATGGACAGGGCGGAGGGAAGGCCTGGGGGGGCTGGTCAGGGCCCTGGCAACCATGGAGGCAGCGTATCTCGTAAGCCAGTTAATTAATACTTTTTGCTCCTAAGCTAGGAGAGACCCATGACACCGTTTAGGGACCAGGGAAAGCGAAGCGATGCAGACTTCTTGCACGTGCGTTATTTACACAGTCGATTGCAGGGAAACCCACGTAGTGACATCCAGTGGCAATGGAGTGCAGGGAGCATTTCCTGCCTGTGACATGACACGCTGAGACAGGGTTTTCTTATGCCGAGTCCTGCTCTTGCTCCTTTCCACTCCCATCACGCCCACAGTTCAGCCATTTCCTTTTTCTACATATGGTGTTAGCTATCTTGCTTCGTCCTTGTGCATTCCCTGTCCTTTGGCAGATTATAGCCTGAAATTAACTCCAGTTTAATGGAAAAGGTTATCAGTTGCCATGGAAATGCCTTACCATGCGATTGTGGTTGTACTTCCTGTTGTGCTTAGGGCTGAAACCATTAGACGAGCCTTGTTTTTACACTTGCTTACAGTTCTATAGATATCTGTTACTCAAAACTGCGGACAGAATGTTCAGTCTTCTAACACAGGTCATTTTGGTTTTTATGCTGTGATCTTATGCCAAGCTGTTAAACACTTATGCTAAAGCTTTCTGCAACAGACATCCTCAGACTTCCTGGTTTGTTATTTAAGAACTGCAAAGCCAAATTCCTGCTGATAACTATTAACTGTCAAGGAAATAGGTTGATTTCCATGAACAAAGAGAATGCTGAAGCTGGTCGCTTGCCTTTGCTGGCTGGCTGATACTGAGATAAGAGCTCTAGGATGCAGGAGGTATGGGCCGCTGTGCCAGGCAGCCTAGCACGGAAAACTGCCCAATGCTGGGTGACTCTTGGCCTCAGTGTTAGCGACTGTAAACAGCACCTCCTTTTCCTCAGGGGTATACCTGCCACCACTAATAGCTCATCTGGGGATCTGTGCTGGCTCTTTCTTTGTTCATCGTATATATTAGGGATTCCAGTAATGCAGTTGATTGGTAATAAAGTAATAAATTAATGAAGTAATTTCCCCTAATCGAGTCACTGTTTTGCCAGTGGTGGTAATTGCTGAGTGATCTCCCTGTCTTTATCGAAAAGCACTGCATTTTGTTGTCATTTTCTCCTCCTGCAGTCATGTGGAGCGGCAATGATTGAGCGGTTTGGTGAGACCTGGTGCCCAGCTGTGCTCAACCACTGACAGTATCCATGGCACATGTCACCGGATCTTAGGTTTGGTGAGGGTTTCAGGGGTCTTTTGTCTGCTTTGTAAGGGGAGCCATTGGGCTGTCAAGCTATGGATGCTTGAAGCAGCTGTGAGTTGCTGCTCCGGGGTGGGGCCGAGGGGCGGGGCTGGCCGGCGGGCGTGCCCGTGATGCGCTCTGGCGCCTGTGACAGCAGAGGGGACGAGTCACAATGGGGGCGGTTATCAGGGGCGCCAGCAGGACGCCCTGCCCCAGTACAGCCTGGGCCAGCGGTGAGTGCGCACGCAGGCAGAGGCTGGGCTGGACGAGGGCCGGGGCAGAAGCGCGCGCCCCCGGTGGGGTGGGTTCTCACCCTGCATCGAGGGCACAGCCGCTCGTGGGAGCGCCTTGGGCAGGGCACGGTGATGCCGCTGCCGCGGGTGGGCGCAGGCCTTGCTGCCTCCCAGCTGCCTTGCCCCCTCTCCTCCCTGCCCCCAGCTCCCCCCGCCACCACCTCCCTCCCTTCCAGCCACACTCAACCCCTTCTCTCCCTCCTCCCGCAGGCCATGGCTGCCACAGAATTCCTCATCCGGGTTCTGCTAGGGACCATTTGGTACCCGCAGAAGGTCGGTGATGAGCTGGATGAGGCCACGCGTGAGCGCATGCAGCAACGTGCGCAGCTGCTGAGCCTGGAGATGTCTCGGCTGCTGCAGGAGCTGGAGCAGAGCAGCCAGGAGCAGAGCAATGTGGCCTGGGGAGCTCTGCTCTTTGCTGCCTTGCAGCAGCGACAGTTCTGGGCCATTGCTGGAGTCCTGGTCCTGCTCTTTGGGCTCTGGTGGTGGCTCAGCAGAAGGAGCCATGAGACCGACACATGCAGCAAGAAAGGCAGTTGCAGAAAGAAGGGGCACAGGCAGGAGCAAGAAGGAAAACCCAGTGTTGCTCTGGATGTGGGCAGAATTTTGGCAGAGCGCCTTCTGGACGTGCCAGAATCATTTGTCATGGTGGAGGAGCTGGTGGATGAACTTCTGCGTACCTGCCGAAGACTCTGCAGGAATAGTTTCATGCCGCGACTGATGCCAGCCATTGGGGAGGGTAGTTTCTGCCAAGGCTGGAGTCCCCGTGAGGATGACGCCGTCTACCGCCTGCTCGTGCCCCTGCAGGCCCCCCGCGGGCACGCCTTCCACCTCGAGCTGGGCACTGATGAGGAGATGCCGGCAAGGAACTCCCGCCTCCGCGTGGAGCTGGTGTGTACCTGCACGAGGGAGCGGCTGGTGAAGGACATGCTGTGCTTCCTCCACCACCCCAAGGAGGAGCTGAGGAGAAATCAGGGTCCCAGCCTGCTAGGCACCCTCTGCACCGGCCCCTACCTAGACGTGGAGAAAACCACACGTTGGTTCCAGACATTGGTACGTGCAGCCTGGCAGGTTTTGCCTCGGTCGCAACACAGCCGCTTCACAGTGCTGCCCTCCAGGCGCTCCTGCAAGCTCCGGGTTGTGGATGCTTCTGATAGTCTCCTCCTGATTGAGATGCTGTTTGGGGTGAAGCAAGGTGACTCGGACACCTTCCTGAGCATCGAGTAGGCAGAGGCCAGGCTTACCATCAGCGGGACGTGGCCAGAGAGCTGTGCTATGGCAGAGGTGCACATCTTCACGCACAGGGCCAGGCGTGGCGGCACTCCCCGGGGAGCTGGTCCTGCAGAACCAAGCACGCTGGACACGGAGAACACACAGCTCCGTCAGCAGTGGGAATTGCTGCTGCGCCTTTCCTGCACAGAAGAAGCACGCCCTGGGGAGCGGGGCCCCATGCAGCTGAAGGGGCCGTTGCAAGGAGGCTTGCGACAGAGACACCCGTTGCCTGCTGGACGGTGACTGCCCTTCCTCTCTGAGAGACACTGTCCCCTCCGGGACCTTTACTCTGTGCCAAGGTGCCAATAAATCGTGTCTTTGAATAAACGCTGATTCTGCGAGTGTCTGTGCGCCACTTTGTTGGGGAACACGGGCACGGGGTGCTCCCTGCTCAGCTGGCGCAGTTAGAGAGCATTTTGCAGAAGAGCTGATGCAGTGGGCTCTGGTTTCGCTGATTGTTTAACTATGGCCTGCCCTGTCCGTGCTCCTGCCATGGGCCTCATCCTGCAGAAGGGCTTTGGGAAATGAAAGCCTGCCACAGCATCTGAGATACTGCTTCGCAAATGCCTCTGTAGATGAGAATGGGTAGGTATTGGATAGGTAGAATATGTCTGGACCTATGTATAAATATAATGAGGTAGCCGGCTACGTTATGCTTGATTTGTGGAAAACCACCGAGCAGCCAGGCTTGCGCAACCCTGAAGTAAATTAACAATGTCTCTCCTGAGGGTGTGATTATCGACTCGTTGCACACCGGGCAGCGAATCCGCTTTTCGGACAACATCTGTGCGCCTGACGGCCTTGGGCTGCGCGCGGGAGGCCCTGGCCAGCAGGCAGCAGGTCTTGGGAGAGTTGGGCGGTGCTGGCTGTCCCCGCAACCGCTTCCAACCATGGGAAGTGTTAGGAAACTTTCGCAACTGTCCCGCACCGACTCAGGAGAGAGGCTAGGGTGCAAAGTACAGAATTACAAGAGAAATTCTTTATTCATGCGCATGAGGTGTCCCATGCAAACTGGGGCACTCCAAACATGGTTTTACACGAGGTTCTTATACCTTTCTCTAGCATTCAGGCACAACGTGATTTGACCAAGCGCTACTTAACACGCACATACTACTATTTTGCAAAGCAGCCGTCGTTCTGTGGCATCACCATCCACCTGTTCTTTCTGGATCTAAACGACCCTGGAGTTGGTCTTGCTACAGGTACTTATCTATGACGCCAGCTTACGGGAGGCTTTCACAGAGGTGTTTGTTAGAGGGGCTTGGATGCAGATGTGACCGTGTGGGATTGGAGAATTCAGAGCACGGGAGTAACGGACAGCATCCAGGAACTTCAAGCGGGCAAAGTTGAGCCATCACCTGCATTAGAACCGGTGCCACCAGGAAAGCACGTCAGGTATTAGCAATTGGAGATTCTATGAGTGTGGCGAAACACTGGAACAGGTTGCCCAGAGAGGTGGTAGATGCCCCACCCCTGGAAACATTCAAGGTCAGGTTGGACGGGGCGCCGAGCAACCTGACCCAGTGGAAGATGTGTGGAATAATCGGTGGGGGTGACTTAGAAATTAAACTTATGTTTTTAGAAAAGGTACAGCATGGAAGAGTCTTGCAGGGTAGCGTGCGGCTGACAGGTGAGCAATCCATTCCATGGAAGTCCCCTAGGCTCGTAACCTTAGATGTCAGCGATGCCAGGAGAACTTGGTGTTCTGACTCTAGGAGGATTTGTCCGGAGGGTGGAACGGTGTGGAGACACCATGGCCAGGCTCCGTGACCACGGAGCTGGTACACTGCACATTTGCCCAGGCTCCGTGACCATGGAGCTGGTACACTGCACATTTGCCCAGGCTCCGTGACCACGGAGCTGGTACACTGCACGTTTGCTACCCCGAGCCAACAGTCTGTCATGGTTTTGACAAAATGCTGTCCTTTTTATCATTATAATACCAAAACACACCTCCGTCCCAAAAGCTACTGCTACAAAAGTTTGCGGATACTATCCTTCAAAGTCCGAGCCTCCCCGTAAGAGGAAGCGGCGTATCCAGAAAGTTCCCAAAATAAAACTCAATAGCAACAAAGTCACTATTAAGCAGGCATTCTTTATTACAGCGCTGGGCAGCACTGGGGATTGCTCCACCACGAGTGCTCCAGTGATTCGGTAAACTTCCAAAGATTATTATGCTATAAAGTCATGCATAGTCATAAGGTTCCCGAGGATTCATTAACGTATGGAAAAGTTCAATCCGCGTGCATAGTTGTCTTTTTAGTGGTCTTCGGGGGTCCTCCAGTGGTCTCCGATGGTCTTCCTCACCTGTCCGATGGTTGAACTTTGGGTTTCCTTTGCCTATATATAGTCACTGAATTATCTCATCAGTCCTTTGGCCTTGGACTATCACAAGAGGCTGATGCTTATCTCGGCACTGATGTCCCGAGTCTATGTTATCGATGAATTTACGAGCTTAGTCAAGGTCCTTTTAATCCTATCAGGCACCAAGTGGCATTCTTCAAATACCTAACACTATCTTTGCAAGGGAGGAAGCCACAAGACAAGAAGGATGCGTACAATTAGGTCTGAGTCAGGGACTGTCAGGGGTTTAGTCCTTTCACTACCTGCCTCTAAGATGCAACCACCCCTCACTGGGCAAAGCAAGGGAATTTTACACCAATCATAATAAAGGTGCGTATGACTAGAGTCACTCAAGCTCCACCTGAAAGGTAAAAAATAGTATAAATTAGGTTAAGAGAAAAAGGGTGTTGGGGAAGATACCATCGCGTACCACTCTGACTGATGTGCTGAGTACAGCGGAGCACGTCTGAAATATCTTTACGCTAATGCGCACAGCAGGAGGAATAAAGAAGAGGAGCTAGAAGCTTTGGCCCAGTCCCAGAGCTAGAACGTCATCGGCGTACGCAAAAGCTGGTGGGATGAGTCCTGTGACTGGTGTGCCGTGACGTGGCAGACGCTTACGGGCTCTTCAGGAGAGAGAGGCAGGACAGGCGAGGCGGAGGGGTTGATTCAGGGAATGCATAGTTAAACGTCACCAATGCAATCTAGTGTAGCGCAACAAATGTTGGGGCCCGGAGCCAAAACTCAGCCAGGATAACGAGGTAGCCTTGGGCTGTAAGGTAACAGGCAGAGCTTGCACGATGACGGAAACTTGTTGCTTTGGGGGAGTCAGAGGGGCGTCAGGACAAGAAGCGCCTAAACAAAGTTATAAGGACGCTGCAGAACTACCAAACTCCTGTCTGGAAACCACCCCGTGATCCCTGAGGTTCCCCTCAGAAGCACCCGGGACAAACAGGCAACAGCCTCAGACTGCCACTGCTGTAAGGGGCCTCAGGCAAGAATGCACCCAAGGATGTAATCTTCCCAAGCCTGATGGGGAACATCCTGGGGGGGATGCAAACAACCTAGCAGCAGGTGCCACTCAAAACCAAGACAAAAGGAGCTAAGGACATCTCCATCTAGATAAGAGTCAGAACACCCGTTGAAACCAACACCCCTTGCAATACACTGGCAAGATTACTGGATGGGCCAACTCATGACCGACCATATGTGGAAGAAGGGACTTAAAATGCATGCGTAATTAAGAGGCAAGTATTATAATTAGTGCCAGGAAATCTAATGCGTATGTATATAACTGAGCAATATAAGCTTTGTCCATCAGGACTTGCAGTGTGCAAGTCAGGAGGAGCGACGCCCCTTGCACCCAGGGCTGCAATAAACCTACCTGCTTTATAACTCTCCGTGAGTTGTAGAGTTTGTTTCCGCGCCTCAGGGTAGCACTGGGTGGAAAGGAGGGGCTGGACTGTGCACAGGGCTTGCAGCTGGGGACGGCATGGTTGAGAGCCGCCGCCTAAGGGTGAAGGGGAAAGCAAATAAAGCGGATGCTTTTGTGGCAGCCTACCACTGACCATCCAGCCAGGGCGATGCCACCGATGAATTATTGGACTAGGAAGTAAGGGATATCTCTGGATCAACTGCCCTCTTCCTTATGGGTGGTTTGAACTTCCCAGGCGTCAACTGGGAATATCGTACAGTGGACGCAAACAGGTCCAGGAAATTCCTGAAGCACACTGAAGATAACTTCTTGGTTATCTTAGCAGGTGCTAAGGGGGGCCGACCAGGAAAGGTGCCCTCCTAGACTGTAGCTGTACGCTTCTACGGGAGAACTTATCTTGGGCCGCATACCTCCGGGACACAGGGCTCTGCCCGCCCTGGGGACAGTGATGCACAGACATCAACATGATGGATACAAAATGTCCGTTTATTTGGCTGCGTCACACGCTTATATAGCTCTTGCGGTTCCTGTTCCTGCCACTCCTATGGGGAGGAGTCTATCTTTCCGTGACATCCCGTAATCTTCCGGTCGCCGATCCCTGTCTATTCCCCTACATCTCCCCCTCCCCATGCTACTTAAAATTCTACGAAGCTACTTGCATAAGCGGATACATATTGCGGTCAGATCTATATTCATGTAACGCTCGCAGGCGCTCTTTGATTTGTCTTATAACACAGCATAACAATGGTAGCCCACAAGTAACCATGATTACTACACACAACAAGATCCCCCAGTTATTACTATCCAGTTCCAGTTTATATCTCTCTTTTGCCGCCCTTTCCAGTGTCGCTCTCGTTGCAATACTGCTTGTGATCTTGTCAAGGAGCTCATTTCTTTTCCCAATGGTACGGCTAGCATGAGGATCCATGTCAGCAGACCCTGCAAGAGACAACTCAGAAAGGGATTATTCATTGTACATCCTTGCACAGTTCTGCTTTCACACACTTTGCAGGCACCCATTCTATGCGCCCTTCATTCTCAACCGCGGCGTAGCCCCTCCCCAGGCATCTCAGTTTCCATCCTCTCTCCCATTGCTCACTGCCTGGGAACCTTACTCGTACCTGTGGATAGCGCTCGCCTGCTTGAGCTTTGCCAAAGTGCTTCTCCACTGCTGTAACTTGCTCCTGCCCGCGTATAAAATGATTAAGCGAATATAGTGCACGCATTAAAATAGTTTGCTGAGCTGCTATGGGTATAGTTCCCTTATACCCCTCCCCCTCCCCAAGCTGTATTATTTTTGCCTTCAAGGTGCGATGAGCGCGTTCTACTATAGCCTGCCCTGTGCTATTGTAAGCAATGCCGTGTTTCAATATAATATTCCAAGCCTTACACCATTCTTGGGTATTTCGAGCGCGAAAGCATGGGCCATTATCTGTTTTTATCTCGGTAGGCTTTCCAAGCCACGCCATCACCGTGGTCCAATGCGTAGTCAAGTGCGTTGCGGTCTGCTTCCGATGTTGAGTAGCCATGATGACTCCACTATAAGTATCAATTGTAACTGCCAGGTGCTTTCCGGGGGCCAACTGTGGGCATTCAGTAAAGTCAGTCTGCCAGACAGCATTTGCTTCCAGGCCTCGAGGGTTGACTCCTGCCTCCCACAATGGCGAGCGCTGACAGTAAGGACAGGTGGCTACTACTTCTCTCGCTGCTCTTATTGAGATGCCACACTCCTTTGCCAAGGCTTTAGCACCCAGGTGCAGTTGTTCATGCAGTTTCTTTGCCTCCGCCAAGGTCCAGACTCCCGCGGCTGCCTCATCAGCCATGCGATTCCCCTCAATCAGTGGTCCAGGCCCTGTCTGATGACTGCGAATGTGAATTACTGTCACCGTTGCTCCTCGCCGTGATAAAGCAATCTCTAGCATCAAGGCAATTTCCGTGTGTGGTACACCCTCTCGTTTCATGGACATGACTAACTTATACACATATAAGGAGTCTGTGCACACATTTATATGCCGATCTATATCCTTTCGCAGGGCCATCTCTAGCGCTTTCGCCTCCAGCCACTGCACACTTTTACCCTGCTCCTCATACGTCTGTCGCATCCAACTATTCCCTTCTTTCCACACTACCGCCGCTCTGTTTGTCTTTGAGGAAGCATCTGTGAAATATGTTGGTCCTGGGTGAGGGGTATCCAAAACTCTACTATCCACACTCAAATCTACCACTTTGGCTGTTTCGGCCCACCTCTGTACTGTGCCTGTGACGATTTTCCCTGGGTATGAGTATACTGCCAATTGGATATCTTCTTCACTCTCTACCACCTTCTGCCATTTCTCCCCATTCCACGGCACTGTCAGCTTATCTGGCTCTTTCCCAAAAATTACCTTGCTTTCCCGTCGCAGCCGCCAAATCATTCCCCCGGCTACCTTAACTTTTGTGGAGAATGCATCCTTGGGAACCTTCTGATATACCCATCGCAGTGGTTTTTCCTCCCCTGCTCGTATTTGATATAGCAATCCTAACCCGCCACAGGCGGTCAGAATCCAACCCGCAATTAATTCCTCCTGGGGGTCCCACCGCCATACTCCTTCCTTTTGCATTCGACGTTCTATCACCTGCAACTGCTGAACTGCCTCAGCGTCTAAACTCCTGGGCTCCCATGGGTTGATCCCTTTCAGCAACGCATAGAAAGGTTGCATCTCCTCACCGGTGACGCGCACGAATGTCCGCAACCACTGCAGTGCTCCTACCAGCTTCTGGACATCGTGTAAATTTTTAACCTTAGGTGTAAGTTTAATAGGCTGAGCTCGTATGGAATCCCCTTCTATTCTAGCACCCAGAAATCCACACACTGGTCCTCGCTGTACTTTTGCCTCAGCTATCTTGAGGCCCTGTTCCGCAAGGCCCCTTTGGGCGTCTGCAAAGACCTGTTCACACAGCGCCTCGGTGGGCGCAGCTATGAGGACGTCATCCATGTAGTGGATCATGTAGATTTGCTCCTGATACTGCTGCCTTACTTGCTGCAATGCAGAAGCCACATACCTCTGGCAGATCGCTGGAGAATTTTTCATCCCCTGCGGAAGTACTGTCCACTGCCATCTACTACCTGGTTCTGTGCGGTTCACCGCAGGCAGAGTAAAGGCAAATCTCTTTCTATCATCTGGATGTAGCGGAATGCTGAAGAAGCAGTCTTTGATATCTAAAACAATAACTTGCCATCCTCTTGGGACAGCACTCAGATCTGGTAGGCCAGGTTGGAGAGGCCCCATGTCCTCCATTTGCTGATTTACTGCTCTAAGATCATGCAGCATCCTCCATTGGTTTTTATCTTTCTTTCTTATAGCAAATATAGGGGTGTTCCACGGGCTCATTGAGGGCTCTAGGTGCCCTGCTTCGTGCTCTCGTTTTACTATAGCTCTTACAGCCTCTGTTTTCTCTGTTGTCAGGGGCCACTGCTCCACCCAGACGGGCTGTTCGGTTTTCCACACTAACTTGTGCTGATGAAGCCTCTCTGAGGCAGTGGCCCTTATGATAAATTTTTCAACCCGATCCCCATCTGGGCAAGGGCGTCTCGCCCTAACAAGGGGCTTGCTACCCCATCTGCTACTAATATGGTCACTACAGCCGTGAGGAGCTTCCCTGCGTCCTCGTCCATGACTTCGAGTTTCACAGGGCAAGTACTTGTTCTCGTCTGTTGCTCTCCTCCTACCCCTATTATACGTTTTCCCATGGCGAGGGGCCAAGTTGATGGCCACCGTTTGAGTGACATTATGGTGACATCTGCCCCGGTATCCACTAACATTCCCAGGCATATTCGTGCCGGGTAACTCGGTTCTTGCGGGGTAATCATCACTGCTGCCATGGGTCTCTCATCACAGCCTATGACCAAGGCCACGCGGGGGCTGTAACCTGCAAATCTTGCCCCCCTGCGTGACGGTTCACTCCCCCTTGGCTCGCTACGGTGGGCCAAGCTCCTGGCGTTGGCACCGTGATGGGGGTCATTTGACTCATAGGAGGCGCGAATCCCCCTCGCTTCGCCCTCCCTTGGCCGTTTCCCGGCCTCGTAGTTGGACAATCTCTTGCCAGGTGTCCTGGCTTCCCACACACCCAGCACCTCCCTACTGGGCGTACTCCTCCTCCATTACGTCCTCCCCTTTCCGCTAGCGGGCACCCAGCTTTAAAGTGCCCTCGCCGACCACACAAGTGACATATCGGCCCCACCCCGGCTGCTTGCACCATTGCCCTTTCTTCACTTCCACAGTCAGTGTTCTGGCAGACGTGCGCTCCCGTACCGCCATGCTGGTTCAACGCCTCCTGGCGCAAGACATGCCTGATGGTTTGGCCCAATGGCGCCCCTACCGCCAGGGTGCGGAGGATATCTTGTGTTTGCGGATTTGCCTGACTTCGGAGGCAATCCATAAGGACTGCCTCCCTGGCTGCTGATGGCAAGTCTGATTCCATAATAGCTTTTTGCAACCTATCACAAAACGTTGTAAATGGCTCTGCTAGACCTTGCTGTATCTTTTGCCAAGGTTCTGCTTTTTTCTCATACCTGCCCACTTCACTATACGCTTTGCGGGAACTCTCCGTTACCGCTTGTAGCTCCCTGCCCCTTAATTCTGCTGCTTGCAACTGCGAGGTTTCCAGCCCACGACTTCTGCCAGTGAGCCGGTCAAGGGTGGTCCCCCGCAGCGGGTGGCTCGGAATTGCCACCGCTTGCTGTACAAGGGCGTGGCAAGCACTGTGCATTGCCTCCTTCCAAAGTATGTACATTGTGGGAGCTAATATTGCTTTTGCCAACTGCTTAGCATCAGAGGGGGTCAATGGCGCTGCATGCGCAGCGTCCAGCAGCAATCTTACTCCTTCATCTTTCAGCCCCTTTTCTTTAATTTCTTGCCATAAAGTTCGCACTAGTTTGGCATCTATCGGCGTCCACTCCACTCCTCCTCCTGGAGCTAATCGGACAGGGAAGATCCCGGGCATCTCTATCCTTACTCCATCGAGGCTACAATCTCTAGCTATCAGCCGCCAGTTAGGTAACTCAACTGACTGTCGCTGGGGTGCACCCTTCGTTAAAAGTCCTGTCTGCTGCCGAGTTACTTCCCCTAGTGCGCGCATAACCTGCTGCAGCTGCCGCAGCACGTCCTCCGCAGACCCCTCCGGAGCTGCAGCACCCTGGACCTCCCCTTTTGACGGTCCCTTTCCTCCCTCCTTCTGATTGGTCCTCCGAGTCTCTGCTGCCTTATGCCTCTTTTTTGCGCGCCGCAGGCAAGCTGCTCTCTCTTCCCACATATGGGCATCGGTTTCTCCCCCAATTTCTGATTCGCTGCTGCTCGAAGTTGTTCTATACTCCCCCTGCCCTCCCCTCCAGGCATCCCAATCCCCCTCCTCGTCCGACTCCCATCTCAAGGGTTGCCCCGGGAGCCAGTCTCGAGGGTCGGGCAGAGGGCTGCGCCGCTGCCGGCGCTGCTTCCGGCGCCGGTCATCTTCCTCCTTCCGCTCCGTCACTCCCGCTGCGTCTACTGCCACGTCACCCTCCCCGCGCGCGGCCTCCCGCGCGCGTACCAAATCATCCCAGGGGTATGCGGGGGGGGACTCAAAAGGCCCTGTTGGCCCAACAGGGAACACCGCCACTTCCCGATCCACCTCTTTGGGAGCCTCAGACTGAGTCGCTGGCCAGGCTACTCCGTCCGAACTCTCCCCTTCTTCCCCACCCCCCGCGATGCTTGCCCCTGTCTGCGTCCCCACTGCCCCTCCTGGGTCTCTTTCCGGGCTACTGTCGCCCGTAACACCGTGCAGGCACTGCCGCGCCTGCCGCCACGTCTCCTGATCATCCCGAGCTTTCAATAGTAATCCGTGTATTTTTCCCCAGACCTGTATGTAGTGGGGTTTCCCCATCATAGCCCTTTCGGCTAACTCCTCTTTAATCCTCACCCACTTATCCGTATCAAATATGTCTGCAGGACCTCGTATGAGCCCCTGCGTAATCATCCATTGGATGGCCTTTGAGGTAGGCGCCTTCGATATCGAAGTACCATATTCCTTCCCCAATCCCTTCAGTACCTTCACGACTGAATCCATGGCGCGCCCGCCGACCTGCGGCTCCCCGTCCCGCCCCTGCGTGCCCCAAGCTCTCTTTCCCCCCGGCGAACCTGCCAAGCCTCCCCGCTAATCACGTCGGGGTCACCACTTGTAGCTGTACGCTTCTACGGGAGAACTTATCTTGGGCCGCATACCTCCGGGACACAGGGCTCTGCCCGCCCTGGGGACAGTGATGCACAGACATCAACATGATGGATACAAAATGTCCGTTTATTTGGCTGCGTCACACGCTTATATAGCTCTTGCGGTTCCTGTTCCTGCCACTCCTATGGGGAGGAGTCTATCTTTCCGTGACATCCCGTAATCTTCCGGTCGCCGATCCCTGTCTATTCCCCTACACTAGATTTGTTGCTTGTAAAGAAAGAGGGAGTGGTGGGCAATGTGGTGATTGGTGGCTGTCTTGGTCACTAGTTACAGTGACCACGAAGTAACGGAGTTCCCAGGCGTTGGCGATAGAGGAAAGCTGCCAGCAGAACTTGGAGCCTGGATGCGGGGAGAGGTGACTTGGGGCTGCTGAAGCAGCTAGTTAGTAAGGTTCCCTGGGAATCTGCTTTCACGGGTATTGGCTGTCCATGGATGCTGGCCACTTTGTAAGAGCCATCTCTTAAGAGCGCAGGAGCAGGCAATTCCAAGGTGTCAGAAGTCAAGCAAGTGGGGCAGAGGGCCGGCTTGGCTGAACAGGGATCCTCTTCAAGAACATAGGTGGAGAAGGAAAGTGTACGGACACTGGAAGCAAGGAAAGAGAGGCGACACGAGAAGACGACAGAGATGGGGCTTGCCACTGTAGGGGGAAAATCTGTGCAGCCAAAGCTCCGTTAGAGTTCAAGCTGGCCAGCACTAGGACATGAGGAAATGGACTGACGCTGCGTCAGGGGAATTTCAGATTGGACATTAGGAAAAGGTTCTTCACTAAGAGGGTGGCTGGTCACTGGAACAGGCTCCCCGGGGAAGCGGTCACGGCAGCAAGCCTGCCAGAGTTCAAGGGGCGTCTGGATGATGCTCTTTAGTCATATGACTTAGTTTTAGGTAGCCCTGCAAGGAGCAGGGAGTTGGACACAATGATCCTTATGGGTCCCTTCCAACTTGAGCTATTCTATGGCTCTTTGACAATAATCTGAGGGCCGCTGTACAAGGCTAGCAAGTTTCCTGGTAACCCAAGCCGCAGGGAGGTGAACGCTTCCTGTAAAGGCAGGTCTGCTCAGCAGAACAGGGCAGTAGTGAACGGCTTCTTTGTTTTGCTTTACCTGGCCACGTAGCTTTTGCTGCTAAACTGTCCTCTCTCAACCCACAAGTCTTCCCCCTTTCACCCTGCTGATGCACTCAGCCTGCCCACTGTTGGCAAGGGATTGAGCAGCTGCGTGATGCCAAGCTGCCTACTAGGATTAGCCTGCACCACCTGGGAAGGCAAGGCCCAATGAATCACTGAAACCAGAGGGCACTGCACCCGCTCTTCTGCAAAATGTTGGCCGACTGTGTGGCAGCTGAGCTGTCAGCACCCCACGCCTGCATTCCCCAGCAAAGTGATGCATGGAACCTCAGGGACGCAGCGCTTGTGTGTTCAACAAGTGATTTATTGGCATGTTGGCACCTCTGCCATAGCACAGCTCTCTGGCCACGTCCCGCTGATGGTAAGCCTGGCCTCTGCCTACTCGATGCTCAGGAAGGTGTCCGAGTCACCTTGCTGCACCCCAAACAGCATCTCAATCAGGAGGAGACTATCAGAAGCATCCACAACCCGGAGCTTGCAGGAGCGCCTGGAGGGCAGCACTGTGAGGCGGCTGTGTCGCGACCGAGGCAAAACCCGCCAGGCTGCACGTACCAATATTTGGAACCAGCGTGTGGTTTTCTCCACGTCTAGGTAGGGGCCGGTGCAGAGGGTGCCTAGCAGGCTGGGACCCTGATTTCTCCTCAGCTCCTCCTTGGGGTGGTGGAGGAAGCACAGCATGTCCTTTGCCAGCCGCTCCCTCATGCAGGTACACACCAGCTCCACGCGGAGGCGGGAGTTCCTTGCCGGCATCTCCTCATCAGTGCCCAGCTCGAGGTGGAAGGCGTGCCCGTGGGGGGCCTGCAGGGGCACGAGCAGGCGGTAGACGGCGTCATCCTCACGGGGACTCCAGCCTTGGCAGAAACTGCCCTCCCCAATGGCTGGCATCAGTCGCGGCATGAAACTATTCCTGCAGAGTCTTCGGCAGGTACGCAGAAGTTCATCCACCAGCTCCTCCACCATGACAAATGATTCTGGCACGTCCAGAAGGCGCTCCGCCAAAATTCTGCCCATATCCAGAGCAACACTGGGTTTTCCTTCTTGCTCCTGCCTGTGCCCCTTCTTTCTGCAACTGCCTTTCTTGCTGCATGTGTCGGTCTCATGGCTCCTTCTGCTGAGCCACCACCAGAGCCCAAAGAGCAGGACCAGGACTCCAGCAATGGCCCAGAACTGTCGCTGCTGCAAGGCAGCAAAGAGCAGAGCTCCCCAGGTCATGACGCTTGGCTCTTGGCTCGTCTGAACCTGGCTCCTTTGCCTCTGGCTGCTCTGCTTCAGCTCCTGCAGCAGCCGAGACATCTCCAAGCTCAGCAGCTGCGCACGTTGCTGCATGCGCTCGCGCGTGGCCTCATCCAGCTCATCACCAACCTTCTGCGGGTACCAAATGGTCCCTAGCAGAACCCGGATGAGGAATTCTGTGGCAGCCATGGCCTGCGGGAGGAGGGAGAGAAGGGGTTGAGTGTGGCTGGAAGGGAGGGAGGTGGTGGTGGGGGGAGCTGGGGGCAGGGAGGAGAGGGGGCAAGGCAGCTGGGAGGCAGCAAGGCCTGCGCCCACCCGCGGCAGCGGCATCACCGTGCCCTGCCCAAGGCGCTCCCACGAGCGGCTGTGCCCTCGATGCAGGGTGAGAACCCACCCCACCGGGGGCGCGCGCTTCTGCCCCGGCCCTCGTCCAGCCCAGCCTCTGCCTGCGTGCGCACTCACCGCTGGCCCAGGCTGTACTGGGGCAGGGCGTCCTGCTGGCGCCCCTGATAACCGCCCCCATTGTGACTCGTCCCCTCTGCTGTCACAGGCGCCAGAGCGCATCACGGGCATGCCCGCCGGCCAGCCCCGCCCCTCGGCCCCACCCCGGAGCAGCAACTCACAGCTCCCCAGGCAGCCAGAGCCCTGACAGCCAGAAAGCGCAGACCCACCCGGCAGGACAAGGCCGGGTGACTCGATTTGGGGAAATTACTTTATTGACAATCAACTCGGTTCACTTGGGTAAGTCGATATCACGGTGGGCGCAGGCTTTTCCACCGACACCTTGATGACAGCTGTGATGCCCCTCCTGACCACCATACCCCTGTCAGGCTGGCGCAGGAGGGATTTCCTGCTGCGGCTGCAGGATACCATGAGATACCTGCGCTGCTGCCTGGAGGAGAATCGCCTTGACCACCTCTTCTTTGGCAATGAGAACATGCCCCAGGAGATCATCTTGCCCCCTGCCTTCCAAACAGCTGAACCCCTCAACCTTTCCCAGGAAGGAACGCTAGTTAATTAAAACAAATTGCTGGTTAGGGAAGCTCTTCTCTCACATTCCCCGTGACCTTGGGCCAGCTGGAGTGGTAGACCTATTCAATGCTGCTTTTTCCTCAAGAGGGATGTGGAGAAGTGGCTGTAAGGCATCATCACTGTAGTTTGCAGTTGTGGGAAACCAACAGGTCCAGCTATCAAGCAGTGACACTTCTCCACGGCTCTTAAATTGACAGGAGGGCTTCTGGTGGTCCAGTTCAACCTTCCTTTGGGACTGCCCCACGGCCACTTAATCTGTAGCTTTCAGGTACCGCAACAACAGGATCTATTAGGGTGCAGAGGATTGTGGGGGGTTGGGGTGCAGTTTCCTGGGAAGGACTTACAGCAGAACCTAGGCATCATGGCACTCTGGACACTTGTGCCAGGGTACAGCGAGGGCCAGCCGCTCCCTCAGGGCCTGGAAGTCAGGAGCTGAGTGTGCTAAGACAAAGGCCTGTCCCACCACCTCCACCCAGGTAGTGGGGCAGGCCTGGAGACCCTTGGCAGGTTCACTCATGCCTGCAGATCATCAAGCAGGTTCACGGTGATGAGGCAGGATGAGTTCAGGCCAGGAAGTCAACCTGCAGCTCAGGGCTGTGGGGACAAGGCCAGGCCGAGGCCAGGCTGGGATAGTGGCCCACTGGTGGGCCTGGCTCAACGGAGCCCATGGCCAGGCCAGGCAAGGCTGGGGGAAGCTGGAAACTGACAACCTGAAGTGTCGCTCTGACAGGGACTGACAGCCCTGGTTTGAGCTGCAGGGGGATTCTGGGCCATGGACAGGGCGGAGGGAAGGCCTGGGGGGGCTGGTCAGGGCCCTGGCAACCATGGAGGCAGCGTATCTCGTAAGCCAGTTAATTAATACTTTTTGCTCCTAAGCTAGGAGAGACCCATGACACCGTTTAGGGACCAGGGAAAGCGAAGCGATGCAGACTTCTTGCACGTGCGTTATTTACACAGTCGATTGCAGGGAAACCCACGTAGTGACATCCAGTGGCAATGGAGTGCAGGGAGCATTTCCTGCCTGTGACATGACACGCTGAGACAGGGTTTTCTTATGCCGAGTCCTGCTCTTGCTCCTTTCCACTCCCATCACGCCCACAGTTCAGCCATTTCCTTTTTCTACATATGGTGTTAGCTATCTTGCTTCGTCCTTGTGCATTCCCTGTCCTTTGGCAGATTATAGCCTGAAATTAACTCCAGTTTAATGGAAAAGGTTATCAGTTGCCATGGAAATGCCTTACCATGTGATTGTGGTTGTACTTCCTGTTGTGCTTAGGGCTGAAACCATTAGACGAGCCTTGTTTTTACACTTGCTTACAGTTCTATAGATATCTGTTACTCAAAACTGCGGACAGAATGTTCAGTCTTCTAACACAGGTCATTTTGGTTTTTATGCTGTGATCTTATGCCAAGCTGTTAAACACTTATGCTAAAGCTTTCTGCAACAGACGTCCTCGGACTTCCTGGTTTGTTATTTAAGAACTGCAAAGCCAAATTCCTGCTGATAACTATTAACTGTCAAGGAAATAGGTTGATTTCCATGAACAAAGAGAATGCTGAAGCTGGTCGCTTGCCTTTGCTGGCTGGCTGATACTGAGATAAGAGCTCTAGGATGCAGGAGGTATGGGCCGCTGTGCCAGGCAGCCTAGCACGGAAAACTGCCCAATGCTGGGTGACTCCTGGCCTCAGTGTTAGCGACTGTAAACAGCACCTCCTTTTCCTCAGGGGTATACCTGCCACCACTAATAGCTCATCTGGGGATCTGTGCTGGCTCTTTCTTTGTTCATCGTATACATTAGGGATTCCAGTAATGCAGTTGATTGGTAATAAAGTAATAAATTAATGAAGTAATTTCCCCTAATCGAGTCACTGTTTTGCCAGTGGTGGTAATTGCTGAGTGATCTCCCTGTCTTTATCGAAAAGCACTGCATTTTGTTGTAATTTTCTCCTCCTGCAGTGATGTGGAGTGGAAATGATTGAGCGGTTTGGTGAGACCTGGTGCCCAGCTGTGCTCAACCACTGACAGTATCCATGGCACATGTCACCGGATCTTAGGTTTGGTGAGGGTTTCAGGGGTCTTTTGTCTGCTTTGTAAGGGGAGCCATTGGGCTATCAAGCTATGGATGCTTGAAGCAGCTGTGAGTTGCTGCTCCGGGGTGGGGCTGAGGGGCGGGGCTGGCCGGCGGGCGTGCCCGTGATGCGCTCTGGCGCCTGTGACAGCAGAGGGGACGAGTCACAATGGGGGCGGTTATCAGGGGCGCCAGCAGGACGCCCTGCCCCAGTACAGCCTGGGCCAGCGGTGAGTGCGCACGCAGGCAGAGGCTGGGCTGGACGAGGGCCGGGGCAGAAGCGCGCGCCCCCGGTGGGGTGGGTTCTCACCCTGCATCGAGGGCACAGCCGCTCGTGGGAGCGCCTTGGGCAGGGCACGGTGATGCCGCTGCCGCGGGTGGGCGCAGGCCTTGCTGCCTCCCAGCTGCCTTGCCCCCTCTCCTCCCTGCCCCCAGCTCCCCCCGCCACCACCTCCCTCCCTTCCAGCCACACTCAACCCCTTCTCTCCCTCCTCCCGCAGGCCATGGCTGCCACAGAATTCCTCATCCGGGTTCTGCTAGGGACCATTTGGTACCCGCAGAAGGTCGGTGATGAGCTGGATGAGGCCACGCGTGAGCGCATGCAGCAACGTGCGCAGCTGCTGAGCCTGGAGATGTCTCGGCTGCTGCAGGAGCTGGAGCAGAGCAGCCAGGAGCAGAGCAATGTGGCCTGGGGAGCTCTGCTCTTTGCTGCCTTGCAGCAGCGACAGTTCTGGGCCATTGCTGGAGTCCTGGTCCTGCTCTTTGGGCTCTGGTGGTGGCTCAGCAGAAGGAGCCATGAGACCGACACATGCAGCAAGAAAGGCAGTTGCAGAAAGAAGGGGCACAGGCAGGAGCAAGAAGGAAAACCCAGTGTTGCTCTGGATGTGGGCAGAATTTTGGCGGAGCGCCTTCTGGACGTGCCAGAATCATTTGTCATGGTGGAGGAGCTGGTGGATGAACTTCTGCGTACCTGCCGAAGACTCTGCAGGAATAGTTTCATGCCGCGACTGATGCCAGCCATTGGGGAGGGTAGTTTCTGCCAAGGCTGGAGTCCCCGTGAGGATGACGCCGTCTACCGCCTGCTCGTGCCCCTGCAGGCCCCCCACGGGCACGCCTTCCACCTCGAGCTGGGCACTGATGAGGAGATGCCGGCAAGGAACTCCCGCCTCCGCGTGGAGCTGGTGTGTACCTGCACGAGGGAGCGGCTGGTGAAGGACATGCTGTGCTTCCTCCACCACCCCAAGGAGGAGCTGAGGAGAAATCAGGGTCCCAGCCTGCTAGGCACCCTCTGCACCGGCCCCTACCTAGACGTGGAGAAAACCACACGTTGGTTCCAGACATTGGTACGTGCAGCCTGGCAGGTTTTGCCTCGGTCGCGACACAGCCGCCTCACAGTGCTGCCCTCCAGGCGCTCCTGCAAGCTCCGGGTTGTGGATGCTTCTGATAGTCTCCTCCTGATTGAGATGCTGTTTGGGGTGCAGCAAGGTGACTCGGACACCTTCCTGAGCATCGAGTAGGCAGAGGCCAGGCTTACCATCAGCGGGACGTGGCCAGAGAGCTGTGCTATGGCAGAGGTGCACATCTTCACGCACAGGGCCAGGCGTGGCGGCACTCCCCGGGGAGCTGGTCCTGCAGAACCAAGCACGCTGGACACGGAGAACACACAGCTCCGTCAGCTGTGGGAATTGCTGCTGCGCCTTTCCTGCGCAGAAGAAGCACGCCCTGGGGAGTGGGGCCCCATGCAGCTGAAGGGGCCGTTGCAAGGAGGCTTGCGACAGAGACACCCGTTGCCTGCTGGACGGTGACTGCCCTTCCTCTGTGAGAGACACTGTCCCCTCCGGGACCTTTACTCTGTGCCAAGGTGCCAATAAATCGTGTCTTTGAATAAACGCTGATTCTGCGAGTGTCTGTGCACCACTTTGTTGGGGAACATGGGCACGGGGTGCTCCCTGCTCAGCTGGCGCAGTTAGAGAGCATTTTGCAGAAGAGCTGATGCAGTGGGCTCTGGTTTCGCTGATTGTTTAACTATGGCCCGCCCTGTCCGTGCTCCTGCCATGGGCCTCATCCTGCAGAAGGGCTTTGGGAAATGAAAGCCTGCCACAGCATCTGAGATACTGCTTCGCAAATGCCTCTGTAGATGAGAATGGGTAGGTATTGGATAGGTAGAATATGTCTGGACCTATTGTATAAATATAATGAGGTAGCCGGCTACGTTATGCTTGATTTGTGGAAAACCACCGAGCAGCCAGGCTTGCGCAACCCTGAAGTAAATTAGCAATGTCTCTCCTGAGGGTGTGATTATCGACTCGTTGCACACCGGGCAGCGAATCCGCTTTTCGGACAACATCTGTGCGCCTGACGGCCTTGGGCTGCGCGCGGGAGGCCCTGGCCAGCAGGCAGCAGGTCTTGGGAGAGTTGGGCGGTGCTGGCTGTCCCCGCAACCGCTTCCAACCTTTGGAAGTGCTAGGAAACTTTTGCAACTGTCCCGCACCGACTCAGGAGAGAGGCTAGGGTGCAAAGTACAGAATTACAAGAGAAATTCTTTATTCATGCGCATGAGGTGTCCCATGCAAACTGGGGCACTCCAAACGTGGTTTTACACGAGGTTCTTATACCTTTCTCTAGCATTCAGGCACAACGTGATTTGACCAAGCGCTACTTAACACGCACATACTACTATTTTGCAAAGCAGCCGTCGTTCTGTGGCATCACCATCCACCTGTTCTTTCTGGATCTAAACGACCCTGGAGTTGGTCTTGCTACAGGTACTTATCTATGACGCCAGCTAACGGGAGGCTTTCACAGAGGTGTTTGTTAGAGGGGCTTGGATGCAGATGTGACCGTGTGGGATTGGAGAATTCAGAGCACGGGAGTAACGGACAGCATCCAGGAACTTCAAGCGGGCAAAGTTGAGCCATCACCTGCATTAGAACCGGTGCCACCAGGAAAGCACGTCAGGTATTAGCAATTGGAGATTCTATGAGTGTGGCGAAACACTGGAACAGGTTGCCCAGAGAGGTGGTAGATGCCCCACCCCTGGAAACATTCAAGGTCAGGTTGGACAGGGCGCCGAGCAACCTGACCCAGTGGAAGATGTGTGGAATAATCGGTGGGGGTGACTTAGAAATTAAACTTATGTTTTTAGAAAAGGTACAGCATGGAAGAGTCTTGCAGGGTAGCGTGCGGCTGACAGGTGAGCAATCCATTCCATGGAAGTCCCCTAGGCTCGTAACCTTAGATGTCAGCGATGCCAGGAGAACTTGGTGTTCTGACTCTAGGAGGATTTGTCCGGAGGGTGGAACGGTGTGGAGACACCATGGCCAGGCTCCGTGACCACGGAGCTGGTACACTGCACATTTGCCCAGGCTCCGTGACCACGGAGCTGGTACACTGCACGTTTGCTACCCCGAGCCAACAGTCTGTCATGGTTTTGACAAAATGCTGTCCTTTTTATCATTATAATACCAAAACACACCTCCGTCCCAAAAGCTACTGCTACAAAAGTTTGCGGATACTATCCTTCAAGGTCCGAGCCTCCCCGTAAGAGGAAGCGGCGTATCCAGAAAGTTCCCAAAATAAAACTCAATAGCAACAAAGTCACTATTAAGCAGGCATTCTTTATTACAGCGCTGGGCAGCACTGGGGATTGCTCCACCACGAGTGCTCCAGTGATTCGGTAAACTTCCACAGATTATTATGCTATAAAGTCATGCATAGTCATAAGGTTCCCGAGGATTCATTAACGTATGGAAAAGTTCAATCCGCGTGCATAGTTGTCTTTTTAGTGGTCTTCGGGGGTCCTCCAGTGGTCTCCGATGGTCTTCCTCACCTGTCCGATGGTTGAACTTTGGGTTTCCTTTGCCTATATATAGTCACTGAATCATCTCATCAGTCCTTTGGCCTTGGACTATCACAAGAGGCTGATGCTTATCTCGGCACTGATGTCCCGAGTCTATGTTATCGATGAATTTACGAGCTTAGTCAAGGTCCTTTTAATCCTATCAGGCACCAAGTGGCATTCTTCAAATACCTAACACTATCTTTGCAAGGGAGGAAGCCACAAGACAAGAAGGATGCGTACAATTAGGTCTGAGTCAGGGACTGTCAGGGGTTTAGTCCTTTCACTACCTGCCTCTAAGATGCAACCACCCCTCACTGGGCAAAGCAAGGGAATTTTACACCAATCATAATAAAGGTGCGTATGACTAGAGTCACTCAAGCTCCACCTGAAAGGTAAAAAATAGTATAAATTAGGTTAAGGGAAAAAGGGTGTTGGGGAAGATACCATCGCGTACCACTCTGACTGATGTGCTGAGTACAGCGGAGCACGTCTGAAATATCTTTACGCTAATGCGCACAGCAGGAGGAATAAAGAAGAGGAGCTAGAAGCTTTGGCCCAGTCCCAGAGCTAGAACGTCATCGGCGTACGCAAAAGCTGGTGGGATGAGTCCTGTGACTGGTGTGCCGTGACGTGGCAGACGCTTACGGGCTCTTCAGGAGAGAGAGGCAGGGCAGGCGAGGCGGAGGGGTTGATTCAGGGAATGCATAGTTAAACGTCACCAATGCAATCTAGTGTAGCGCAACAAATGTTGGGGCCCGGAGCCAAAACTCAGCCAGGATAACGAGGTAGCCTTGGGCTGTAAGGTAACAGGCAGAGCTTGCATGATGACGGAAACTTGTTGCTTTGGGGGAGTCAGAGGGGCGTCAGGACAAGAAGCGCCTAAACAAAGTTATAAGGACGCTGCAGAACTACCAAACTCCTGTCTGGAAACCACCCCGTGATCCCTGAGGTTCCCCTCAGAAGCACCCGGGACAAACAGGCAACAGCCTCAGACTGCCACTGCTGTAAGGGGCCTCAGGCAAGAATGCACCCAAGGATGTAATCTTCCCAAGCCTGATGGGGAACATCCTGGGGGGGATGCAAACAACCTAGCAGCAGGTGCCACTCAAAACCAAGACAAAAGGAGCTAAGGACATCTCCATCTAGATAAGAGTCAGAACACCCGTTGAAACCAACACCCCTTGCAATACACTGGCAAGATTACTGGATGGGCCAACTCATGACCGACCATATGTGGAAGAAGGGACTTAAAATGCATGCGTAATTAAGAGGCAAGTATTATAATTAGTGCCAGGAAATCTAATGCGTATGTATATAACTGAGCAATATAAGCTTTGTCCATCAGGACTTGCAGTGTGCAAGTCAGGAGGAGCGACGCCCCTTGCACCCAGGGCTGCAATAAACCTACCTGCTTTATAACTCTCCGTGAGTTGTAGAGTTTGTTTCCGCACCTCAGGGTAGCACTGGGTGGAAAGGAGGGGCTGGACTGTGCACAGGGCTTGCAGCTGGGGACGGCATGGTTGAGAGCCGCCGCCTAAGGGTGAAGGGGAAAGCAAATAAAGCGGATGCTTTTGTGGCAGCCTACCACTGACCATCCAGCCAGGGCGATGCCACCGATGAATTATTGGACTAGGAAGTAAGGGATATCTCTGGATCAACTGCCCTCTTCCTTATGGGTGGTTTGAACTTCCCAGGCGTCAACTGGGAATATCGTACAGTGGATGCAAACAGGTCCAGGAAATTCCTGAAGCACACTGAAGATAACTTCTTGGTTATCTTAGCAGGTGCTAAGGGGGCCGACCAGGAAAGGTGCCCTCCTAGATTTGTTGCTTGTAAAGAAAGAGGGAGTGGTGGGCAACGTGGTGATTGGTGGCTGTCTTGGTCACTGGTTACAGTGACCACGAAGTAATGGAGTTCCCAGGCGTTGGCGATAGAGGAAAGCTGCCAGCAGAACTTGGAGCCTGGATGCGGGGAGAGGTGACTTGGGGCTGCTGAAGCAGCTAGTTAGTAAGGTTCCCTGGGAATCTGCTTTCACGGGTATTGGCTGTCCATGGATGCTGGCCACTTTGTAAGAGCCATCTCTTAAGAGCGCAGGAGCAGGCAATTCCAAGGTGTCAGAAGTCAAGCAAGTGGGGCAGAGGGCCGGCTTGGCTGAACAGGGATCCTCTTCAAGAACATAGGTGGAGAAGGAAAGTGTACGGACACTGGAGGCAAGGAAAGAGAGGCGACACAGGAAGACGACAGAGATGGGGCTTGCCACTGTAGGGGGAAAATCTGTGCAGCCAAAGCTCCGTTAGAGTTCAAGCTGGCCAGCACTAGGACATGAGGAAATGGACTGACGCTGCGTCAGGGGAATTTCAGATTGGACATTAGGAAAAGGTTCTTCACTAAGAGGGTGGCTGGTCACTGGAACAGGCTCCCCGGGGAAGCGGTCACGGCAGCAAGCCTGCCAGAGTTCAAGGGGCGTCTGGATGATGCTCTTTAGTCATATGACTTAGTTTTAGGTAGCCCTGCAAGGAGCAGGGAGTTGGACACAATGATCCTTATGGGTCCCTTCCAACTTGAGCTATTCTATGGCTCTTTGACAATAATCTGAGGGCCGCTGTACAAGGCTAGCAAGTTTCCTGGTAACCCAAGCCGCAGGGAGGTGAACGCTTCCTGTAAAGGCAGGTCTGCTCAGCAGAACAGGGCAGTAGTGAACGGATTCTTTGTTTTGCTTTACCTGGCCACGTAGCTTTTGCTGCTAAACTGTCCTCTCTCAACCCACAAGTCTTCCCCCTTTCACCCTGCTGATGCACTCAGCCTGCCCGCTGTTGGCAAGGGATTGAGCAGCTGCGTGATGCCAAGCTGCCTACTAGGATTAGCCTGCACCACCTGGGAAGGCAAGGCCCAATGAATCACTGAAACCAGAGGGCACTGCACCCGCTCTTCTGCAAAATGTTGGCCGACTGTGTGGCAGCTGAGCTGTCAGCACCCCATGCCCGCATTCCCCAGCAAAGTGATGCATGGAACCTCAGGGACGCAGCGCTTGTGTGTTCAACAAGTGATTTATTGGCATGTTGGCACCTCTGCCATAGCACAGCTCTCTGGCCACGTCCCGCTGATGGTAAGCCTGGCCTCTGCCTACTCGATGCTCAGGAAGGTGTCCGAGTCACCTTGCTTCACCCCAAACAGCATCTCAATCAGGAGGGGACTATCAGAAGCATCCACAACCCGGAGCTTGCAGGAGCGCCTGGAGGGCAGCACTGTGAGGCGGCTGTGTCGCGACCGAGGCAAAACCCGCCAGGCTGCACGTACCAATATCTGGAACCAGCGTGTGGTTTTCTCCACGTCTAGGTAGGGGCCGGTGCAGAGGGTGCCTAGCAGGCTGGGACCCTGATTTCTCCTCAGCTCCTCCTTGGGGTGGTGGAGGAAGCACAGCATGTCCTTCACCAGCCGCTCCCTCATGCAGGTACACACCAGCTCCACGCGGAGGCGGGAGTTCCTTGCCGGCATCTCCTCATCAGTGCCCAGCTCGAGGTGGAAGGCGTGCCCGCGGGGGGCCTGCAGGGGCACGAGCAGGCGGTAGACGGCGTCATCCTCACGGGGACTCCAGCCTTGGCAGAAACTGCCCTCCCCAATGGCTGGCATCAGTCGCGGCATGAAACTATTCCTGCAGAGTCTTCGGCAGGTACGCAGAAGTTCATCCACCAGCTCCTCCACCATGACAAATGATTCTGGCACGTCCAGAAGGCGCTCCGCCAAAATTCTGCCCATATCCAGAGCAACACTGGGTTTTTCTTCTTGCTCCTGCCTGTGCCCCTTCTTTCTGCAACTGCCTTTCTTGCTGCATGTGTCGGTCTCATGGCTCCTTCTGCTGAGCCACCACCAGAGCCCAAAGAGCAGGACCAGGACTCCAGCAATGGCCCAGAACTGTCGCTGCTGCAAGGCAGCAAAGAGCAGAGCTCCCCAGGTCATGACGCTTGGCTCTTGGCTCGTCTGAACCTGGCTCCTTTGCCTCTGGCTGCTCTGCTTCAGCTCCTGCAGCAGCCGAGACATCTCCAAGCTCAGCAGCTGCGCACGTTGCTGCATGCGCTCGCGCGTGGCCTCATCCAGCTCATCACCAACCTTCTGCGGGTACCAAATGGTCCCTAGCAGAACCCGGATGAGGAATTCTGTGGCAGCCATGGCCTGCGGGAGGAGGGAGAGAAGGGGTTGAGTGTGGCTGGAAGGGAGGGAGGTGGTGGCGGGGGGAGCTGGGGGCAGGGAGGAGAGGGGGCAAGGCAGCTGGGAGGCAGCAAGGCCTGCGCCCACCCGCGGCAGCGGCATCACCGTGCCCTGCCCAAGGCGCTCCCACGAGCGGCTGTGCCCTCGATGCAGGGTGAGAACCCACCCCACCGGGGGCGCGCGCTTCTGCCCCGGCCCTCGTCCAGCCCAGCCTCTGCCTGCGTGCGCACTCACCGCTGGCCCAGGCTGTACTGGGGCAGGGCGTCCTGCTGGCGCCCCTGATAACCGCCCCCATTGTGACTCGTCCCCTCTGCTGTCACAGGCGCCAGAGCGCATCACGGGCACGCCCGCCGGCCAGCCCCGCCCCTCGGCCCCACCCCGGAGCAGCAACTCACAGCTCCCCAGGCAGCCAGAGCCCTGACAGCCAGAAAGCGCAGACCCACCCGGCAGGACAAGGCCGGGTGACTCGATTTGGGGAAATTACTTTATTACCAATCAACTCGGTTCACTTGGGTAAGTCGATATCACGGTGGGCGCAGGCTTTTCCACCGACACCTTGATGACAGCTGTGATGCCCCTCCTGACCACCATACCCCTGTCAGGCTGGCGCAGGAGGGATTTCCTGCTGCGGCTGCAGGATACCATGAGATACCTGCGCTGCTGCCTGGAGGAGAATCGCCTTGACCACCTCTTCTTTGGCAATGAGAACATGCCCCAGGAGATCATCTTGCCCCCTGCCTTCCAAACAGCTGAACCCCTCAACCTTTCCCAGGAAGGAATGCTAGTTAATTAAAACAAATTGCTGGTTAGGGAAGCTCTTCTCTCACATTCCCCGTGACCTTGGGCCAGCTGGAGTGGTAGACCTATTCAATGCTGCTTTTTCCTCAAGAGGGATGTGGAGAAGTGGCTGTAAGGCGTCATCACTGTAGTTTGCAGTTGTGGGAAACCAACAGGTCCAGCTATCAAGCAGTGACACTTCTCCACGGCTCTTAAATTGACAGGAGGGCTTCTGGTGGTCCAGTTCAACCTTCCTTTGGGAC
Organism: Phalacrocorax carbo; assembly: GCF_963921805.1. NCBI lineage: Eukaryota > Metazoa > Chordata > Aves > Suliformes > Phalacrocoracidae > Phalacrocorax > Phalacrocorax carbo. The sequence continues at coordinate 33,052,232 of NC_087521.1, forward strand.
TGCCCCACGGCCACTTAATCTGTAGCTTTCAGGTACCGCAACAACAGGATCTATTAGGGTGCAGAGGATTGTGGGGGGTTGGGGTGCAGTTTCCTGGGAAGGACTTACAGCAGAACCTAGGCATCATGGCACTCTGGACACTTGTGCCAGGGTACAGCGAGGGCCAGCCGCTCCCTCAGGGCCTGGAAGTCAGGAGCTGAGTGTGCTAAGACAAAGGCCTGTCCCACCACCTCCACCCAGGTAGTGGGGCAGGCCTGGAGACCCTTGGCAGGTTCACTCATGCCTGCAGATCATCAAGCAGGTTCACGGTGATGAGGCAGGATGAGTTCAGGCCAGGAAGTCAACCTGCAGCTCAGGGCTGTGGGGACAAGGCCAGGCCGAGGCCAGGCTGGGATAGTGGCCCACTGGTGGGCCTGGCTCAACGGAGCCCATGGCCAGGCCAGGCAAGGCTGGGGGAAGCTGGAAACTGACAACCTGAAGTGTCGCTCTGACAGGGACTGACAGCCCTGGTTTGAGCTGCAGGGGGATTCTGGGCCATGGACAGGGCGGAGGGAAGGCCTGGGGGGGCTGGTCAGGGCCCTGGCAACCATGGAGGCAGCGTATCTCGTAAGCCAGTTAATTAATACTTTTTGCTCCTAAGCTAGGAGAGACCCATGACACCGTTTAGGGACCAGGGAAAGCGAAGCGATGCAGACTTCTTGCACGTGCATTATTTACACAGTCGATTGCAGGGAAACCCACATAGTGACATCCAGTGGCAATGGAGTGCAGGGAGCATTTCCTGCCTGTGACATGACACGCTGAGACAGGGTTTTCTTATGCCGAGTCCTGCTCTTGCTCCTTTCCACTCCCATCACGCCCACAGTTCAGCCATTTCCTTTTTCTACATATGGTGTTAGCTATCTTGCTTCGTCCTTGTGCATTCCCTGTCCTTTGGCAGATTATAGCCTGAAATTAACTCCAGTTTAATGGAAAAGGTTATCAGTTGCCATGGAAATGCCTTACCATGTGATTGTGGTTGTACTTCCTGTTGTGCTTAGGGCTGAAACCATTAGACGAGCCTTGTTTTTACACTTGCTTACAGTTCTATAGATATCTGTTACTCAAAACTGCGGACAGAATGTTCAGTCTTCTAACACAGGTCATTTTGGTTTTTATGCTGTGATCTTATGCCAAGCTGTTAAACACTTATGCTAAAGCTTTCTGCAACAGACATCCTCAGACTTCCTGGTTTGTTATTTAAGAACTGCAAAGCCAAATTCCTGCTGGTAACTATTAACTGTCAAGGAAATAGGTTGATTTCCATGAACAAAGAGAATGCTGAAGCTGGTCGCTTGCCTTTGCTGGCTGGCTGATACTGAGATAAGAGCTCTAGGATGCAGGAGGTATGGGCCACTGTGCCAGGCAGCCTAGCACGGAAAACTGCCCAATGCTGGGTGACTCTTGGCCTCAGTGTTAGCGACTGTAAACAGCACCTCCTTTTCCTCAGGGGTATACCTGCCACCACTAATAGCTCATCTGGGGATCTGTGCTGGCTCTTTCTTTGTTCATCGTATACATTAGGGATTCCAGTAATGCAGTTGATTGGTAATAAAGTAATTGGTAATAAAGTAATAAATTAATGAAGTAATTTCCCCTAATCGAGTCACTGTTTTGCCAGTGGTGGTAATTGCTGAGTGATCTCCCTGTCTTTATCGAAAAGCACTGCATTTTGTTGTCATTTTCTCCTCCTGCAGTCATGTGGAGCGGCAATGATTGAGCGGTTTGGTGAGACCTGGTGCCCAGCTGTGCTCAACCACTGACAGTATCCATGGCACATGTCACCGGATCTTAGGTTTGGTGAGGGTTTCAGGGGTCTTTTGTCTGCTTTGTAAGGGGAACCATTGGGCTATCAAGCTATGGATGCTTGAAGCAGCTGTGAGTTGCTGCTCCGGGGTGGGGCCGAGGGGCGGGGCTGGCCGGCGGGCGTGCCCATGATGCGCTCTGGCGCCTGTGACAGCAGAGGGGACGAGTCACAATGGGGGCGGTTATCAGGGGCGCCAGCAGGACGCCCTGCCCCAGTACAGCCTGGGCCAGCGGTGAGTGCGCACGCAGGCAGAGGCTGGGCTGGACGAGGGCCGGGGCAGAAGCGCGCGCCCCCGGTGGGGTGGGTTCTCACCCTGCATCGAGGGCACAGCCGCTCGTGGGAGCGCCTTGGGCAGGGCACGGTGATGCCGCTGCCGCGGGTGGGCGCAGGCCTTGCTGCCTCCCAGCTGCCTTGCCCCCTCTCCTCCCTGCCCCCAGCTCCCCCCGCCACCACCTCCCTCCCTTCCAGCCACACTCAACCCCTTCTCTCCCTCCTCCCGCAGGCCATGGCTGCCACAGAATTCCTCATCCGGGTTCTGCTAGGGACCATTTGGTACCCGCAGAAGGTTGGTGATGAGCTGGATGAGGCCACGCGCGAGCGCATGCAGCAACGTGCGCAGCTGCTGAGCTTGGAGATGTCTCGGCTGCTGCAGGAGCTGAAGCAGAGCAGCCAGAGGCAAAGGAGCCAGGTTCAGACGAGCCAAGAGCCAAGCGTCATGACCTGGGGAGCTCTGCTCTTTGCTGCCTTGCAGCAGCGACAGTTCTGGGCCATTGCTGGAGTCCTGGTCCTGCTCTTTGGGCTCTGGTGGTGGCTCAGCAGAAGGAGCCATGAGACCGACACATGCAGCAAGAAAGGCAGTTGCAGAAAGAAGGGGCACAGGCAGGAGCAAGAAGGAAAACCCAGTGTTGCTCTGGATGTGGGCAGAATTTTGGCGGAGCGCCTTCTGGACGTGCCAGAATCATTTGTCATGGTGGAGGAGCTGGTGGATGAACTTCTGCGTACCTGCCGAAGACTCTGCAGGAATAGTTTCATGCCGCGACTGATGCCAGCCATTGGGGAGGGCAGTTTCTGCCAAGGCTGGAGTCCCCGTGAGGATGACGCCGTCTACCGCCTGCTCGTGCCCCTGCAGGCCCCCCGCGGGCACGCCTTCCACCTCGAGCTGGGCACTGATGAGGAGATGCCGGCAAGGAACTCCCGCCTCCGCGTGGAGCTGGTGTGTACCTGCACGAGGGAGCGGCTGGTGAAGGACATGCTGTGCTTCCTCCACCACCCCAAGGAGGAGCTGAGGAGAAATCAGGGTCCCAGCCTGCTAGGCACCCTCTGCACCGGCCCCTACCTAGACGTGGAGAAAACCACACGTTGGTTCCAGACATTGGTACGTGCTGCCTGGCAGGTTTTGCCTCGGTCGCGACACAGCCACCTCACAGTGCTGCCCTCCAGGCGCTCCTGCAAGCTCCGGGTTGTGGATGCTTCTGATAGTCTCCTCCTGATTGAGATGCTGTTTGGGGTGAAGCAAGGTGACTCGGACACCTTCCTGAGCATCGAGTAGGCAGAGGCCAGGCTTACCATCAGCGGGACGTGGCCAGAGAGCTGTGCTATGGCAGAGGTGCACATCTTCACGCACAGGGCCAGGCGTGGCGGCACTCCCCGGGGAGCTGGTCCTGCAGAACCAAGCACGCTGGACACGGAGAACACACAGCTCCGTCAGCTGTGGGAATTGCTGCTGCGCCTTTCCTGCGCAGAAGAAGCACGCCCTGGGGAGCGGGGCCCCATGCGGCTGAAGGGGCCGTTGCAAGGAGGCTTGCGACAGAGACACCCGTTGCCTGCTGGACGGTGACTGCCCTTCCTCTGTGAGAGACACTGTCCCCTCCGGGACCTTTACTCTGTGCCAAGGTGCCAATAAATCGTGTCTTTGAATAAACGCTGATTCTGCGAGTGTCTGTGCACCACTTTGTTGGGGAACATGGGCACGGGGTGCTCCCTGCTCAGCTGGCGCAGTTAGAGAGCATTTTGCAGAAGAGCTGATGCAGTGGGCTCTGGTTTCGCTGATTGTTTAACTATGGCCCGCCCTGTCCGTGCTCCTGCCATGGGCCTCATCCTGCAGAAGGGCTTTGGGAAATGAAAGCCTGCCACAGCATCTGAGATACTGCTTCGCAAATGCCTCTGTAGATGAGAATGGGTAGGTATTGGATAGGTAGAATATGTCTGGACCTATTGTATAAATATAATGAGGTAGCCGGCTACGTTATGCTTGATTTGTGGAAAACCACCGAGCAGCCAGGCTTGCGCAACCCTGAAGTAAATTAGCAATGTCTCTCCTGAGGGTGTGATTATCGACTCGTTGCACACCGGGCAGCGAATCCGCTTTTCGGACAACATCTGTGCGCCTGACGGCCTTGGGCTGCGCGCGGGAGGCCCTGGCCAGCAGGCAGCAGGTCTTGGGAGAGTTGGGCGGTGCTGGCTGTCCCCGCAACCGCTTCCAACCTTTGGAAGTGCTAGGAAACTTTTGCAACTGTCCCGCACCGACTCAGGAGAGAGGCTAGGGTGCAAAGTACAGAATTACAAGAGAAATTCTTTATTCATGCGCATGAGGTGTCCCATGCAAACTGGGGCACTCCAAACGTGGTTTTACACGAGGTTCTTATACCTTTCTCTAGCATTCAGGCACAACGTGATTTGACCAAGCGCTACTTAACACGCACATACTACTATTTTGCAAAGCAGCCGTCGTTCTGTGGCATCACCATCCACCTGTTCTTTCTGGATCTAAACGACCCTGGAGTTGGTCTTGCTACAGGTACTTATCTATGACGCCAGCTAACGGGAGGCTTTCACAGAGGTGTTTGTTAGAGGGGCTTGGATGCAGATGTGACCGTGTGGGATTGGAGAATTCAGAGCACGGGAGTAACGGACAGCATCCAGGAACTTCAAGCGGGCAAAGTTGAGCCATCACCTGCATTAGAACCGGTGCCACCAGGAAAGCACGTCAGGTATTAGCAATTGGAGATTCTATGAGTGTGGCGAAACACTGGAACAGGTTGCCCAGAGAGGTGGTAGATGCCCCACCCCTGGAAACATTCAAGGTCAGGTTGGACAGGGCGCCGAGCAACCTGACCCAGTGGAAGATGTGTGGAATAATCGGTGGGGGTGACTTAGAAATTAAACTTATGTTTTTAGAAAAGGTACAGCATGGAAGAGTCTTGCAGGGTAGCGTGCGGCTGACAGGTGAGCAATCCATTCCATGGAAGTCCCCTAGGCTCGTAACCTTAGATGTCAGCGATGCCAGGAGAACTTGGTGTTCTGACTCTAGGAGGATTTGTCCGGAGGGTGGAACGGTGTGGAGACACCATGGCCAGGCTCCGTGACCACGGAGCTGGTACACTGCACATTTGCCCAGGCTCCGTGACCACGGAGCTGGTACACTGCACATTTGCCCAGGCTCCGTGACCACGGAGCTGGTACACTGCACGTTTGCTACCCCGAGCCAACAGTCTGTCATGGTTTTGACAAAATGCTGTCCTTTTTATCATTATAATACCAAAACACACCTCCGTCCCAAAAGCTACTGCTACAAAAGTTTGCGGATACTATCCTTCAAGGTCCGAGCCTCCCCGTAAGAGGAAGCGGCGTATCCAGAAAGTTCCCAAAATAAAACTCAATAGCAACAAAGTCACTATTAAGCAGGCATTCTTTATTACAGCGCTGGGCAGCACTGGGGATTGCTCCACCATGAGTGCTCCAGTGATTCGGTAAACTTCCAAAGATTATTATGCTATAAAGTCATGCATAGTCATAAGGTTCCCGAGGATTCATTAACGTATGGAAAAGTTCAATCCGCGTGCATAGTTGTCTTTTTAGTGGTCTTCGGGGGTCCTCCAGTGGTCTCCGATGGTCTTCCTCACCTGTCCGATGGTTGAACTTTGGGTTTCCTTTGCCTATATATAGTCATTGAATTATCTCATCAGTCCTTTGGCCTTGGACTATCACAAGAGGCTGATGCTTATCTCGGCACTGATGTCCCGAGTCTATGTTATCGATGAATTTACGAGCTTAGTCAAGGTCCTTTTAATCCTATCAGGCACCAAGTGGCATTCTTCAAATACCTAACACTATCTTTGCAAGGGAGGAAGCCACAAGACAAGAAGGATGCGTACAATTAGGTCTGAGTCAGGGACTGTCAGGGGTTTAGTCCTTTCACTACCTGCCTCTAAGATGCAACCACCCCTCACTGGGCAAAGCAAGGGAATTTTACACCAATCATAATAAAGGTGCGTATGACTAGAGTCACTCAAGCTCCACCTGAAAGGTAAAAAATAGTATAAATTAGGTTAAGAGAAAAAGGGTGTTGGGGAAGATACCATCGCGTACCACTCTGACTGATGTGCTGAGTACAGCGGAGCACGTCTGAAATATCTTTACGCTAATGCGCACAGCAGGAGGAATAAAGAAGAGGAGCTAGAAGCTTTGGCCCAGTCCCAGAGCTAGAACGTCATCGGCGTACGCAAAAGCTGGTGGGATGAGTCCTGTGACTGGTGTGCTGTGACGTGGCAGACGCTTACGGGCTCTTCAGGAGAGAGAGGCAGGACAGGCGAGGCGGAGGGGTTGATTCAGGGAATGCACAGTTAAACGTCACCAATGCAATCTAGTGTAGCGCAACAAATGTTGGGGCCCGGAGCCAAAACTCAGCCAGGATAACGAGGTAGCCTTGGGCTGTAAGGTAACAGGCAGAGCTTGCACGATGACGGAAACTTGTTGCTTTGGGGGAGTCAGAGGGGCGTCAGGACAAGAAGCGCCTAAACAAAGTTATAAGGACGCTGCAGAACTACCAAACTCCTGTCTGGAAACCACCCCGTGATCCCTGAGGTTCCCCTCAGAAGCACCCGGGACAAACAGGCAACAGCCTCAGACTGCCACTGCTGTAAGGGGCCTCAGGCAAGAATGCACCCAAGGATGTAATCTTCCCAAGCCTGATGGGGAACATCCTGGGGGGGATGCAAACAACCTAGCAGCAGGTGCCACTCAAAACCAAGACAAAAGGAGCTAAGGACATCTCCATCTAGATAAGAGTCAGAACACCCGTTGAAACCAACACCCCTTGCAATACACTGGCAAGATTACTGGATGGGCCAACTCATGACCGACCATATGTGGAAGAAGGGACTTAAAATGCATGCGTAATTAAGAGGCAAGTATTATAATTAGTGCCAGGAAATCTAATGCGTATGTATATAACTGAGCAATATAAGCTTTGTCCATCAGGACTTGCAGTGTGCAAGTCAGGAGGAGCGACCCCCCTTGCACCCAGGGCTGCAATAAACCTACCTGCTTTATAACTCTCCGTGAGTTGTAGAGTTTGTTTCCGCGCCTCAGGGTAGCACTGGGTGGAAAGGAGGGGCTGGACTGTGCACAGGGCTTGCAGCTGGGGACGGCATGGTTGAGAGCCGCCGCCTAAGGGTGAAGGGGAAAGCAAATAAAGCGGATGCTTTTGTGGCAGCCTACCACTGACCATCCAGCCAGGGCGATGCCACCGATGAATTATTGGACTAGGAAGTAAGGGATATCTCTGGATCAACTGCCCTCTTCCTTATGGGTGGTTTGAACTTCCCAGGCGTCAACTGGGAATATCGTACAGTGGACGCAAACAGGTCCAGGAAATTCCTGAAGCACACTGAAGATAACTTCTTGGTTATCTTAGCAGGTGCTAAGGGGGCCGACCAGGAAAGGTGCCCTCCTAGATTTGTTGCTTGTAAAGAAAGAGGGAGTGGTGGGCAACGTGGTGATTGGTGGCTGTCTTGGTCACTGGTTACAGTGACCACGAAGTAATGGAGTTCCCAGGCGTTGGCGATAGAGGAAAGCTGCCAGCAGAACTTGGAGCCTGGATGCGGGGAGAGGTGACTTGGGGCTGCTGAAGCAGCTAGTTAGTAAGGTTCCCTGGGAATCTGCTTTCACGGGTATTGGCTGTCCATGGATGCTGGCCACTTTGTAAGAGCCATCTCTTAAGAGCGCAGGAGCAGGCAATTCCAAGGTGTCAGAAGTCAAGCAAGTGGGGCAGAGGGCCGGCTTGGCTGAACAGGGATCCTCTTCAAGAACATAGGTGGAGAAGGAAAGTGTACGGACACTGGAAGCAAGGAAAGAGAGGCGACACGGGAAGACGACAGAGATGGGGCTTGCCACTGTAGGGGGAAAATCTGTGCAGCCAAAGCTCCGTTAGAGTTCAAGCTGGCCAGCACTAGGACATGAGGAAATGGACTGACGCTGCGTCAGGGGAATTTCAGATTGGACATTAGGAAAAGGTTCTTCACTAAGAGGGTGGCTGGTCACTGGAACAGGCTCCCCGGGGAAGCGGTCACGGCAGCAAGCCTGCCAGAGTTCAAGGGGCGTCTGGATGATGCTCTTTAGTCATATGACTTAGTTTTAGGTAGCCCTGCAAGGAGCAGGGAGTTGGACACAATGATCCTTATGGGTCCCTTCCAACTTGAGCTATTCTATGGCTCTTTGACAATAATCTGAGGGCCGCTGTACAAGGCTAGCAAGTTTCCTGGTAACCCAAGCCGCAGGGAGGTGAACGCTTCCTGTAAAGGCAGGTCTGCTCAGCAGAACAGGGCAGTAGTGAACGGCTTCTTTGTTTTGCTTTACCTGGCCACGTAGCTTTTGCTGCTAAACTGTCCTCTCTCAACCCACAAGTCTTCCCCCTTTCACCCTGCTGATGCACTCAGCCTGCCCACTGTTGGCAAGGGATTGAGCAGCTGTGTGATGCCAAGCTGTACCTACTAGGATTAGCCTGCACCACCTGGGAAGGCAAGGCCCAATAAATCACTGAAACCAGAGGGCACTGCACCCGCTCTTCTGCAAAATGTTGGCCGACTGTGTGGCAGCTGAGCTGTCAGCACCCCATGCCCGCATTCCCCAGCAAAGTGATGCATAGAACCTCAGGGACGCAGCGCTTGTGTGTTCAACAAGTGATTTATTGGCATGTTGGCACCTCTGCCATAGCACAGCTCTCTGGCCACGTCCCGCTGATGGTAAGCCTGGCCTCTGCCTACTCGATGCTCAGGAAGGTGTCCGAGTCACCTTGCTTCACCCCAAACAGCATCTCAATCAGGAGGAGACTATCAGAAGCATCCACAACCCGGAGCTTGCAGGAGCGCCTGGAGGGCAGCACTGTGAGGCGGCTGTGTCGCGACCGAGGCAAAACCCGCCAGGCTGCACGTACCAATATCTGGAACCAGCGTGTGGTTTTCTCCACGTCTAGGTAGGGGCCGGTGCAGAGGGTGCCTAGCAGGCTGGGACCCTGATTTCTCCTCAGCTCCTCCTTGGGGTGGTGGAGGAAGCACAGCATGTCCTTCACCAGCCGCTCCCTCATGCAGGTACACACCAGCTCCACGCGGAGGCGGGAGTTCCTTGCCGGCATCTCCTCGTCAGTGCCCAGCTCGAGGTGGAAGGCGTGCCCGCGGGGGGCCTGCAGGGGCACGAGCAGGCGGTAGACGGCGTCATCCTCACGGGAACTCCAGCCTTGGCAGAAACTGCCCTCCCCAATGGCTGGCATCAGTCGCGGCATGAAACTATTCCTGCAGAGTCTTCGGCAGGTACGCAGAAGTTCATCCACCAGCTCCTCCACCATGACAAATGATTCTGGCACGTCCAGAAGGCGCTCCGCCAAAATTCTGCCCACATCCAGAGCAACACTGGGTTTTCCTTCTTGCTCCTGCCTGTGCCCCTTCTTTCTGCAACTGCCTTTCTTGCTGCATGTGTCGGTCTCATGGCTCCTTCTGCTGAGCCACCACCAGAGCCCAAAGAGCAGGACCAGGACTCCAGCAATGGCCCAGAACTGTCGCTGCTGCAAGGCAGCAAAGAGCAGAGCTCCCCAGGTCATGACGCTTGGCTCTTGGCTCGTCTGAACCTGGCTCCTTTGCCTCTGGCTGCTCTGCTTCAGCTCCTGCAGCAGCCGAGACATCTCCAAGCTCAGCAGCTGCGCACGTTGCTGCATGCGCTCGCGCGTGGCCTCATCCAGCTCATCACCAACCTTCTGCGGGTACCAAATGGTCCCTAGCAGAACCCGGATGAGGAATTCTGTGGCAGCCATGGCCTGCGGGAGGAGGGAGAGAAGGGGTTGAGTGTGGCTGGAAGGGAGGGAGGTGGTGGCGGGGGGAGCTGGGGGCAGGGAGGAGAGGGGGCAAGGCAGCTGGGAGGCAGCAAGGCCTGCGCCCACCCGCGGCAGCGGCATCACCGTGCCCTGCCCAAGGCGCTCCCACGAGCGGCTGTGCCCTCGATGCAGGGTGAGAACCCACCCCACCGGGGGCGCGCGCTTCTGCCCCGGCCCTCGTCCAGCCCAGCCTCTGCCTGCGTGCGCACTCACCGCTGGCCCAGGCTGTACTGGGGCAGGGCGTCCTGCTGGCGCCCCTGATAACCGCCCCCATTGTGACTCGTCCCCTCTGCTGTCACAGGCGCCAGAGCGCATCACGGGCACGCCCGCCGGCCAGCCCCGCCCCTCGGCCCCACCCCGGAGCAGCAACTCACAGCTGCTTCAAGCATCCATAGCTTGATAGCCCAATGGCTCCCCTTACAAAGCAGACAAAAGACCCCTGAAACCCTCACCAAACCTAAGATCCGGTGACATGTGCCATGGATACTGTCAGTGGTTGAGCACAGCTGGGCACCAGGTCTCACCAAACCGCTCAATCATTTCCGCTCCACATCACTGCAGGAGGAGAAAATTACAACAAAATGCAGTGCTTTTCGATAAAGACAGGGAGATCACTCAGCAATTACCACCACTGGCAAAACAGTGACTCGATTAGGGGAAATTACTTCATTAATTTATTACTTTATTACCAATTACTTTATTACCAATCAACTGCATTACTGGAATCCCTAATGTATACGATGAACAAAGAAAGAGCCAGCACAGATCCCCAGATGAGCTATTAGTGGTGGCAGGTATACCCCTGAGGAAAAGGAGGTGCTGTTTACAGTCGCTAACACTGAGGCCAAGAGTCACCCAGCATTGGGCAGTTTTCCGTGCTAGGCTGCCTGGCACAGCGGCCCATACCTCCTGCATCCTAGAGCTCTTATCTCAGTATCAGCCAGCCAGCAAAGGCAAGCGACCAGTCAGCATTCTCTTCGTTCATGGAAATCAACCTATTTCCTTGACAGTTAATAGTTATCAGCAGGAATTTGGCTTTGCAGTTCTTAAATAACAAACCAGGAAGTCTGAGGATGTCTGTTGCAGAAAGCTTTAGCATAAGTGTTTAACAGCTTGGCATAAGATCACAGCATAAAAACCAAAATGACCTGTGTTAGAAGACTGAACATTCTGTCCGCAGTTTTGAGTAACAGATATCTATAGAACTGTAAGCAAGTGTAAAAACAAGGCTCGTCTAATGGTTTCAGCCCTAAGCACAACAGGAAGTACAACCACAATCACATGGTAAGGCATTTCCATGGCAACTGATAACCTTTTCCATTAAACTGGAGTTAATTTCAGGCTATAATCTGCCAAAGGACAGGGAATGCACAAGGACGAAGCAAGATAGCTAACACCATATGTAGAAAAAGGAAATGGCTGAACTGTGGGCGTGATGGGAGTGGAAAGGAGCAAGAGCAGGACTCGGCATAAGAAAACCCTGTCTCAGCGTGTCATGTCACAGGCAGGAAATGCTCCCTGCACTCCATTGCCACTGGATGTCACTACGTGGGTTTCCCTGCAATCGACTGTGTAAATAACGCACGTGCAAGAAGTCTGCATCGCTTCGCTTTCCCTGGTCCCTAAACGGTGTCATGGGTCTCTCCTAGCTTAGGAGCAAAAAGTATTAATTAACTGGCTTACGAGATACGCTGCCTCCATGGTTGCCAGGGCCCTGACCAGCCCCCCCAGGCCTTCCCTCCGCCCTGTCCATGGCCCAGAATCCCCCTGCAGCTCAAACCAGGGCTGTCAGTCCCCGTCAGAGCGACACTTCAGGTTGTCAGTTTCCAGCTTCCCCCAGCCTTGCCTGGCCTGGCCATGGGCTCCGTTGAGCCAGGCCCACCAGTGGGCCACTATCCCAGCCTGGCCTCGGCCTGGCCTTGTCCCCACAGCCCTGAGCTGCAGGTTGACTTCCTGGCCTGAACTCATCCTGCCTCATCACCGTGAACCTGCTTGATGATCTGCAGGCATGAGTGAACCTGCCAAGGGTCTCCAGGCCTGCCCCACTACCTGGGTGGAGGTGGTGGGACAGGCCTTTGTCTTAGCACACTCAGCTCCTGACTTCCAGGCCCTGAGGGAGCGGCTGGCCCTCGCTGTACCCTGGCACAAGTGTCCAGAGTGCCATGATGCCTAGGTTCTGCTGTAAGTCCTTCCCAGGAAACTGCACCCCAACCCCCCACAATCCTCTGCACCCTAATAGATCCTGTTGTTGCGGTACCTGAAAGCTACAGATTAAGTGGCCGTGGGGCAGTCCCAAAGGAAGGTTGAACTGGACCACCAGAAGCCCTCCTGTCAATTTAAGAGCCGTGGAGAAGTGTCACTGCTTGATAGCTGGACCTGTTGGTTTCCCACAACTGCAAACTACAGTGATGACGCCTTACAGCCACTTCTCCACATCCCTCTTGAGGAAAAAGCAGCATTGAATAGGTCTACCACTCCAGCTGGCCCAAGGTCACGGGGAATGTGAGAGAAGAGCTTCCCTAACCAGCAATTTGTTTTAATTAACTAGCATTCCTTCCTGGGAAAGGTTGAGGGGTTCAGCTGTTTGGAAGGCAGGGGGCAAGACGATCTCCTGGGGCATGTTCTCATTGCCAGAGAAGAGGTGGTCAAGGCGATTCTCCTCCAGGCAGCAGCGCAGGTATCTCATGGTATCCTGCAGCCGCAGCAGGAAATCCCTCCTGCGCCAGCCTGACAGGGGTATGGTGGTCAGGAGGGGCATCACAGCTGTCATCAAGGTGTCGGTGGAAAAGCCTGCGCCCACCGTGATATCGACTTACCCAAGTGAACCGAGTTGATTGGTAATAAAGTAATTTCCCCAAATCGAGTCACCCGGCCTTGTCCTGCCAGGTGGGTCTGCGCTTTCTGGCTGTCAGGGCTCTGGCTGCCTGGGGAGCTGTGAGTTGCTGCTCCGGGGTGGGGCCGAGGGGCGGGGCTGGCCGGCGGGCGTGCCCGTGATGCGCTCTGGCGCCTGTGACAGCAGAGGGGACGAGTCACAATGGGGGCGGTTATCAGGGGCGCCAGCAGGACGCCCTGCCCCAGTACAGCCTGGGCCAGCGGTGAGTGCGCACGCAGGCAGAGGCTGGGCTGGACGAGGGCCGGGGCAGAAGCGCGCGCCCCCGGTGGGGTGGGTTCTCACCCTGCATCGAGGGCACAGCCGCTCGTGGGAGCGCCTTGGGCAGGGCACGGTGATGCCGCTGCCGCGGGTGGGCGCAGGCCTTGCTGCCTCCCAGCTGCCTTGCCCCCTCTCCTCCCTGCCCCCAGCTCCCCCCGCCACCACCTCCCTCCCTTCCAGCCACACTCAACCCCTTCTCTCCCTCCTCCCGCAGGCCATGGCTGCCACAGAATTCCTCATCCGGGTTCTGCTAGGGACCATTTGGTACCCGCAGAAGGTTGGTGATGAGCTGGATGAGGCCACGCGTGAGCGCATGCAGCAACGTGCGGAGCTGCTGAGCTTGGAGATGTCTCGGCTGCTGCAGGAGCTGGAGCAGAGCAGCCAGGAACCGCATAGCCAGGAGCTGAGAAGCGTCATGACCTGGGGAGCCCTGCTCTTTGCTGCCTTGCAGCAGTGGCAGTTCTGGGCCATTGCTGGAGTCCTGGTCCTGCTCTCTGGGCTCTGGTGGTGGCTCAGGAAAAGGAGCCGTGAACAGGACGGCAGCAGTGATGAGGAGAGCTCAAGCAATGAGGAGAGCTCTAGCAGTGACAGGGAGCAGGAGGAAGAAGAGGAGCAGGAAGAGGAGCAGGAGGAGGAAGAAAGTGATGGAGAAGGTCCTGATGATGAGAGGGATCTGGGTAGGACTTTTGCAAAGCGCATCCAGTGGCCAGTGCAGAACCTGGCCTACTGGCGACGTGTGGTGGAGGAGCTGGCGGGTGACCTCCTCCATGTCTTCCAAGGTCAATGGTCAACTAGTTTCTCTCCAGTGCTGCAGCCAGCCATCAAGGTGGGCAGCGCCTTTGAAGGTTGGAGTCCCCATGGGGACGATGCTGTCTACTGCCTGCTCGTGCCCCTGCAGGCCCCCCGTGGGCACGCCTTCCAGCTCGAGCTGAGCACCGTGGGGGAACCGCCGGCGAAGGTTTCCTGCATCCGCGTGGAGCTGGTGTGCACCTGCATGAGGGCGCAGCTTGTGGAGAACTTGCTGTGCTTCCTCCACCACTCCGAGGAGGAGCTGAGGAGGAATCAGGACCCCAGCCTCCTAGACACCCTCTGCACAGGCTCCTACCTAGATGTGCAGAAAACTGCCCACTGGTTCCAGCAATTTGTGAGGTCAGCCTGGATGCTGATGCCTCTGTCCGGTCGCTACAATATGAAGGTGCTGCCCTCCAGTCGCTCCTGCAAGCTGCAGCTGACTAATGCCTCCAGGAGGACCCTCTTTATTGAGATCACGTTGGGTGTGCAGCAAGGCGACTCGGACATCTTCTTGAGCAGCCAGAGTACAGAGGATATCCTCACCCCAAGCACGACGTGGCTGGAGAGCTACACTGTGGCTGAGATGAAGTTCTTCAGGCACATAGCCCGGCAGGTCCCGCGTGACAGCTTCCACCTCAAATGCCTGCAGCTCTGCGCTCGTGCCATGGTGGGCACAGGCTTTTCCACCTACACCTTGAAGACAGCTGTGATGCACCTCCTGACCACCATACCCCTGTCAGGCTGGCGCAGGAGGGATTTCCTGCTGCGGCTGCAGGATATCATGCGATACCTGCGCTGCTGCCTGGAGGAGAAACGCCTTGACCACTTCTTCTTTGGCAATGAGAACATGCCTGAGGAGATCGTCTTGCCCCCAGCTTTACAAGCGGCCGAGCCACCCAACCTCTTCCAGCATCTGGCACAGGATCCAGCCGCCCATGCTGAGGCACTGCATGACTTCTATGAGCTGGAAGATCGGCTCACGAGACTGCTCTTCTATGGAAACTGAAAGAGGTCTTCCAGAGCTGTGTTTGCAGGGCTCACAGCCAACGGCAGACAGTGACCTCCTACTGCAGGGAAAAAAGAGGGGAGAATGTGGGACACAGAAAGGAAAGGGCAAACCCTGTGCAGCAGCCCTCTGCCAAGACCAGCAGCTTTCTCCTCTCAACGGTCTCCCCAGCGCAGCAGCCGGTGACAACTGCAGTAGTGACAAAGATGACTTTCCTCCTGCTGTATTGGGAATTGCTGCCGCACCTTTCCTGCACAGCAAAAGCACACTCTGGGGAGTGGGACCCCATGCAGCTGAAGGGGCTGTTGCAAGGAGGCTTGCGACAGAGTCTCCGGTACCACCTCGACAGCGACCGCCTTCCCTCTTCGAGAGAGTCCCTTCCTTTGGGACTTTTACTGTGTGCAAAAGTGCCCATAAATGACGTCTTTGAACAAATGCTGAATCTGCGAGTATCTGTGCACCATTTTGTCGGGGAACACGGGCATCGGCTGCTGACGGCTCAGCTGCCACAGAGTCAGGGACCATTTTGCAGAAGAGCTGATGCAGCGGGCTCTGGTTTCACTGATTCTGTAGCTGAGGATCACCAGCCTCTCTGTGCTCCTGCCTTGGGCCCATCAGGATCATTTGTCACCCTCCACAGCTGTGCACACTGCCTGTGGGCCACAAGGAGCCCGAAGCGGCTGCCTTTGCAGCCATATGCAAACCAAGCCCTGGGAGCCCCACAGCATTGCCCTGGGGCCTCCTCAGTGACGTGGGTATCACGCTGTCCGAGTGCGGAGCCGTTTGCACAGGGGACAAGCGTCACGACTGCCGAGCAGGGCTCTGGCTCCTGTACGAGCTCGACACTCATTCACCACACCCTCTCGTGACCTGCAAGCTCGGGTTCCCGCCACCTTGACAAGGGAAACTTAACACGTGCAGCAGGGTTAGAGAAAGCTTTTGAGAGGTCTCCAATTCAGGGCATGCACTTGTGCAGTCCACGCCACGTTTATGAGAACTGACTATATCTGAGTGCTAAAGAAGCCCAGGCTTCTTGTTTTCATTCACATGGTGCGGAACACGACCTGTTGTTCTATGACCAGATGGAGCGCAAAGCTACCAGAAGCCTCCTCGCCTAATGACAGATCTTTGGAAAATGAAGTTAAAATCGAGATGAGGTGCTACCTCTGTGTCTTTCACAACAGTGGTTTTCACTCTCTGGCCTGACTTTTCCCCCTCAAAAGTTTGTTTTTCTGCAAAATGGCCATAATAACACTGCCGTTACCATACATCTTTGCTGGTTCAAAGCCGTAAAGCACATTGGCAAGAAGAGGAGCATGTTATTTGAGTAAGATCTCCTATGTGAATTTTGCCATTTGAATAGATCCGTGATATTCTTGTTTGGAGCTTTGCAACCCTCCAGCTTCAAAGAACAAGCTCTGAGCTACAGTTAATGACAGTGTGATGACCGCTCCTCATTAATCCGTTCCTTGTTTCTTGGAGCTTTGTTTCCCTCTTGTGTACCTTTGAGCTTTTAAGCCAATGAAAACTCTTACCTAGCAGGTTCATCCAGCACCACATCTCTCCAGGAAGGAAGGCTGAGGGAGATCTAAGTGCTGTCTTCCACTATCCAGAGCCTGTCTTGCCTCGGGGATGCACAGTGAAAGAACGTAAGGCAATGGTCACACATTGCCCCAAGTGAGGTATGCCATGAAAGCAGGTAAGCCCTGGAAGAGGTAGCCAGAGCGGGTAGGGAACGTCCTTCTTTGGCAAAGTTAAAAAGCTGGACAATACCCTGAACGACATGTCCTAACTTTGGTGTTAGCCCTGCTTTGAGTACTAAAGTACCGCTGCCTTGGACTTCAGGAGGGCAGACTTTGGCCTGTTTAGGGCACTGGTTGAGAGAGCCCCGTGGGAGGAAGTCCTGAAGGGAGTCCAGGAAGGCTGGGCATTCTTCAAGAAGGGAGTCTTGCGGGCGCAGGAGCAGGCTGTCCCCATGTGCTGCAAGACGAACTGGCGGGGAAGACAACCAGCCTGGCTGAACAGAGAGCTTTTGCTGGCACTCAGGAAAATAGGGAGAGCTTACCACTTTTGGAAGAAGGGGCAGGCAACTCGAGAAGAGTACAGGGATCTTGTTAGGTCATGCAGAGAGAAAATTAGAAAGGCAAAAGCCCAGCCAGAACTCAGTCTAGCCACTGTTGTAAGAGATAACAAAAAATGTTTTTACAAATATGTTAACAACAAAGAGAGAACCAAAGAGAACCTCCATCCTCTATTAAATGTGGGGGAGGAACATTGCCACCAAGGATAAGGAAAATGCTGAGGTACTTAATGCCTTCTTTGCCTCAGTCCTTAATAGTCACACCAGATATCCCCATGGTATTCAGCCCCCTGAGCTGGTAGGCAGGCATGAGGTGCGGAATAACCCCCCCATAATCCAGGAGGAAGCAGTTTACGACCTGCTGAGCCACCTGGACACTCACAAGCCTATGGGGCCGGATGGGATCCACCCAAGACTACTGAGGGAGCTGGCGGAGGAGCTCGCCAAGCCACTCTCCATCATTTACCAGAAGTCCTGGTTAACAGGGGAGGTCCCAGATGACTGGAGGCACTTAGGTAGTTCTCAGTTTTCACGACTGGGGTGAGTGGTGCAGGGCTAGCCCTGTGTCCAGACTCCTGGTGTGGGAAGGATTCAGTGACAGTGCTTTGGCTCAGCCCAGATCCCCCTTCTCCTAGTGACTCTTACTCAGTAGCTACAACAGGTGGCACACCTCCAGCAGCCTCCACCAAGACTGTGTTTTGCAGCTAGCAAAATAAGGAGAGGAGCCCAGTCACGGCTAACAGAAATTATTTGTATTGTCATGAGGAATGGTTGCACGTGGAGCACTCCACTGAGTGAATATGGGTTCCCTCTTGCTTTCTTCCCCAAACCAGCTTTATTTGTGAAGATCCAGTAGTGAACTGTGCTTTCTCTCCCTCTTTCCCTTGGCAGGTGTCAACCCAGGTATGAACAAGATGCTGTGTGATGGGACACTCCTCTCATGTCAGAACAATTTGTAGTGGTTATTAAATATTTGCAGGCAGGTATGAAGAAACAGACTGAGAAAAGACTATGTGCATTCCCTGTTTCAGAGCTAGAGGAAAACAAAGGTCACCAATCTTCTGAATCCTTCTTTGCAATTAAGGGATTCTGGAGATGCATGCACAAATAGCGAGCCTGAAATCTTGGACATGGGGCTAGAGGGAAACCCAGTTTAGTGTATATACAGAATCACAGAATCACAGAATTGTAGGGGTTGGAAGGGACCTCTGGAGATCATCTTGTCCAACCCTCCTGCTTGAACAGGCACACCTAGAGCACTTCAGAGGAGACAGGATGAGAAAGAGGAAGTTTCCTACGACCTTACCCACCCTGATCAAACAACATAAACTGAAGTCATTATCAAAATTCTCACCATCTTCCATGAGTCTCATGTTTTTCCACCCATTTTCCCCTCAGACGTATTGAGGAAAGATTCTGCCTGTGTTATCTTCATGTCTGCTGTGCAGACAAGGAGATGTTGCATTGTACATATAAAGGGAATTCTCCTCACAGGGCTCGGAGTCTGAGCGACACAAAAGGGTGAAGCCATAGATGCCATTATTTATATAGGAATAGTTTAAATCTGAGGAAGAAACACACCTCTGACACCCTGTAGCTTCAAAGGAAGTGAAAGGAAACATGACACATCCTGTTTCTACAAACCCTTTTCCAGTAACTCTAAACAAAATCTTTAAACTTTTAAGGGTTTGCAAAGCTACTTACCTTCATTCATACTTTTCCTGTTTTCCTCTGAGGTCAAACAGATTTATGTGTGAAAGGACAACCAGCACTTGACAGAGTGAAGCCATCTGCCGCTTCTTGTTTACACCAGTTCTGCAAAGCTAATCCCAGAGTCTCTGCCTTTTCTTGTATTTTCCAACTCAATAAAAACACAGAGGCTTGAAGAGCAGAATAGGTAGCACTTTTAAAATGCTTCTTCAAAGGCTGATTTCCGTCAGTGTTTTCTCATGACTAAAGTAGGACATCTGCATAAATAACAAAGAAATTGTGCACAACGCAAATGAAAATGCTGGAAAATCAGGTTTAGGTTTAAATTCTGAAGTCAAGCAAGTTAATCTGAGTTAAGAATGTCCATCGTACAGCCAAGCTCAGATCTGCCTGATATCTGTTCCAAAGTCAATATCTTCATTCAAGGACTTTGCTCTCCCTCCCTACAAATGCTTCTCAATGGCAGCCAAATTTTCATTGAAGATGATGGGAACAAGCTCGGACACTTACTTGAGTTCCAAGCCATGGGAACCATCCTTCTCAAATCCACAGAGGCTACATTACTGCAGGTAACATAGAATCATAGAATCATTAAGGTTGGAAGAGACCCTTAAGATCAAGTCCAACCATCAACCCAACACCGCCAGGCCTCCTAAACCATGTCCCAAAGTGCCACGGATCTGTACATTTTTTGAACACCTCCAGAGATGGTGACGCAACCACCTCTCTGGGCAGCCTGTTCCAACGCTTAGCCACTCTTTCAGTAAAGACATTTTTCCTAATATCCAATTTAACTCTCCCCTGATGCAGCTTGAGACCATTTCCTCTCATCCTGTCACTAGTTACTTGGGAGAAGAGACGAACACCCACCTCACTACAGCCTCCCTTCAGGTAGCTGTAGAGAGCGATAAGGTCTCCCCTCAGCCTCCTCTGCTCCAGGCTAAACAACCCCAGTTCCCTTATCTGCCTCTCATAAGACTTGTTCTCCAGACCCTTCACCAGCTTCAATCCTCTTCTTTGGACACGCTCCAGCACCTCAATGTCTTCCTTGCAGTGAGGGTCCCAAATCTGAGCACAGTATTTGAGGTGCGGCCTCACCAGTGCTGTGTACAGGGGGATGATCATTGCCCTAGTCCTGCTGGCCACACTACTGCTGATACAAGCCAGGATGCTGTTGGCCTTCTTGGCCACCCGGGCACACTGCTGGCTCATGTTCAGCCGGCTGTCGACCAGCGCCCCCAGGTCCTTTTCCACTGGGCAGCTTTCCAGCCACTCTTCCCCAAGCCTGTAGCGCTGCATGGGTTTGTTGTGACCCAGGTGCAGGACCCAGCACTGAGCCTTGCTAAACCTCGTACAGTTGACCTTGGCCCATCGATCCAGCCTGTCCCGATGCCTCTGTAGAGCCTTCCTACCCTCAAGCAGATTGACACTCCCTCCCAACTTGGTGTCATCTGCAAACTTACTGAGAGTACACTTAATCCCCTCATCCAGATCATTGATAAGAATATTAAAGGTATCAGAAGTTAATGGTTAATGGGTTGATTCTAAATCTAAACAATTCTATGATTTTATTATTCTAATGCCATAACAATTTTTTTTATCCATTTAACTGTGCAGCAGTGACACTGTAATCCTCTCTTGGATACACTGCATAGGAAATGTTGGCAGAAAAATTTGTCCAGGCCTGGCACATATGCAACCCACAGCCATTTGC
Organism: Phalacrocorax carbo; assembly: GCF_963921805.1. Lineage (NCBI taxonomy): Eukaryota > Metazoa > Chordata > Aves > Suliformes > Phalacrocoracidae > Phalacrocorax > Phalacrocorax carbo. Next base: position 33,072,674 of record NC_087521.1, read on the forward strand.
ATCTACGACCAAGGTTTTGCTGTGAGCTGTTGCAGCCATGCAGGGCTGCATGACTCTGCTCTGTGCTGCAAGCAGACAAGTGAAGCCAAGGAGTGCAGCCCAGCTGCATTTCCTTGAAGCTGCTCCTGAAGACAGGGGCAAGAAGGGGTTTCTGGGGTGATCGGGGCTTGCCCTCAAGCCCAGTTCTTGGAGTTTGCAAGAGGCAGGAGGGAAAATAATGGATTTCCAAGCAAGCTCCCCTGTGGGCCCTTTGCAAGCTATCCTCACTTGTCCCCAAGGCCTCTTGGGCAGATGGCCACCTGCCAGCCCCTCACTTCCTGACCCACTGTTCCTGAGAACTCAGCAAGGCAGAGTTTCACAGACAAGAGGAAATCGCTAAGCAGTATGCAGCCCAGAGAGTGGAAAGTTTTTTTCTGGGGGGTTTGGTTTGTTTGGGGGCTTTTTACCAACTTCCCCATGAATGTATTTGACAACTCACTGTTCCTGTCTGCACAGGATCCCAGTGGAAACTGGAGCTGGGAGAGCTCTTCCTGCTTGGTGGAGGCTTCCCAGGAACGTGAGGGATTTACCAATCGCCACCTTTCACTCCCTGTCCCTTGCTGTGTCCCACTGAAGGCCATGTTCAGTGGTAAACTGCAGACGGGTTTGCTGGTGACCTGCTACTTTGTCTACCTGCTGGTGGGTGCAGCTGTGTTCCAGGCACTGGAGAGGACTGCTGAGAAGCAGGAGAAAATAGCAGCTGCCCAGATGAAGGAGACTTTTCTGCAGAGCTTTACCCACCTCACAGTGGCAGAGATGGAGCAGTTTATGAAGGTAAGTGCCAGACCTGCAGAAGCCCTTTCTCCCTACTGTTTCCCCATCAGATGTTACTTCCTGCTCAGCCTTGCTACACAGGTAACTTTCACTGCGTTAGTACTGATGTCATTTGGATGATTTTAACAAACCCCAAGCCCAGTCTCTGGTCTAAGCAGGCAGGTCACACTAATGGGAAACACAGCTTGTGTAGCTTGACAAAGCCTTGTTGGTTAGCCCTCATTAGTTCCCATGTCACAATGTCCTGATTCTTTGGGGTCTTGCCTGCTGTTGATTTGGTTTTTGGTGGAGCCGTGCTCACCTATAATGGGTGGCATGGCAGAAAAAAAGAAGCTGTCTGAAATGAATGGGTGTGGTTGCCACTTACAACAGTGTCACAGCACAAAGGAACAATATGGCAAGGTCTGAAATAATTTGTTGGGTGAAAAAAAAGAAGCCCAAATCGCTGCAAGGAGGGTGGCATAGTGAGGGTTTGTTTTTTGAAGATGCTGCAGAAGTGAAGCAGGTAGCCTTGCCAAAGGAAAGGTGTTTCTGGTCACAGCACAGGAAGATAAGGATGAGTAAGGTTGTCTCTTCATCTTTGGTATTTCCTAGCTGTATCTGTTACAATGCAGAAGAAAATGGGGAGTGCAAATAGCCTTGCTGTAAGCATTTCCACATGGGAAACTAATGGAGCTCTTAATGGACCAGTTCACAGCATGAGGAAAGGAGGGGAAGAACTGGTATTTCTAAGAACACAACCAGCGATCCAGGCCCCAGTTCACATATACATGCATCTTTTTCACCTTGGATTTTTTTTTGCAGGTAGGGTAGGAGGAAAAAAAGGAACTTTTCAAGGCAATGAAATCTTTGTGCAAGGGCTGTGGAATAATTTCTGTTAGCCTTGATTTTCTGGGACACCAGCAAAAAAGGCAGTGAGGGAGGAAGGGTGACAGGGAAGACTTTTCCGGTGCAGTATATTCCAGCTTGTGTCTTGCCTCTGGCAAGAGTTTGAAGGGAAGAGTCTGAAAATGCATAACATGATAGATGATAGGGCTGGAGGGGCTTGGGAGAAACATTTAGCCAAACCCCCTGTGGCAGGCAGTCTCAGATCAACCCAAACTATCTGATGTTCAGCTAACCTTATCTCAAAGACTACACTGTAAATATGTGCATGTATATTCATGCGTGCAGTTTGGAGAAGAGTGTATATGTCAGGCTGTATTCTGATTGTGGTCACACCAAAAGTAATGCTTTGCAAATCAATGTACTTTCTCTGAATTTAAATCTGTGACACTAATCAGAATACAGCCTTAAAAATAAATTCTCTGTGTATATAATGTGTACCCTGCTATAACTCACTAATGCCCTTCTGGGAGGGATCAGAGTAACTGCTCTGTGCACCTGCATACACGTGGATCCACCACTGCTGTCTAAAGGGCAAACTCAAAACCAGCAACCAGCTACTCCATCACTTAAGCCAGTGGGTTGTCTTGCTCTGCCACATCCTAGTCATCTATAGGATCATTTTTTCCAAAGTACTTAGCCTAAAAGAATCGAGGTCCTTGATCATGCTAAAAGAAACAAGTTCTGCAAACACCCACTAGAGCAGCATAAACATAAACATAAACATAACATAAGCATAAACAGGGCAAAAGACTAGCACTCAAAAACACCAGCTGGCTGCTACCCAACCTGGGAGGTAAAGGTGTGAATAGTGTCAGAGTATTGCTGAGGACAGGTGAGTGGTATTCACAAGAAAGGAGCAGTAGTTGGCTAAATCTGTATTATTCTTGCACAAGCACTTGAGAAAAGCAGCCATGTTGATATCAAACTTTGTTTTCCCTCCCAGAACCTGACTGAAGCCATTCAGAATGGAGTATACCCTGTTGGAAATCAATCACAGATTGAAGACAGCAACTGGGATTTCAGTAACTCCTTCTTCTTTGCAGGCACAGTCATCTCCACAATAGGTAGGTCTAATGCTTTCCGTGTATGTGTGTTTGTGTGTGTGTCATGCTTATTATGTCTGGTTGTTAGGACCTGAATGGATAACACATTCAAGGATTAAAACTCCAGCCCTTCATTGTCATGGATGGTAAGCAGCAACAGACCTCACCACTACACAGCTCTTCGTGCATTATTTTGGCTTGTGAAATACCAGTGGCATTTCATATTATTCCCTCTTTTTTTTTTTTCCTTTTTGAGCCATCTGTTAAAATGCTCACTCTGCTGCCAGTTGTGGGTCGGAAACAAAGTTCACTTTCCTGGTCTTTTTTCTAGGGTCAAATAGGCTTTAAATCTGAGTGTGCTGTAAAGCATGAGAGAATAGTAGGAAAGAAGAGAACTCTGCTGAGGCATGAACACTGTTTCAATAACCTGTGCTGAGCTGTTTGTTAGTGCACATATTGAATTAGTAATATGCCAGGAGGTCAAAAATTGGAAAGGGGGCAAGGCAAATGCTGAGACTTTTACACTGCTGTTTCAAGCTGTTATGACCTTTTCAGGGGCTGCCTGTCCTTTCCTGCCTCTCCCTTTCTCTCAAATACACATCCCAAAAAGTGCGAGCTTGCCAAATTTAAGCATAAAATCCACACTGTTGGCTCCTGCTTCATACTCTCATGCAGTGGAATGCAGATGCTTTTGCAGAGTGAAGCTGAGGCCTCACTCCCACTACATCCTAGGCAGCACTGCTCCACTGATCTGGGAGCGTGACATGTCACAAGGGCCCCAGTTGTGTCCCAGCGTCATGACAGGTGTGTAGGTGTTGCATGAACCCATGAAAGAACCTCCTGCTGTAGAAGGAAGAAAGGCTTCTGACCCATCACACCTGTGACAAATGTTTCATGGTTGCAATAGCATTCACATATTGATAAAGCTTCCCTAGTTTGTCACCACCCTGCTACTAGCCAATCCATTGCTTGCCATCACCTGTATTATTGTATTTCTTCATTACAGCATTTCTCTGCCAAAAAATCAATTGCTTCCCATCAAATTTGTTTACCTAGTGACGCTGACAGGCTGTCCCAGGAAAAGTGAAACCTGCCTGTTTCTCTGCACCTTCACTGCAGAGATTTGTTGTGAAGGTACATCAGGTACTTCCACTCATCCTCACCAGGTTTTGTCATGAAAATGGAATATTTCTACAATAGGGAGCACAAGACAGCTCAAGCATTTGGGACCCTAGTAGCCAATAAATTACTCAGTTGTTTTGTCTTTTCCCTAAAAGAAAACATTGCATTTTCCAAGTAATGGATGTCTTGAGATAAACTGTGCTCGGGAAAGTGCCTTTTCTCAGGGTCACTGATAGAGTAAGGACATACATGAAGTACAGGACTCTTGCACTGAGGGATGTACCTCATGGGGTCTAAGACGAACAAATTCTCCAGTCCATTAAAGGATATGTTTGGAGTTCTGCAGCTGTTGTCCCACTACTTAGATAAACCCTCTTTTAGTAGGATTTACTGGCATTTAGCCAAGGAGGTCACTAACACACAGGCAAATGGACAAGAAACTAGAGACGGCTGTATGTGATTCTGACATAGCAAACAGACTGGGACTCCAGCCTTGACGTCTTCCAGATCCCCAGACTTCCAGTCTCTGTCATTCCATCTATTTGTCACAGGACAGAGCATGTTTTCCATAAGTGTTTTTAGATTGTGCTTTCATTCCCACTAAGGCTGGGTCGGGAACACACAGTGCTCTCTGCATCCCCCGAAACATACAGGATGAATCACTTCATCTGCTTCCTGACTTTTTCAGAGAACAAAAAAATGCATTTGGACTGAGACGTGCTAGCCACATCTTTTGGGGTCAAAGGCAGGCGAGGCTGGGATAGGTGCAAATGTGACTGTGGACTGCTCCAGTTTTCTGGAACATCTCCTCCGAACCATCTCTTTTCATAGGTTATGGCACACTACGTCCTAAAACTGCTGGGGGCCAGATCTTCTGTGTCTTTTTTGCTCTGTTTGGAATCCCTCTGAATATCGTTTTTCTGCACCGTGTTGGTAAGATGCTCTCACTGCTGTGTAAAAAGCTGGGGAAATTCCTGTACGAGAAAGGAATGAGAAAGGTAATTGGTTTTACTTATTCAGCCACAGTTATATGCTCATTTCTAGTTTGTTTTTTTTTTTTTTCTCAAAATATATGCTGGCATTATCCTCTATTATATCTGTTCTCATGCTGTGTTAGACATCGTGCTGGGAGGGGGAAAGAGACCTTCTTCACTTGCAGAGCTAAACAGATAAGGCAACCATAGAGGAGATATTCAGAGAAAGGTATGCATTTTGTCTACCCATCTAAATTGCAGACATACAGCCCCCTTCAGCCATCAATGGAGAGAGTGGGCACCTCACCCCACTTCTCTAGACACTCATCTCAGAAGCTAACGCTCAAGGGAAGTACCTGTCTCCTTTTATAGCCAGTAAATAGAGAGATGATTAAATATCTCGAGGCAGCGAAACATAGGTGAGCTATAAAAAGCTGTAAAAAGTAGGTGAGTTGTAGGGTTTTCAATGGATATTGACTCAATGCCTATTGTGTCACCCCTCATTATTCATTATGCAGTCCTTTAATCCCCCTCCTCCCTTGACTTTGACGGAAACCATCAGGCTGAAGTTGTCTATTTGAGCCTAGTTACTGAAAGAGGAGGTATCTGTAAAGGGCTAGAGACAGAATGTGTGTTGCCTGGTTATACAGCAAGTCATTTGTAGCTCCTCCCTTTCTCTCACTACTGTTGAGGAAGTGAGAATAGCTTTTCTGTATCTCCTCCTGTAATTCTCTTTCAGGACAAGGTATGAATGCTACAGACAACCCTGTTCAAACTGCTAAATTTCTCCCCATGCCTGATGAACTTAAATGGAACATAAAGCTTGATCAGCTATAGACTCAAACACATGCACAATGCACAAAGGCATGAAAAATTATCCAACAGTTGCCATTAATTTCTGGACAATCTGGACTTATAAAATTCTATTCATAAACTATATGTGTCCCTGGTTGATAAATCTTAATATATAACAAGTCTTTTTCTTCAGTCAAGGCTTCTTCATGATGGCTGGGAAGTAGGATGGATCAAAAGTCACTGTCCAGAGACTTCTTCATCAGTAGATCATTTTTAAAGGTCTTCTTGTAGTAAGGTATCCACTGGGTAAGAGCGAAGTTGTGGCACTGATGCAATGAGAAATAAAGTCAACAGTCAAGGTTCTTGGAGACAGTACTGTCAGAAATGGTGTAAATATATTTTTAAAAAGTCTATTTTTCCCCAGCAAATTTGAATGTTCTTTAGGTGCCACACCTGAATACCTAAAAACTAAATGTGAAGTTGTCTGGTGAAAAGTGGAAATAGTCTTACTCCTGTAAAAGTCATTGGATGGTAATTCCTCCCACACTCATGGCCACTGGAGGCTGATACAATAAGATGAAAGTCTAACATCTCCCAGGGCTACTGTGGACACACAAAACCTATAATACATGGCTTGCCCCTGCTTCAGAGTAAGGCTAGGGTTCTTTTAGAGGAAGAGCACTCAATACAAATCCTTCAGTTCCTGTGGTCCTAGTAGGTATTCCTAGATAGCCAACCTTTTTGAATAGCCACCATTATATACGGCCTGCTAGTGCATCAAATTATGACTATAATTGAATTGGTTTCTTTATTTTTCAGAAGAAGATAAAATTTCTGACCCTTTTGTTCTTCCTGGCAACGGGGATCCTAGTTTTTCTGTGCTTGCCATCCCTCTTCTTCCAGATAACAGAGGGCTGGTCCTACAGCGAAGGAATTTACTTTGCATTTATCACCCTCAGCACGATTGGCTTTGGAGATTATGTAGTAGGTAAGGTTGGTTTCAGAGAGGAGACACAGCAAAGCACTAGGGTTAAGACTGTAATTACCACGGGTTGACTGCACAGGCCATCAAGGTACTCTAGAAACAAATCTCTGAGTCTTTGATTGGTCTTTGCCTTGTACAGTTTGGGGGGAAATATTCATTTATTTGGGATTGCATGTGCTGATGAAAGCATAAAATTGTCTAAATATAATGAAATGTGGTGCTTTGGGGTGCAAAGAAGACAAGTATTTGGGGGAGGGAAGGGGAAGTATAGGGAGAGAATTCAAGGACCCTAGGAATTTGCATATACCAAAAGGGATTATTTTGCGACAGTCATACAAAATAAGGCATGTATCCCTGCTTTAGCCATCTAAGACTTATGTTTGAAAGTGTAAAGAAATAAGTGGCTATGTTTCAGAAGATGTGATTTCACACAACAGACTGAGAGTGGAAATCCCATTCACAGGAAAGTGAGGAAATCTACTCACTCTATAAGAAGTGGGGCTTAAACATATACATCACTGCAAAAGTGGTCTTCTTTAGTCTCCTATGCAACACTGGAGGCTCTCTGTCTTCACAAGCCAGAGCTTAGGATTTCCCCTAAAGATGAACTGTTTAAGCTATACTCCAGCATGCTGGAGTGCTTCTTGAGGCACTTCCATGGATCTGCTGACCAAGATACACACTCTATGGAATAAGCTTCCAGAGAAACTTCAAAATGATCACCAGGAGCCAAATCTGTGTCCAAAAGAAGCAATCAAACACCTGGACTTCATGGAGAATCAGAGATTTCTCTACAACAGCCTGCCACATCTTGCCAGCCTGAACTTCTTTTCAGTGGGGATATGAGAAGGAAGCTCTGAAACTAATATGTGAGTATGTGTTGTCCCTACAGAGAATTTGGAAGCCTCACGTCCCTTTTGAATGGACAGACATCAACCACATAACAACCCCTAAGCTCTCAAGACTTGCAGAGATGCAAGAAGGGCCTTGGAGACTGGCTGGCAGCCTTACTGTGCATTTGAAAGATTTCTTACATTAGGCTGAGGACTTTGGCAGAGGGAGCCCACAAGCTTTTCCAAACATCATCTGATGTTCCCTGCTGACCTTAATTTCTCTGAGTTTGCTAGAGAGCCTGGGTAGTGCTTTGATGATCCAGTTGACATCTTGCTTATTTGTATGAGTTTAGTGATCGTAATGATCTTGTAGCCTAGCTGATGATTAATTCATGTAATAACAATGAGTTGATTAGGCCATGTCTCCCCAAGTGATCCCAGCCAGCTAACTACTCCCTCTTGCTACAAAGCACAGGAAACAAGTGTCCCCTGAAATTCCCCTTTCGCATTCTCCAGAGAAATATTCTTTGCCTCTAGCAGTGGTTAAGAAGTATTGCCATGAACATAACACAGAACTCAGTCATCACCAAGGAATCTGTATCACACAACAGTGGCCTCTTTGCTCACTGTTTTCATCTGGGGCCAATTGTTGTCACTGCAATGGAGGACAATAGGGCACAGGCATTTCTTTCCTAACCACCTGTAGGACTTATAACCCTGGCCTGTGTGATACTGAGCACCTCGAACTTCAGTGACATGGAATATAGGAAAGTGGAGAGTGGCTGGTGCCATGCAGGAGAATAAGTGGACATCAGACTGGTACATTCTCTTTCCCTGTCCAAATTACAAGTGTGTTTTACAATAACAACAGCAAGTCACAGCCAGGTAGTAATTTTACTACCCCCATAGCACTTTCCTCCTCTGCAGCCTTACTATTCTACAAATACAGTTAAAAAATAGAAGTTAGTTAGGCCTCCTGGCTCTGTGATTTCATCTTCATTAGGATGACTTAGCTGAAGCGGAAGCATTTTTCCCTGCAGTATTTATCTCAATTGGCCTTAAACAACAGTGATAAAATGATAAGTTTAATGCCTCACACCTTCACAATGAAACAAGCAGAATCAATGACTGCTGTGAGTATTATGTGTTTAGAATTGATTACAGATGGCAAATGGATTTGTGCTGGCCAAGTGGAACAGAACAGGCTTGCGTTTATTTGCATTTTAGTAATTCAAAACTGGTTTGTAGCTGTTGTACTTTAAGCATGAGACAAAGCCTGTTTTGGGTAGGGAGACATCGTAGGAAAATTTCAGGGTCTGGATTTAACTGTAACACATCTACACATAGGTGATACTTCTAGGGTGAAGCTTCCCTTGGGCTGCAAACTGAACTTCAGGTAAGAGCACAAAAGGAGATGCTTTGTAGCGAGGCTGGTGTTCCCTCTGCCAACTCATCAGCAGCAGAAGAAAAAGAAACAGCTGTTGGATATCTATCCATGAGGACAAACCAGCCCACTCATGCCCCATTTCCAGACCTCTTGCACGATGAAATACAAAAATCCTGTACATTCATCTATGCAGTACAGAGCACTGCAGGACTTCAAAAGAGTTGCCAGCACCCTGGCTCCTTCTGGGCAGCTTCATAATGGGAGATGATCCAGCAGGTTTGTAGTGATCTCCCTGTCCATGCACATTGCTGTCTTACTGACTATGCGGAGTTACTCTTGACAGTGACTTCTAGCACTCAATAAGCAATATGACCAAGTTTTCCTGCAGACTCCAGGGCCTATCAGCTGTATCATTATGATAACATTGTGTGGGACTAACTGAAGTAGGAGCAAATGCTCTCTGTATGTTGTTGTTGGATTGCTGATGTCTGAAGAAACGAACAAAATGACCCATGCAGAAAAGTGTGTGTGTGAGACCGGCTGATGCTAAGAAGTTTGGACTGCATGAAATAAGCTTCAGTCTACTGGTTTCCAACAAAGAAAGTTGTGTTGTTGGCACATGTCAGTGAGTTCTCATGAGTCACCAAGTCTTTTAATGGAGGAAGCATCTGACGCCGTTCGAAAGTAAAGTAGGAATTTCAACTACTCTCTTTGAATGATCAAGTGTACCAGTAATTCAGAGTAAATATTTATTAGGTTATAATCACACTTTATAGAAATACACAGAACTACAATAACCTGGGTAGTAATAGTTGTGTACTTATAGTGGCCCACTGTGCTTATAGTGGCCCACTGCGCTCTGCTTTTTGTGCTTTTGGAGTTCGCAAATATTTTCCAGATAACGCAATAAAATTTTACACTAGTTCCCACATCATTGCATTTACCTGTAGATGCAGAGGTTCAATTGCTATGCTGTAAGGGGAAAAAAATTATCCTGCTTTGCTGCTAAATCAACTCAATCCCAGTACATCTTTTTGTTAGGCAAGCGTGTTTGCGATAGCATATATCAGTTTATTGCAAAAACAAGTGACTTGACTAGCCTTAACCTAATGCTGTGGAGGTGAAAGACTCCACTACAATGGAAAAATCACCTTAAAGTACTCAATGTAAAATACATTGATGAATCCATTAGGCTGGCCCACTTCACACAGGCAAAGCAATTTTAGCTTTTTAATTTTCTTCTTTGTCTCCCCTTCTGCAGGTAAAAAGCCTGACAGGAATTACTTTTCCTACTACCGAACACTGGTGGCCATTTGGATTCTTTTTGGCCTTGCCTGGATTGCTCTCCTATTTAATTTATTGACAACGGTACTGGAAGATACTGAAAAAATAATTGTCAAGGATCTTCATCAAATTGGAAAGGTGAGTAAGGACAATGAAGCAAGCCAACAAAGAAGATGCTGGCCTGCCCAATTTATTCCAGAAGAAGAACTACTACCACCACCTGCTGGAGGGGATACACAGGAAATGGAGTCATTAGCAGCAGATTCTGAACACACAAAAGATGAAGATGTTTTTTCACATAGCAAAACTATTGCCATGACATATGATAATTGAATTCTTCATTGGAGAGTTGCTAGTGAATTATTCTAAAGAAATTCCCGTGGAAATAAAATTTATCCTACCTTTTGCTGAGATACGTCCTTCCAGAACTCAAGGCTTACAGTTACACAAAGCCTGAATATTAATGGTATATTAATTTGCTCCTCAAATTGCAGCTGGGTTGTGCTAACAACCTGAGAAGTGCACTAGTTTTGCAAGGCGTTTTTTAAGGTGCTTCCACAAAAATGCAGAGGAGGACATGGTAGAGCTTGCTGGTTCTATTTGGATTTTGCTGCTTGCAATAAATCATATCTCTTCCAGGAACTGGATAAGTTATTACAATCTGAAAGACATGTTTAAAGAACAAGACCTGGGCTCAGTTCAGAGATACTAGAAGCATCTAATGAACAGGGTTAGAAAAAATTTAGTGTGTTAGAAAGTATTAATTCTACCTCTTCCTGTTTTATACTAAGATGAATAAAGGCAATTTCACCTTTTATCCCTGTGGCTTTGAAAAAAACTTTCTGATGGTGTTTATAAAGACCATATAAATCCATGCCTTCAATTCAAATTTTATAAGTATTTTATTCTATAGGATTTTATAATAACAGAGACTGGTTTGAATGGAGGAGTCCTCACAGCACTGGAGCCTTGCTGCCATGTTTGTATTCCAGAGGAGCTATAAAGTAATTAAAAAACCCATTCTATTATGCTGTGCTAAGATAGCTTTGTAAGTGTGAGTGTTCTCTAAACAGTGCAGCTTTACCTTCAACCACATAAAAAAGAATGTCAAATCTGCGCAGTGTGTTTCAGATGTACCACATGGCATGCAGGCCATCCCTGGGTGAAGATCGTGGCCTTTAAAGGCTTGATGTACGTGTCAGGTGCCTTGTGTGTGCCAAGAGTGCATGAAAACCCTGCCCTGAAGTACTGGCAAAGCAGCTGTGGTAAACACAGTCACAGAGGTGGAAAGTCCCATGGGTGTATACGGTTACACTAAAAGTCAGTCTAGTCCAATATCCTGTCTCTGACCACGCCTACTAGCATATGCCTCCAAATAGTGTAAGAATGAGGCAGCTTTACCATGCTCCCACACTGGGATGCAATCCCTCTTCCAGTAGCTGGTGGCTCAAAGGCTGCCCAAAGAAGAGGTGGAGTCTCTGTACTTCGAAGTCCATGAACTTTCCCAAATACTGAACTCACATCAGTATCCACAGGACCCACCCAAGGCAGACCATAGGTTCAGTACACGAAGTGCCTCCCTTTGATAGTGCTGAACGTGTTGCCTGACAGGTTTTTGTGATATTCTCAAGTTTCTGTTTTGTGAGACAGTGAATAATTTTTCTCAACTCACCCTCTGGGTGTTAGTTACAGCAAGACCAGCCTTTGCCAGAACTATTCCTGTATGAAAGGGGAAATAAATTATAGCTGTAAAGAAATTTTAGGCCATAAAGATGCAATCAGCCTTGAAGTTGAATTCATAACTTTTTCAGTCCAACAAAACCACACTTCTTGCCAAAACAAATCTGCTGGTTCACGACCTGGCATGTAGACCTGACCAAACATGTACTTTCTTTCCCTCCCCAAATAATTTTCCAGTGTTACCCTCAAGGCTGACTTCTTCCCTAATAAGTCTCACTCTCAGTAAAACTTTCTGAGGCAGCAGGAACAAGAATTGTCTGAAATCAGGCCAAAGTGGCAGGGGTATCGGAGGACACAGTGGTCCTTGTGCAAGCCATGACCCTGTTGCTATCACAAGGCGACACCATAGCCAGGCAGAGAAAGCAGCTGGATGCTCCCGAGCAGACATATCTTCATCTCTCTGTGTTCCCCTCTCACCACCATTGACTCACATTATTATTCTCCAGTCATCATTTTTTCTCTTCTCTCTTTTCCCAGCCCTTCTACAAGGACCATTACCCCCATCCCCAACCTAACAGAGATACTATCAGGGCTGGCTTATGGAGAAGCAGTCCTGCATTGGAGTGTAATGGCCATTTTGCACAGTTTCTCACAGTTCCTTCCAGGTCGGTTCCTGGTGTTTGATGTCCCCCAGCCCCAAGGTGGAAGGCCGGGCCTCTGGGCCAGCACAACACATGTCTGTTTGCTGTCTCTATTGCTGGGGAGAAACAGGGGCCTCCAAGGAACATTTTAAGGCAGCACACCTCTGAAGGGTTTCCTTCAGTTTGTTCCCGCTGTCCCGCTTGGTCCCTGTTATGACAAATAACATAACCCAGCCTGAAACAAGCTGGTAATGTCCCATTGCAACACAGAGCAATCAAGGATGCTTGTTCAGATATTTCAGGAAGGGCAAGAGAGATGGCCCACAGACTCTGACTGTAAACAGCAAGCACAGAGCCAGGCAGTGGCTCTTTGAGCAGAATAGGACAGATTCTCTGTCCTTGACGCTGGTGGGTGTTTAGCAACAAGCCATGAAAACCGAACATTTCTTATTTCAGAAAGTCAGTCTGCCCTGTGCAGCTATTATCATAGGTGCAGGCAACTGAGGTTTAAATCATGTCCCTTTGCCATGCTCCCCGGGTAAGGATGTGCTCCTCCAGACAAGGCATAGAGGGATGAACAACCCACCCAGGGGATGCAGGAAAGTTGAGCCAAGAACAGATACCATGTGGCTGTCCTCCTTCTGGCCCCAAGAATTGAGGTGTCCCTTCAGCTGTAGATGCCAGCCTGAAAACAGAGAAAACACATCCACAAGCATAAAAAACATAAAAGCTCTCATGAGAATTCCCGATAACCGCCCTAAGAAGAAGACTAGCCATTCATAAATCCTCTCGTACTTGCAGCTTGGCCTTTTGAAGAGTCTCAGCTTTGAGTGTTGTGCCCTCTTGTGGCTGTGTGCAGCAGATCCCCTTCCTTTGTATTTCTGCCAAGGTCGGGCAGTTTTACTCCACGTCCTACTGTGCAGTTCAGCTGACACAGCTGGTGCAGCTCTGGCCAGTGCAGTCCCAGGACAGCAGCTTTGTCAGCGTGAACCAGAGGAAGCCACCCTGGATTATTTAGTTCTTATGAGCTCACTAAGGGCCAGAACATGCTTCAGGCTCAAGAAAGAGATGGAGATGGACACCCCAAACTGTTCCAGCCAGGGATACTGCCTTGAACCCACACAGAAATAGCTTTGTGGAGGTTAGCTGGGAATGTGACAGCTTTCTGTCAGCAAACAATTGTGCGAAGGGCCCTCACTGGCAGCACACATGGTGCAGATGATGGGGTACACTGCCACTATGTGCCCCACAGACCACATTCCCCTGCATAATGACGGCTGCAGGACCGGCACACATTCACACCCTCTGTCCCACAGGGAAAGGGACCTGCAAAATGGCAGGTTTGGGTGCAAGCTTTGGACCAGGATGAGCTGGCCTACTCTGTGGCAGGCTCGAGGGTAGGCAGTGCCTCATTCAGCTGAATGGGTTGAGATAGAAGCTGCAGATACGTGGAAGAAAGAACCAGCACCAAAGGGTGTGTGGTCCTCTTTGCTGGGAGAGGCAAGGGAAAAGCCCAGGGAAGCTGCAAGCCAGGGTGGGAGAGGAATGTTTTTGGATGCAATATTGTTCCTCATGCTTTCGCTGAACAATAAAGCTGTCTCTGGAAGAGCTTAGGCACAACAACAAATCTCTCCAGGGCTGGAGCAAGCAGCCTCTTACAGCATTATCATCCTCTGAGCACCACACAACTGCAATAGATCTTGCCCTTACATCACCCCTGAAAGGGGAAGCTGCTCCTTTCTGTGCACATAGAGAAAGGGCAGATAGGGCCATAGAGAAAATTAAGTATATCACCCAAGCTCATGCATGAGGCTTTTGGCAACCACCTGGTTTGGTGCTCTCTCAATCAGGACCAGTATTGCTTACTAATAAATTAGACCCAGCTAGTGTTTCTGTAGTTGCTGAGTTTAGGTAAAATAATCTTGAATTGAGAGCAAAGTTAGAACAAAGCTCCTGAAGATTTAAAACAGTCCCAAGATTTTTAATTCAAGAGTGTAAGCCAGGCTCCGGCTCGTCTTCTGCTTGTTCCCCTTGCCTGAGGGACAGAAAACAGGAAAAAAATCCTTTCTGAAATCCCTGTTCTGCCAAGCTGCGAGGCGACAGCAATCCTCCGGAGACCAGGCAGAGGGGTTCTCCATCGGCAGATCTGCACAGCCTGGAGCCTTTCCCGTTTAAAAGCCCTTGCTGTGACCCAGCCCCACTGCACTGCTCAGGGAAATCCAATTTTTGCGGAGTGGCCTCTTTTGCAACTGCCAGCTCTCCCACTGCAGCTTGTTTTCAAATGGGAAACATTTCCAAGGCAAGCCAAATACTTTCCCATACACTAAACCAGTTGCGGAAAAACTCCAGGACTATGATCATGAAACATATTATCTTGGATTAAATGGCAGCAGCATGTTCCTGCATTCAGTCTGGGCTGCTCCTCATACCTCACCCACATCTTCCCTGCCAGCTAGCAAACAGTGTGCATTTCTGCACTTGAAACCAAGGAAATGCCATGAGGAATTATGTTTCCCTCAGAAAGAAGCCCCTCAGAAATCCAATTGCCTCCAGAGAGAACAGGAGAAACTGTACTTTGATCCATCTTTAATTAGTATATGGAAATTTTTAGGAATCTTTTGAGGTCTACTTCAATTAATAGCCAGTTCATTTGGAGAATTTTTTTTTCCTGGAAGCAAAGAGACTACTCAAAACAGTGGAACAGCTTGGCTAATGTAACAGCATATAGCCAGTGGGATAAATTTTTTACAGAAATTACTAAATGTGGGCCACACACATGCTATTTTCCACTCTGTCACACTTGGACATGTGCTTTCTTGCCTGACTCGTGACCAAAAGTCACTGGATCTAGCTCAGTACTAGTTTAACAAACATAACTAATCACTCTCCAAAGGCCTGTTCGCCATCCCTCACAACTGTACACAAAGAAACAAAAATATCAGATTTTGGTGTCAGCCAAGTCCCCTTGTACCAATCCAGCAGGACTCAAAGTGGCCTTGAAGATTTTCTGTGAGGTTTTATACCAGTTCTTACACTGTAAAGAAAGGCAATCCCTGGGATTCCTGGCACATGTAGCTGAGGTCCAGCCTAGGGTGACATTGCTGGTTCCATGCTAGCAAAGTCAATATTTAGCTATTCTGTGGCTAAAAAATCGGAGGCAATCAAAAATGCTGCCCTCCAGAGAACCTTGTCCATGCTCTTACATCCCCACAGCCAGCCTCCCCTCCACCTCAGGACATGAACTCAAACAGCTTCAAATCTGCTTAGAAAATTCAGCATTTTCTATCACAAGGGGTTCTGGACTTGATTAGGATATTTCTCTATCAGAGGTTTGGAAAGGCTTATTTTACTGAGTTAAAGTTAGGGCAATTTTTGAATCCATTTAATTACCAGTTCAACATTATTTAGGGGACATGACTACTGAATAAAGACTCTCCAAATTTCTCTTTCAGTGATTCTCATATATGTGGTTGGAAACCGTAGCTGTACTTTTGTGGTGAGATGCTGAAGCATGAAATAATACATGCCCAGAAAGAGAGATATACTGATAAGCAGAATGGAAACAATAACAAGCATGGGTCATTGAAAAATGAAGGGAGGTACAACTTACAATTTAGGTTAATGGCTTCATTGAGAGGGATTAGCCAGAAACATGCTCATATTCTCAAAGAACAAATGTCACTTGAGGAAAATCCAGCTTCTTGAACAAAAAGATAATTGTTTATCATAGCAAAGCATGGAGAAAATCATGCATCAAGACCAGAAAAGAACATAAGTCAGAATTTTTGCTGAAAATCCCCCAGAATTCACAGTTCCGTTAATTTAAATGACTCATTGATTGCTTTAAAAAGGAGGTTAATGTCTTAAATTTAGAATGGGTTTAGACATTTACTAGAATCCAGGATGAAACCTGAGCAGAGATCTGTCTATTCTCAACTTCAGAAGTCCAGGTATTAATCTCAAAATACAATACAGTCTTAGAATGAGAAAGATGTAAGAAGCCCAGTATAGGCACCTTCCAATCGGTAGGCACCAATTTTGTCTATTCAAGCAATCTGCCTCTTCGCAAAACATGCAGGAGCAATTCAGCATCTCTATTGTGCAAGTGTCTTGCAATAGAAATGCTGGGGACAGGGCATGTATATTGCCCAAAAGTAGATGTAAATCAGTCAGAGATTAAATGTCCACCTCTGCAGAACTTTGGTCAGTTTCCCAATTGCCAGTATAAAATTCCAATATATAAATGTTTTTAAATAAATTTTTTCCCTTTCTTCCTTTTCTTCCTAATTTCTTTCTTCCTGAAAGCCTCAGGTTGCTGAAGGGGTGAAGAATGGATGCAGCAGAGCTCACTACAGACCCAGAAAGGCTTGGCAGCTCTTAGAGAAACATGGCCCTGTAGCAAGCTCTACAAAGTGCTTAAAAGTTGAGCGTAATAGCATCACTGGTAGCACAATTTGGTGATGCCAAGTAGCCAGAAATTGCCAGGAGGAAACCAAAAGGCGAATTCCCAGCAGTGATTGTAAAAGTCTATTCCTTGCTTGCAGTAGGCCTCTGAGCAAAAGCCTGGATACAAACTGCCCAAATCAGCAACAGGATTTCAGCAAATATATCCAGACAATTAGGCATGCCCTCGGGTCAAATCACCCTGGCATAGCAGGATAGCCAAAAGGTGCTTTTTACAAAACGCAGCCATGAAGGAAAGCAAAAAGCCGTGTAGAAATAACTGTGCGCACACACTGCCACGGCATAGCCTCCAGATGTCAGCATCAACCCAAGCAAGAGAGAGGCACATTGCAAGCAGTGCAGAAGAACCCCACTTGCAGCCTATGCCTTCCAGAAACACTCTCCTGCAGTCCCTGCTCATCTGCCTGGGACAGAAAGACAGACAGACAGGAGGTTTTCCAATCCACCTGGAAAAAGTGCTCAGTTCACAGACAAAACCAAGGGATGTAGTTTGTAGCCATGCACGCAAGCATTTTACATGCACATTATACTGATGTAGGACACATGTCTGCTTCTATGTGTGCAGGTGCTCATCACCTATATATATGTATATATGAGACATAACTTCTGGTGTTAAAAATAAAAGGCTCTTTGCCAACAGTTTTACAGGAAGGCAAAAGTAAGGCATGTCCTCCAGTATCTTTTCTAACTGCATGCATATTCTTCTCTCCCACTACACATTCCTGTGTGCCGTGCCGCTGATGAGCTGAGAAACACAGCAGTCAGCCCCTGGATAAAGGATCTGAGAACATAAGCATGGGTTGGATCCCCCAGAGGTGTAAGGCAGCATACCTTCAAGTCTATGCAGTAAGGTCTATGTTAACTGATCAAGAAATCGGCTGTCTCTTCTAGTCCACTTGGCCTGTTAAGTTCATTTTGTGCCACTTTTCTAGCAATGTAAATTTGCCTATTGGGGGTAAAAAAAAAAAAGCTTAAAAAACCCCTCATCTCTGCCTCTTCTTGCCCTTCACTCTGCCCTCTCCTTACAGCCACAAGTTTTAAATGCATCCAAAATTTATTGGGAAGGAAAAGGCCCCAGCTTCTGTTCAAAGCAGGCATTTACATTGTCTCTGTCACAGTGTGGATCTGTGAGGCAGAATAAAGTCACAAGTTCAGCAGCACAGCCCCTGATGCCAAGCATTGAGGCAGCAGAGGTGTGAGACCCAATGGAGGCTGCTGATCACCCTTCCATAGGCTGCGGAGGGGTGCGCAGGGTGGCAAAGAACATCTTCCAGACTAACCCTGCAGCTGCAGATAACTGTGGGGGGATCCGGGGTCTGTTTATCTAAACACATACTCCTGCTTAATACCAGATCAAAAAAAAAAAAATTAATGAAGGCAATGCCAGATTCCCCAACTCTTGTAGGGCGCAGAGGTGGTGTTTTCACATGAAAAGACCCTCAAGATCCTCCTGCACCAAAGTGTTCATCCTAAGAGCAGAGCTGAACACAGCGAAGTTTGAGTGGGGCCGGGGGTGCCTGGAGTGACTGTGACAGAGAAGATTAATGGATCTCTTCCAGCCATAGGTTGTCAGTTAAGTCAAGCACTGCTAATGTGGGATGTTGTCCTGAGACCTCTGTTAGCACTATGACGAAGCTTTTTTTAATTCCTCTGTGTAAAAGGCATAATCCTTGTATGCCAGTGGATCATATCCTTGAGATCCCTAGAGAGCAGGGCAAATGTGGAAAGAAAGGGA
Organism: Phalacrocorax carbo; assembly: GCF_963921805.1. NCBI lineage: Eukaryota > Metazoa > Chordata > Aves > Suliformes > Phalacrocoracidae > Phalacrocorax > Phalacrocorax carbo. The sequence continues at coordinate 33,091,318 of NC_087521.1, forward strand.
AAGGAAATCCCTTATTTCATAATGGTGCAAACAGACATGTCAGGAGAATTACATCAACATGCAGCACATGTGAAATTTAATACTCCACCTAATGCATTTAGATGAGGCAAAATGCAAAGTCTATACTACCTCTGGGAATAATTCTGGTAGAAAGCTTTCACCACTAGGAACCAAGGACTTTCTACTTTCTCCGGAATTTAAGCCTTTGTTTTCAAAGCTTTCCTGAGAGACTTCAAAATCAAGTTTGTTAGGTGTACATTACTCTTTGAAGCTCTGCCTTCCAGAATGAAACACCAGTGCCCTTCCCAGCAATGCTTGAGTAGCATGCTTGAAAATCAGTAAACATTCATGGGGTCGCAGACTATCTGCAGAAGAGGAGAGCCTGATCCTTTGCATTAGAGAAATCAACATAGGCAAACATATGCAGCCCTTACCATTTGCCTAGTGTCAGCTGGCATTGCTGGAAGGGTGTTTCAGACTTGCATGGGGTTCCACCAGCTTTGACTGTGGCCCATAAGGCTCTCAAAGGCTTAAAAATGCAAGCAATATTTGCTCTGGAGTCCTTGCAGACAGGAGGAGCCTGAGATCTTCTGGCTGGTATCCCTCCCCCACTACGTCACACTATAGATATGAGATTCAGCGAAGGATACAGCTCAGATGTGGCTTGAATTCAGACAAGTGACTTGAAGTGATGATTTACCCCCCCACCAGGCTGCAGATGATCGATGTATTATGCATGAAAATAGTGCCAGGCACAGATGGGGTGGGAGTAGAAGGTGTGAGCTGATAATGACAGCAGCCAAGCTCTGCTAGAAAAGACTTTACAACACACTTGCATATTGGGCAGAAAAAGGATGCAACATGCATGAGAACCTAGCCATGGTTTAAGGGGTCAAACAGATTAATTACTGCCAAAACTGAGTTTTATGCAAGGATTTGAGTGGCATGGCTGCCAGAGGGAGCAGAGGATTAGCCTTGATGATTCAAGAAAGTGTCTTCCCATCTTGTGTTCTTGAATAACCATAGGGAGATGAGTGAAATACTTATTCCGGGTATTAAAAGATGAAGACAGGCAATCCAAAGTGGTGACGTGGTGCTGCATCAGACTTTGTCTCCAGCAGGATCCTGGCTCATACTCAGCACAGTGCTGAGAATGTGACACCAGGTCCAAAGCTGAAACAAACCGGAACTTCTCCTTGGACACTTCTAGGGTTTGGATCTAAGCCCTTGAACACCAGCACGCATGGAGTGATCCTGAAGAAACAGTGGCAGTTTGAATGGACAACATGTCACTGACTTGGAGCCAGGTAGGTACAGACTTCAGTGGGAGGATGAATCAAGAGAGCTCCAGCACCATCTGCAAAAGGCCCTGGTGCTGTGAGAAAGAGCTTAGCAAGTGTGCTAATCAAAAAGACCCACACGGAAGCAGTGGTGGCCCAAAGAAAAGCCTGTGAATTCCCTGGACAACCTTGGAGCACTCTGGAGATCATTGCAAGACCAGATGCTTAAAATAAGCTGCTTCCCTTCTGCAATCAAACCATGAGAAGGGGATACTCTGTTCCTTATGCAGCTTCTTCGAAGAAGCTCCAGCCTTGGAGTATGCATCTGACAGCTGGTGGGACTTCACTGGCTTTGCCAAATCTGACCACGGCTGATCCCTGATGCAATAAAATGTTGGGCTTGAATCACCAGAGGCTGAGAATGTGCATGTCTGGAGGATCATCAGGCAAAGGCAGCAAAGACTTGCTGGCCACTTGCAATGCATTTGCCCATTTCAGGCTCTGTGGAAGCCTAACCCTACACAAAAATGTCCTTGCAGGAGTTCACTCTTTGCTATCAGCCCTGCTCATGGTGCCAGTGACATAACAGCTATAGGAAGTCTGTGTCTAAGGGATCTAAGCTGTGCATTTAGAGACATGCAGCAATCCTTGCAATGATGAGACAATGTTTTGGGAAGTAAGGCCAGCAAGCATTGCACAGAAGTGAATATTTGTGGTGGGTTGACCCTGGTTGGATGCCAGGTGCCCACCAAAGCTGCTCTATCATGCCCCCTCCTCAGCTGGACAGGGGAGCGAAAATATAACAAAAGGCTTGTGGGTTAAGATAAGGACAGGGATATCACTCAGCAATTACTGTCACAGGTATAACAGACTCAACTTGGTGAAATTAGATTTATTACCAATCAAATCAGAATAAGGTAATGAGAACATGAACACAAAATCTTAAAACACCTTCCCCCTACCGCTCCATTCTTGCCGGGCTCAACTTCACTCCCAATTTTCTCTACCTCCTCCCACTACGCAGCGCAGAGGGACAGGGAAAGAGGCTTGCAGTCAGTTCATCACACATTGTCCCTGCCGCTCCTCCCTCATCACTGCCTTCACTTGCTCCAGCGTGGGGGCCCACCCACAAGAAACAGTCTTCCACAAACTTCCCCAGTGTGGGTCCTTCCCACTGGTTACGGTTCTTAATGAACTGCTCCAGCGTGGGTCCCTTCCACAGGGCACTCCTGCAGGAGCAGACCGCTCCAGCGTGCGTGCCCCCCAGGGTCACAAGTCCTGCCAGAAAACCTGCTCCAGCATGGGCTGCTCTCTCCATGGGTCCTGCCAGGACCCTACTCCAGCATGGGCTTCCCATGGGGTCACAGCCTCTGTTGGGGCATCCACCTGCTCTGGTGTGGGATCCTCCACCATGGACCTCCACGGTTGCAGGGGAATCTCTGCTCTGTTACCTGAAGCACGTCCTTCTCCTCCATCTTCACTGACCTTGATGTCTGCAGAGTTGTTTCTCCTATTCTCACTCTCCTATCTGGCTGCAGTTGAGTAGGGCTTTTTTCCCCCTTCTTAAATATGTTATCCCAGAGGCACTACCACCATCTCCAGTGCACTCAGCCTTGGCCAGCAACGGCTCCATCTTGGAGCCAGCTGGCATTGGCTCTATCAGACATAGGGGAAGCTTCTAGCATCTCCTTACAGAAGCCACCCCTGTAGACCCCACTGCTACCAAAACCTTGCCACGCAAAACCAAACCAACATTTTACATCACCTACAGACTAGGGCCCTATGAAATGTAGCTGTTTCACTGCTCAGAAAGCGATCTGGCCAAATTTCCTCCAAACAGGACTCAGATACTCAAATTTGTCTGTGGGAATAAGCATTTCTGATAACACTACCCAACTTAAGCTTGCAATGAAACCTCCCATAGAGGGAGCATCCAAGGCATAAGGTTTCAACTCACATTATTTCCCATAGCCCAAGTGGTTGCAATCCACTTATGGGTGTGGTAACTCACTTAAAACAAAGAGAAAATGTGTGATATAAAGGGTACATTAGTAGACTGGAGGAGCCCAGCACTCATGATGGTTCATGGTGAGACGTGTTGCATCATGCTCTGCTAGCCACCGGTCTGGGTTGTCTCTGCTTCCCCATCTCCCAGCTCAGCAAGCCATCTCCCCAGGGCTTACTTTACACACATTCCAAGACACCTTTAAACAGGCTTCCCTGTCGCTGCAGCCCAACACAGTCTCCCTAAACTGTAGGAGGACCTGAAGGGCTTGAGTGGGGCCAGTTTCATTAGCTTTATACCGAGCCAAGGCCCATCACAGACTAGTAAAAGCCTTTTCTTTCCCACTCAACTTGGCTTTAAGATCACATGTTGTGGTACTAGCACCACCAAGACCTGTGCATCAGTCCAGATCTGGCCCCAGTCTATCCTGTGTGGCTGTCCTTATGCATTTTCAAGGAGCTTAGCAGCAATTTATGGATCAAAGCTAATCGATAATACCAGAGCCCTTTCACCATATTGCTTTCACTAAATTACTGCATCCTTTAAAAAAAGAAATCTTAGCAGACCGCAGTACAAAGCCAGACAGACTGTAACTACCAAATTATGTTTATTTATTCTCTCTGGCTCTTGGCTGGCCCCATTGCCAGCATATCTTAGTGTCTCTCAGTCATCAGCATATTTGCCTTCCCTCCCCTACCCCTACCCCGAGGTACATGTCTTCTCTCAAGTACAAAGCAGACTGACACGGCAAGTTTTTGAACCTATTTAACACTGGCTTTATCTGAGGAGAACTAGATACAGTGACAGACCTCAGAATTAATTACATGAAGGTGAATTCCCGTCACAGAGCCTGGCACAGTGTCACTGAAAACATTTTAACAACCAGACTCTGGCCCTCAGCTGCCTTCATGTGGTGTAAAGCAATTATTTGTACCTGCTTGGTGAAATATGCCAGCCCCCTCAGAGGTACTGTGGTATACCAAACACGGTTTACTGTTGTTACTCGCAAGCAGGACAAAGAAAAGGCCATATGGTGGACCTCGGCTGTGCACAGAGTCCCTGGTGCTGCTGTGCTCAAGCCCTTCAGGGCTGTGAATGCAGTTGTTTGTGTGCAATCCACGCAGTGAATACTCTCTTGCAGATGAGATGCATCCAGGTTCAGTGATTTGGTCAAAAGCAGAAATGGGACTCAAGGCCAAGGAAGCAAAGTTTTAAGTGCCTATCTCAAACTCCAGCCCATCCTTGCTGGGCCCCACCAGCAGGGAGCAAATGGGAGGCTGAACCCTCCCTCCCATCTCCCTTTTGTCAAGCATCCTCAGCCCTTTCCGTGTTCTGCATCCCAGGGTATCCCTGGTGGAAAATCTTTTCATCCTTCATACCCCAGCTCCAACTGCTCACTCAACTGCTTCCCCTTCCCCTCGTTGCAGTTGTTGCAGCTGACACATTCCTACTTTTCTACTAGTCTTTTTTTTTTTTTTTTTTTTACATACCTGTATTATGAATTTACACGGAGCTATGCTGACATTGGGTTAGCTTTTAAAGTTCATCGGAGACGATCATAGGAGAGTAGAGGGTGAAAATGAGCAAAGTTGCATTTCAGCACGGAGCAAGGAAGGGAAATCCTCTTTATCTCTTCTGCTGTATCATGCAGTTTTTCTTCATCTTCCTCAATAGCTACCAGCTCCTGGGCAAGGAAAGAGGGATGCAGGGATGAGGGGAGGTTGGGTACAGTGGGGAGCAAAGGGAATTGACTGTATAAAGGGGGGGTTGGGGCACAGGGCAGGGTACAAGTGGTGGAGGAAACACCTCTGCCTTTTCTGGAGGAAAAAAGCTGTCTGCAGATCCCGAACTCTCCCTCCACTGGGATGAGCTGGGTCTGTGAGGCTCTTTTAAGAAATATTAGGAGCATATCAGATTTACCAGGGGCTTTGGGGTTTAGTCAGAGCTCCTGGACCCCTCCGAACTGACTGCTGGCTGTGGAGGACCTTGGGGTCACCCTGGGAAGAAGTGCTGAAGAGACCAAGCCACTCCTGTGCATAAAGTCCCATAGGCTGGCTTACGGTGGGCTCCCCACACACAGGGAGATGGGATGAGCCATCCAGAGGAGCCCACATGAACACCAAGAGAGGAAGTTTTCCAGCTGATCATCAGGAAAACAGGGCTATTCTCAGTGAACTCAGCCCCTGTGCAAAAACAAAGTTCTTCCTCATTAGGGAGGAATTTGACGTGCCTCGCTGGGACCCAGTGCCACAGCACACAAAAGGTCATGTCTTGTTCTGGAAGCCTTTCCTCCCATTCTGCCAGCAGGAAAAATCATTTAAAATAGCCCCTAAAGAACTCTGCCCCGCGCCCCCCCCCCCCCCCCCCCCCTTTCAAATACAAAAAAGAGGAAATCGCCTCAATCTGGGGAACAGTACTGTGGTGGAGATGGCCAATCTCCCTGCCCAGCCCACGGGACCCAGATTCCTTTGGCTCTGGCAGCCTCATTATTAGAAGGCCATGTCTAATTAAGAGGGGAGGGAGCCATGGGTATATCCTATTCCCACAACACTGCACTTTGCAGAGATTGCCACTTCTGTGGAGGCTCACACCAACATTGATTGTTGCTGTGTGACCAGTTACATATGAGACTTTCCTGGGGAAAATTCAGTCTGTTTGGGTGTCCCAGTTACACCTTCGGCGCTGCGGGTGGCCTAGGTCTGCCTGCACCAGCTGATGTAAAGTCTCCCAGCACTCTACTTGCCTACAAAAACATGCATCACAGTCTCATTTTGGGGTGAAGACAAAAGGAGTTGACTCTGGCAATCACAGCCATGTCAACAAGAAGGTTTCTCACCTTCATGACCAGCCCCCATCACCTGCTTCTACTTCCTGTAGCTTCAGAAGAATCAGATTCATCCAGACCCATGGAGGACCATTTTCTTATCTCTTAGCATAACACATCCAAATCTTTGTTGGAACCATTATGTCTCCATGTTACATGGGAAAACTAACAACTGTCTGTTGACTATAGTGATCTTTCTTTATCAGCTCCATTTGCTTCTCAAATTGTTTGTGAATGTGGAATTCTACTTCTATAATCAAGGCTAATTATTTGGTTAAGATAATTTATTTTTACTCTGAACTCAGCATCTTGACTCGCTAGTTATATGGATTTTCAAATGGGCTTGTAGAGAGGAGGAATCACACATTGTCCAAAACCTAGGACCTGAACCAAAGAAGATTTGTTTCAGCTCTCATCAGCTGCAGAGGTCAAAGTTAAGTAAAATCGGCTTAGGGTGGGACTGGAAATCTGTGTCTGCTACATTAGCAGAGAGATCAGATGACAGACTTGACCTGGCTTCATTATCTACCCATAAAAATGTAAAGGCCTGAAGTATTTGGGGAATGGGAAGGCAGAGAACAGGAGGGATTTCTGGAGGATCTCTATGCAGTATTTGCTGTCTGAGAAAATGAGACCAAAGGATCCCCCCACCCAAACTGTCTGATGTGAGCTCTTATCTCAAACAACAAACTGAAACCAGGAGAATCAGTCTCTTCCTTTTGCAAACAGTTGGGGAACAGGGGCTCCTGTGTGTCTCCAACATCTCACATTTATTTTTAGCTTCATCTATTTGGTTAGTGAGGTCACTGGAGCCCAGGCTTAAACATGTTTTAAGCAAATGTTACCCTGACCTGCCAAAGCTCTGAATTGCCTGTAGCTATACATACCCCAAAGAAACAGAGCTAATGGTGCAAGAGAATGTTATGTTAGCATTTTATGCTAGAGTTCAAATAACTATGTATCCTCATTTATTGCAACACTTTTTTTTTTTTTATATGAAAAGTGTAAAATACACTTCGAGCAGTTTTGATCCAAAAAATATTTGATTAAGCTATTTCCTGGCTGAAGTAGCCCCTGCGCCTTTTCCAGTAATTCTGCATTTGGGATTTTATTTACACAGTTCAAGGATTAAATCACAATTTCCAATCCTCAGTATAAAACCAAAAAAATCCAGCCCTCCTTCCCCCACAGTTGAGAAGCATTATCCAAATCACTGCAAAGAAACAAATGTCAGGGTACCCGGAGCAACCATCTCCCATCATTTCCAGCCTCACCCAAACTAGAAAATGAGTTTGTGGGGGAAAACCTTCTCGTGGAGCTGCAGACATATTAACAAATAATGGTTTTTGTAATGACAGCTTGTTCTGCGAATGCAATAAGCTCCTGATGGAGTCCCCAAGCCCAGTGCTGGAAGCACGCCAGGACAGAGGTGCAGGGGATCAGGCAATATTCAACACTGTTCCAGATGTGAGGTGAAGCTGAGGAGCCTGCAGGAAGCTGGGCGGGTGATAGGTAAGGTAGCACGGCCCTGGATCTTACAGGGTGAACACTTGTCCTAACAGGCTTTTTGATTGCTCTACTGAGAATCAGGAGCACACTGGCATAAACCTGGCCTCTGCACATGCTACAGCTCTTGCTCAAAGCAAAGATGTCCCCCAAGGAGAAAAAAACACCTTCAGAAGCATGCATCTATCCTTATTTTTAGTCTTTAAGATGAGTCATTCTGGAAAAAGCCCTTTTCTAAATGCTGATATAACTATCTCTCCCCTAGGGATATATTCATGTAGCTGCAGGTGATCAAATTAGGAAAGCTCAGCAAAAATTACTGTGAACAAAGTAAGATATGGTGACTATCCATGTGCAGACTTTTAGCCTCAAAATGCAAAACAAAACGTCCCTGCAGGGTGCCTGGAGCTAATACGCTTTACTTTACAGTTGCATTTGGCTCAGAGTTGCACTGGGCTTCTTGCTGGGGCAAAAGTGATAAAGAATTAAGCTCCTGTAACTCAATTTCTTGCAAGTACTTGCTATATCTCTCATGTAAAAATGTTGCGGAAAAAGCACACCTGTTGTTCATATGGAACCAGAAAATGTTAAAGATTTTGTTCAGCTCTCCTCCTGGCTGGTCAGTGTGCCTGAAGTTCACACACCATGACCAAATCCCTATTGATTTATTACCAGAATACCAAACATTTCTGCAAACAATGTTATTCATCTAGAGAAGCCACGGTCACTGCCATAACAGACTATATAAATCAAGATCCTTAATTCTAGAAAGCCAGCATTTGTGGACTTTCATTCACCCTTCTGTTGCTCTTTCATTATTTTATGATTCCTTTCCTAAATTGATAAGAAAGGTCCTCTCCTTCCCAGAATGCCAAGAGAATATCTGCTTATGCCTTATTCGGGTGCAGATACAGATATCCCCATGAATCTGCTACCTATTTGCTAATCACTGGCCAAACCTGCAAATAATTTGTGATTTGTTTAAGTATTGAAAAGTTTTGATAATCAAATTAGCCACTGGGTGACACCATAAATGTCACATACGTGATGAGCAGTCATTCAGGAAAACTCACTGTAAACTGTTTAGAGACCTGTGCTATGGAAAATGAGTCATTTTAGCAATCCAGATACACAGAGCTACGTACCTGGGCTCGTTCTGAGTAGTTTGAGAATGGGCAGAAAAAAATAGAAGAAAATCCCCTGATAATTTGTGGAGGGTAATTTACTGGGTCTAATCAGAGCAAACATCTCTATGGCTGGAACGTTGAAATAAATTAAATATAAAGCCTTCAAGGTCATATCTTCCCAAGCTAATAATGCAGTACTGCTGAACACTCTGGGTAACGCACTGTGCTCCACTGTGAAAAATCTTGATCACTCGGATGTAATGGGAATATTTCAAGCAGCAATCAGGCTTGCCTGAAACAAAACGGAGTAAAGAGAGGATATAGAAGATTCAGTCTTCAAACGATGAAACTTGAGCAGGATATTATAATGTTTAGATGCTCAGATTGGAAACAAAATACATGTAAAGAGGCACATTTGTATTGGGGGAGGGGCGGCGCTGAAGAGAGTTTGGAGAGTGTTGCTAGCAAGATGTAAGCTGTGAGAAGCAAATCTTGCTGTTCTGTCTCTGAAGTCTGATGCAGAAGCAATTAGATATTGCAGGAGCGGCCTCATTACACATCCCAACACCTACAGTGACCATTCCCCGATCAAAGGTTTATAACCCTCTCTCAGCCCCAGCTGCCCCATCCAGCTGCCCAGAGGTTACCACCCCACTGCCTGCACAGCACAGCCATTTCTCTGCCTTTCAAATCCCATCCCTGAAGAGATCTGGCTGCAGAAACAACAAATACCACCTTACCATTGAGCAGGTCCCAGCTCAAGGGCAGCCAGGCGGATGTTGATCAGGCAGGGGCAGATGTGAGCAGGAAGCAGAGACCCCAGACACAGGCAGACAGCAGTGCGCAGCCAGCGCAGGAGGGTCTCCTGGCCCAGACAAGCGGGTGGACACCCTGGAAGGACCTTGGTGTGTGGTAAAGTCCTGAGCCTTTGAGTTCCGCCTTAGCACCCCCAGTTATTTTCACCCTGAAATGCCTGGGAGTCTGCGTGGTGCCACAATGTGATATCCTGAGATTTTGTTGCTGCCATGTTTTTTTTTTTTCTTGCTGTTCTGGTGGCTTTCATGGCAGCAGAGGATCCTCCCATAGCAGGGTTAGAGAATTATTTTATTTTATTTTATTTTATTTTATTTTATTTTATTTTATTTTATTTTATTTTATTTTATTTTATTTTATTTTATTTTATTTTATTTTATTTTATTTTATTTTATTTTATTTTATTTTATTTTATTTTATTTATTAATTGATAAATATGCTTTTCACAGTCACCTTCAACTTCACACTCATTCCTATGGAGCTCACTGTTGAAAATTACTGCCTCACGCTAGCTGTTAATTTAAGATTAGGTCCTGTATGTGTATATGCGTACGTGCACATGCACACACACGAATCCATCCACTTTCATTTAGACTCCCCTGTATATGTTATAATGTGGTCTAGAAAGACATGGTCATAGACCTATTCCTCTGCCCTCCATCAGACCCTGCTTTGCCCTGTTCATAATGATCCACATCCCCAAATGAGCCAGTTGCTGCTTATTTCTCTCCCTGCTCATCCCACAGCCTCTCGTCCTCATTCACTTGCATATCTTTCAAATCCTGGGCTCAGCTTTCTATGAAGTGCTCCCTCTTTGAGACTGAAAACCTCACCAGCACTAATGGATGTATCTTCAGCAAAGCCCTGTGCCACAAAATGCTACTATTATCCCCATTTTCAGAGGCGGAGAATGGAATTGCAGAGATAAGAAGGTCAGCATTGTTAAAAGCGTCTACTAATTTCAGAAAGCACAAGGCTTGAGTTTTTCAGCGTACTTATTTCCATAGCACTTTACTTGGTCACAGTACAGGTCCCCTTTGACTGCATCTGCAATCAAGAGAGCTTCACCCTTGTGTCTGGCAGAAGGGGGTTCCAAGCTCAGGACCTAAGTGACCAGCAGCACTTAATTAGTGCCCATCTCTGAGGAGTCTGACCTGACCAGAGACACACAGCAAAAATCCCATCTGAAGCAGACTGGGCTGGAAAAGCTCTAAAAAAAACAAATGCTCTGTCTTCTGATGGAAAATATCACATCTAACTGTGATAGATGCAGTCCAATAGTTTTCAGCTGGTGGCCTGTTTCTCTATGAATTCAAGCCTATTAGGAAGGTGCTTAGATTGCTGTAAAGGCGTTCATGCCTCCATCAGAAGAATCTGAGTGTGAAAATAAAAAGCTGTGAAAAACACCTAATTTTGCACAGATGCCATGATATAATAAATAAAGAGCAGGCAAAAGGCTTTTTGATGAGCTGAAAGACTCATCAGTGAGTTATTTAACTTCCCTCTTCCAAAACAGGAGGGTTTTTTGCCAGTACTTATCTGGTTTGAGGTCCTACATGTTGGGGACAGTGTTTCTTCCTCTTCTCTGCTCTTTATCCCAGCACTCAGCCAGAAAATCCATTAGTTTAAGCACAGTTGTGGTTATCTTCAGTATATAGACAACCTGTCAGAAAAGCCTGAATTGTCCTGTATGCTCAGAGAAAGAATTAAGAGCAAATTGACTGAAAATCCAGGGGCTAGAACCCTCTGCTTCCTGTGGCCCCGAAAATCCAATGCTTTTAAAAAAGGACATAATTCCATATTTTCTGCCAAACTTCCCATTGTTTCTTTAAGCTGAGGTAAGATTCCAGATTTTTTTGTGTGCTTTTCTTTTTTGCTCATACGCAGCAATAATTCTACCAATACAGGTTTCAGCTGGTGCTAGCCATCTGATAAAATTTATGATCCAGGTTTGTTAAAATAAAAGTAGTCTCATAAGGCTTAGTAGTAGATAAGGGCATGTGCTTGCACAAATCAGAAATGCTGTTGAAGAATTTAATTTTCAGGCTTTCCAGCCTGTTGCAATCCTGCCTGAATTTGGTGGGGAAAGAACATAAACCATAGAAAGCAAACTAGTTGTAGTATTTCCCTAAGATCCACAGTTTTTATTTAGGAAAGGTGGGGGTTTCCCCAAAACCAAAACAGAAGAATAAATTACAGTGGAACAATCATGGAGCGTCTGCTTCTGGACCTCACGTTTCCCGCAGAGGTTTCCCTTTGGGGCAGTGGTTTGCCCCCATGTGATGCTGAGCCTTTGGGGACACGTTCCGGCACCTCAGTATTTTTGCAGTGTCAGCCTTGCTTCTCACCTTTATTTGGCTGCATGTCCTTTTGGTTGGAGCCTCTGAGGCCTTTTTCAAAGCCCAGCAGAGCTAACAGGGGAATTTCTTTTTAATCTGAGGAGACTTAGATGAGGATGCCAGTTTATAAAGCTGTGGTGGAGGAGAGAGGGTCTAAGGGAGATGAGGGAGATGAGGGAGAGACCTGGTCCAGCTCTCCAGGGTGACTCTCTGGTACAAGGTAAAGTGCGGGAAACTAGGACAAATGGGAGATTGGCTCCAAAAGGACCCGCTTAGGTTAAAAGACTGCTGACGTAGCTCCATCCACCAGGAGTCACTCCACTGCTGCAGAACTTGGATATGCAGGCTCTGAGAGCTCCCCTGAGCAGAAAATCAAGCTGGTTTCAAAGATAAACCTCTCCTTCACGGAGATTTCGTCCCTGCCTGCATTTCATCAACCTCTCAACAAAATCTAGCAAAATGCAGCAGAATGACAAGGTTTTGCCCAATCCGCTCATTTCAGCCACCAGTGCTATCCTGGTCCTAGTGATGGTGATCTGGTGAGGCAGTGCGTCTGAACTGACAATGAAAAACCTGTATTTAAACAACTAATGAGAAAACCACCTCTTTGACTTTGGCACACTTATTGCTCAAGCCACCAGAAAAGAGTAAGGACTTTGTTCGACCCTCATCATCATTCGTATCTAGTAAACTGGCAAGCGGTTAAGACATTGCCAGTATTTCCACACATGCAAAAAAAAACCCTACCCCAAAAAAAACCCCCTATATCCCATTACTCACATCCCCAGAGAAATCATAGTAAGAGACACAGAGTTTACCACCTTCAAGCAGGAAATAGCTGCTTTTCTAATGCTTGCTAATTGCTTCACTTAAAACTAGTTTGATTACTTGGCACCAAGACAGTATCTTAAACCTGAATTATTGCTTGGAACTTTCCTTTCACCTACCAAGAGCCCAGGCCATTAAAAATGTGTAGCAAAGGTCTCCCTGCGAGACACAGGATTGCCGGTTAACTCTTTTATGAATCATGAGCTTCTGGGACAATGTCTTGCTGTCTTGGTGTACACACTGTGAAAATGAAGGTGTTATTTATTAATAAAGCAGCAGGCAGAGACAAGTGTGCACGTGGAGAAATGTGCGTTGCTGAAGTAAGTCGCACTATGGAGCTACCAGGCATATTTCTAAAAGCTGTCACCTGGGGTGGGACCACATTTTCATTTTCTGAAACCAACAGGCCAAATCTATCACTCTAAGATTTAGGTGAAGACAAATTCTTTCTTAACTTGGCTTGACTTCTTCCAATTGAGTGGGAATTAAAGAGCTACTTTTAGGGGGTGAAGGACACCAGGGCAGCAGTTACAGAGCATGAGCTGTACATACTGACCTGCAGGAGCAGACCAGTTTGGATCTTGGCTGTACCAAACATTGTCATTAAAACTGCCTTTGTCACAGCACTTATTTAGGATCAGAAATTAACTTGCATTTTGTACTTGACAGGAAGTTATTAAGAAATCTCCACAGCTACAATAAAACTGATGCTTAAATTGTAATCTTTCAGAAAGAATTTGAATCTCAATACGAAGCATCAATAAGGTAAGCAGCAGCTATGCAGTTGGCACATCCCCGAAGTGTCTGTTCCCAAATGTCTCCCTTCAGGTGAGACTCAGGTCTGTGAAAAAAACAGGCTTCATGGTCAGGGATGTGCAGGACAGCACCCAAGAGCGATCTGCCTCTCCAAATCCTGTATGGAAATCTTTAGGGGGGATTTTCAACCGCCTCCCACACTGATCAATTATGTTTTCCATCAAATTCAGTATGAAGTTTCTTGGCAAATGAAGTTTTTTACAGTTATGCAGGAGCTGTTCCATAGGACAGGGAACAGTTGGGGCTTTCTCCTTGTCCATTGCACTCGGGAGAAGCAATGCAGACTCTGACCTCAAATTTATCTCCAAGGAGTTTGGCAGCTCACAGCCTTGCTTCAGAAAGCCAGTGAAATAAAATGTACAAGAAAACGGTGATGATGTGGGTGTAAAACACAGCCTGAATCTAACACAGGATGTTTTGAGGCAATTAGTCAAAATGTGGAAGAGGGTGGGCTTTGCTATCATGCCATTGCTTTTTTTAAGCAGCGGGCATCCAGAATAAAATTTACACATTAAAAAGTCTTAAGTGCAACTCAGCCACAGAGAAAAGGCTTCCACTTTGGGGACCTGCAAATAGGTCTATACCCAGCAAAGCTTTACCCACATGTAAGCTCAGACTAATAGCCCATGCATCTGCACTGGACAGGGCTGGGACCATGCTGCCTATTTCTGCTCTTACCACAGCAACTGTTAGAGTAAATTAGAGAATCTCTATTGGCTGGGAGAACATTTTGGGAAGGGTCACTAGCTGAAATGTTGGCCTATTCAGCAGGAGGCAAGGAATCAGGACAAAAGGAACAAAAGTTTCTGGGTCTATGTGCAATGGGAGGAAAATAACACCCTTTTTCATCTTAGGAAGCCACTTGGAAAGCTTTCCATGGAAAGCAGACAGATGAAATACACAGACCTAAGCGGAAGAAATACTTAGTGTTATCAGCCAAATGATGGCTCTGAAGGTGTCTTTGCAGCTGATGTTTTTATGCTTCTGTGCCAGTCAGGAGAAAATGAAGCCTTGGGTCAGTTCCTCAGCTGGTGTTGGTGACTAAATAGTGATAATAGAGACTCCCAGCTGGATTCTTGTGCTTTACTGTCACTGAAATTGAGGGTAGGAATGCAAGATTAGTGCCAAATAATCCCTTTTCTGAGGTGATGCCCCCACAAACCCCTGGAAAATGTTTTCAGCAAGACTGCTCTTGGTTCAGACCATAGGATGGCAGAGAGAGGGAAACAAGACACTGGCCCCTGGTGTCCCACCAGCTCCTTCTCACTCTGACCCCAAAAATGGGCATGGAGATGCAGGGGCTGCCACGGTGGCAGCCCAAATACATCTTCTTGCATGCTCCAAATGCCAAGAAATACAGTTCGCTTCAGAAAGGTAAATTGGGGCAGATCTAGGGAAAAGCATCCTTTAGAAGGGTAACATCACAGAAAAAACAAGAAAGGTAACATTTAGGAAATCACCGAGGATGCGCTGTTTTATTTTAACAAATGAAATCCAAGCAGAAAGCGCAGACACAAAGAAATCTCTGTCACCAGACATGCCCTGTGCTGGGAGATGTCTTAACTCCAGAGTCAACACTAAGTTTTAGTGAGAAAAGATGCTGCCAGGGCTGAAGACGATGCAAGTGCCACATCTGACATGGAAAACACCAGTTCCAGCTTCCTGAACACTAATTTTGGCACCCAGCATGACTGTGACGGGTGCAGGATTGACTGAGTACACTGTGCTATAAGAGGAGCCCCTTAGCTTGCTACATATAAAAAGCCACCCCATGCCCCTAGGATAAATATTTGTGGTTTTATGATCTTTTCTCCTCTTCAGTCCACTTCCTGCATCCTTTACCAGTTCCTAAACACTTGATGAAAGACTTATAAAGATCATGGCAGGAACTGAAACTTAACATTTTTGTTTTCAAGCTTCAAAAATATTTCCCAAACATCTCTTATTCCTCTAGAGGAAATCCCTTTAAAAACATTCTCCAGTGAGCAGTTAAGTAGTTGAACCAACACACATCCCATCTCAAGTTTCTGCTGGTAATTAATAAAACAACTGAATATCTGTCAGAATGGTAAATTTTATAATTTCTAGAGAAATGTTAATAGTTCTGGTTACTTCCAGACCTTCACTGATGTGATCGGAAAAGCAAATTAGACAGTGTTGTAGCAGTCTGCTTAACATTCCTTCTTTTGTGCTGTTACTGTTAATTTATTCCTTTAAGCCAATTTTTGCACTGTCACTACTGTGAAGGTTTTCTCAACAATTTAATTACAAAAAAGAACTCTGCAACATGAAATTGCTACTGGATAAAAATCAATATTTAAGGTGTCAGCTTAAAAGTAGTTCATATCTTTTGTGTTTGGAGGGGGAATATGTGCACACACCCATCAAGCCTATTTGAATGTATAAATTTGTAAACTGTCCATTTTTTGTAAGGAAAACATTTGTCTTGATGTTCTTTTGTCCTTAGAACTAAATGTGTCTTGGTTAATTGAATAAACATTTTTGCATTGCAGAAAATAAAGGGCAGTTATTATCCCTTAAAAATCCCATACATCTGAGGAGGTCCAAGACTTTCTGAGAACCCAACATTTTATAAAGATTTTTGAGAATGCATAATTCTTTGCCCATAAATGCCACCCACTCAGAAACAAAGGAACTAAAGTAGGCTGTAATTACTTCCCTACACAATAGATTCCAATTGCTCCTATCAAGAAATATTACATAATTACTATAACTTAGAGCTGTGATTATATATTCTCAAAGGAGAATCACACATAATAGAAAGCAGTAGGACTTATGGCTCTTCGTCTATTGTGTCAACTCATACATTTAAATTATTTGATTAGAAAACTAAATAAAGACCTTGAGTCCTAAACAACACTTTCTCATCAGCTGTCAGGATTGAAGGAAGTGATAAATGATGGGGCATACATATTTGTATAGAAAAATTGAAGAAGCAGGAGAATAAAGAGGAGAGGATATGTTGTGTGTCTACCTGTGTCCATCCACCCATCCATCCTTCCCTCCCTTCCTCAGTCTTGGGCACCCTCTTTGCATACATATCACAAGGAATTTCTCAGCAAGGAGCTGATAAATAAGATCATCTCTCCATAGAAGATGAAGACAAAGGTCAGCCTGTGAAAGACATCAAGAAAAATCAACTCCTCCTCATTTTCTTTTTCATGTTCTTGCAGACTCACTCTCTCCCCTCCTTCACACCGGCTGGGTTCCTGGCTATTTGTACAATTTTCCAACAGAGGCAGGGCCCACTCGCGCTGGGATGTGGGAGGATGAGGAGGAGGCAAGGCTTCACAGGGGCTTACCATGTTTTTCTACTGTTTTGCACGTCTGATTTAAATCAACCATTTCTTATGCTCGCAACACATACCTCAGATAACCCACGTGTCTTTGATGCTACTTAGGATAAGTCCTCCTGTTTTGTATGCTTGGGTAGCCTGTGCAAAACAAGAGGCAGACGGCTATCAAAACCAGGACCATCTATTAGCTACAGAGAGCAGGCTCTGAAGACAAGATGTAGGACTGCTGCTGAAGATGCTAGAAGATGACTTTCCCCTCGCGGACACAAAATATCCCTTGGCGCTGAACTGCAGCTCTCTCAATGCAGTCACCTGTTGCACTTAAGACAGCAACAATTTGCATTTTCTGAAAAGCAAGAAACAGAATTAAAAAAAAAAAAAAGAAAAAAAATCCTTTTGGGCCTGCAAAATGCCATACTGATCATAGTAACGTGAGAGAGAGGAGGACACTGATTCAAATTTTGTCATCAAGTCCAGCTGTGTCTGTTACCAGACAGGGTCCAGCAACATGGCGAGCGTGTACGGCGGCTGCAGATTGGTTTGTGACTGCTCACTGGTGTGGAGCCAGAGCAACTTCAAAGAGAAATACCACAAGATGCTGATTTTTCGTGTGTGTGTGTTCTTTTATTAGGAATTTTTATATTTCTGCCTAGTATTAGCAGAAGTAATATCATGGTTTCCCAAAGTGTAACAAATCTAATGTGTCATACATATTGGATGGAAGTAATTTAACATGAGTGCTCTTTAATTTCATAGATCCCTATTGCAAACGGTTCTTGGTTAATGACTGGGGGTTAGCTGTTTTGCCTTTTTAATGTCAAATCTTTTAAAGTCCAGATGGAGAGGGTTTTTTTACAGCTGCGCAGGAAGAGTGACACTGATGCATGCTGAACTCTGCAGGCAGTATTAAAATTCTGCCATCTACTTTAAAAGGATTTTTGAAAGTCATTTTAAAGGGGCATCATCAATTTGAAGATCACTTTGGATCTCATAACATTACAAGTAATATTTCAGACTACCACGCAAAGCCAGCTGTGGGGAGAGAAGTCAATGCTCCATGCTAAATAAGCCTCTTTGCTTTGTATTATGACAATATTTTACACTGGATTTTTAAAAGCTTCCAGGAGGAAGTTGCAAACCTGTGAACAGCCATCACTACTACTGGATGGCCAGGTAAGCCCCAATACTGGTCACAGGCTCTTGCATTGAGCCCAGCACTTCCAGAGGCAACTAAGGTCTGGGACTGGCCTCACTCCTTTTCTTGACAGCAACAAGAAGTAGAGAAATGCTGGTGTTGACTTCCAAAAAAAGAGTGGTGTCTTTTTGCCACACTCCTCAGCATTAAGAGAGCATTTTGAGACACAAGGAAGCTTTCTGGTTCCAGGTGCTTTTGCTTCCACTGTGACCTCTTTTAGTTTTTACTACCTCTTGGTTAGGAGTGTTCATTGTTCAACATGCAGACCTCTGATTTACAAGGGGCTGGGACTGTGCTTAATGGGCAGACAGCAAAAATGCCTCAGAAAGGGAAAGTTCTCCCCATCAGAGAAACTTCTGGAATGGAAACAATGACTGAATCACTTGGAAAGGAAAAACCCAGCACAGGGAAACATGAGCCAGGTTGTGGCCTAGAAAGAGGTTGAGGAAACTAAACACTTTGCAACTGAAAGTATATTTTAGAGCAGGGACAGGCAACATATTTTAAACTTCTTTTCACAATCACCTCACCTGCTGGGCTTCATTTTAGAGCCCAGCAGTTTTATGAGATGAATCCATCTCATCCCTCTCTGTTTAATTCACACATCAGCTTGCAGAAGGAATGAAGCACATCTGGGCACGGTGTTCTCAGATGGGACAAGGATGGTCCAGGACAGAGCTGCATCCATCCTCCCTGGGCAACCTCCCTGCAACCCAGCCCTCGAAGGTTTGAACCTTGTGACATTTTCTCTTTACAACATACAGTCCGAGATATATATGTATATTCTTAAGGAAGATGGGCTCAAACTAATCCTGGCACTGTTCCCTTTTATATTCATTTTCCTAGGCAGGTATTTGTACAGCAGCACAAACGGGTCCTAGAGGAGCCCACTTTGGGAAGGTGTCACTGTTTCAGGTTTGGGCAAATTTTGGTATGGTTTTTCCATCAAGAAAGTGCCAAACCAGAGCAGCCCTGAACACAAGAAGCGCTGGCAGAATAAATAAAACACAGGTGCCTACACATGTTGGGCTGTTGAGGCTTTTCACCTCTCCTGCTGCAAAAGAATGTCAACAAAATCCCCAGAGTGACTTGTTTTCCTCTAACACAGATGCAGATGGAGACAAAAAAATGTCTTGGGGCTACAGTGTCCTCCTCAAACACTGTGGGTCAGATTTAAAGGGATCTAAGCCAAGGAAGAGGCTTCATACCTAAGACCAAACTGGCATGTTGGGCTGTGCCTTTGGTCCCCTTCAGAGAACCTAGCAGCTCAGGAGGTCATGAGGCTAAATTAATTAGGAAACTGGGAAACTGTCAGGTACTACAGGAATTAGTATGATGGTGAAAATCCCTATTCATCATTTTCTGCCCTGTTCTGGTCTGTCATGAGGATTGATACCTATTGATCAGCTGGATCCCAGCAGCTGACAGCTAGTCCTCAGTATCTGCTTTTTCTGCAGTACCCCTTTATGATATGCATTTTAAAAATACTCTTATATGCATTGCAGTCTTTTTACATTAATTTAAATAACTGGATTTCATTTACTTAGTCAAAAGCGTTCTGCAAGACACATCTTGTTCAGCATTACAGATGCAAGTGTTAAAAACTTCCATCAAGAACAACTGCTATGAAAAGTTTCCCCAGTACACCATAAACACAGAGAGGGCCACAGTGACTGATGGTTTGTGCTGTGGCAGGGAAAGGGACCCCCTGCCAGGCATGAAACCCACCCTCTGCGCTGTCTCCTGGGGAACACCAAAAGTGCCAGGCAGGGGGGGATCTCATTTCCCTGACTGAACGGTAGTGATGCAGAGATCTTTACTGCAGGTATATAGAGTAGAGTGAGATGGGGAGGGATGCTAATGCACAAGCCAATACAGACCGAGGGAAACTGAAGATGTGGGCAGAAATCTGTGAGCAAGTGGAGAAAGCCTGCAGCTGGATTGCGTGGTCAGAGCTCCCCCTCCTGATAGCTCAGCACCAGCCCATTGGGACGTGACCTCTGCTTCTAACCTCTCTGTGGGGATGGATGCAGAGCCAGGACTGGTGTCTCTCATCTCGCTAGGAAACACCTGACTTTACAGCCAAACTCGTCTCTGGTCAAACAGAAAAAATATAAAGCAATTACATGTATCATTAATTAATTTCAAGGTAGCACTGGTGTTCCTTAATCTTCAGAAAATAGCCTAACATTGCTATTTCCCTGATAAGCTGGAATTTCCTTCCAGTTTGACAAGGCAATACACTACAGCCCTTTATCTGAGGAACAGTATACTTTCTTTTTCTTTTCCTTGTGCTGATGATCCCTGTGTAATTTCATTTAGCGACACCACTGTGCTAGGCTGGTGGGAAGGGAAAATATTCACACTTAAAGAACTGATCCAGAGAACCAGTTCCTGAGGAACAGCCAAATGTCTCCTGTAGCACCTTGGCATATTAAGACATTTCTAATTTAGCTTTACATTTCTGAGAAATTTTTGAATAAATTGTGTGTGTCAGTGGGGCTGCAGACCCAGAGGAAGCACCCAGCTTGTCACCAGTTATTTTGTCCTCTGATTTCATTTGGATTTCAGTTAGACTCATCATGGGTGTAGAGAAACAAACAAAAAAAAAATCTTGCTAAATAACAAAAGCCATAGATACATTCTACAGCCATTGCATTTTGCAATCTAATTACTTTAACATGTAGGGACAGGGGAGGGGTTTATTACTCATAATACCAAAAAGCTTTCACAGAATAGCACAGAATTATTAAACTTTTCAGAAAGAATCCAGTTTGCAGTTCCCACTGCACATTTACCTGGGCGATTTTCCCTTTTCCTGTGGCTGAGAATCACTTTGTATTACACTTTCCCGCCTATAAAAGAAGCCCTTGTTCACAGCTGCCCTGAGGTGCTCATAATATTATTGGTTCTGTGCTAAGAAGTTGGGGTTGCTGTGAATTCCTGCCTTGTGGCTCTCTGGTTCACAAAAGTAAATACATTTGCTGAATTAGCTAGGCTTCACGGTGCCCAAAATCCCGCGGGGAATGAAACGTCCTATCGGAGGCAGCTTTGAAACTCTAGTTGCTCTACAACACTTTTCTTGGCCAGAAGAGCACACAAAGCATGCTTCTGTGCTGTATTTACTGCTTTTTTTGTGGATCCAGTGCATAAGAGCTGCATTGAACCTTGGCAGAGGGGAGAGGTCTCCCCTTGGAAACGTGCAGGATGCAATGGAAAAAAAAATCAGTGCTTTTCACTCCTTACTGAGTCCCTTGTGCCCTGCATACAGGTGGCTGCCTGAAGATGAAAAAAAACACTCACGGGTGAAGGGAGACACAGCCAAAGCAGTAACTTTCCTGGCACAGATGCACCTACTGAAAAATTAATAGGTAAAGCCAAGGCCAGTCAGTGCACGGGATGCCTGCGGCATGCGTGTCCCTGCTGCCACTGCAGCTCAGCTGCTGAATGCTATAGGAACCATTCACCGCAATGCTTATGGGGGGGACACACTGCAGATGTGTCCCCTGGCACATAGCCTGCTCTTCCAGCATGGCAGCTTTCTTCACTGAACACCCATAAGCAAAAGAGCCTTTTAAAAATGCGTGTTTCTGACACAGCGTCTCAAATGTATTTTCTTCATTTTCTTCCAGCACTAATTAGATTCATATGAGAGCCAGTGGACCCCAGTCTGGGGTTTTGGGTGGGGGGGTGTTCAGGCTGGATGAGCCAGCTGAGCACCAGTTAATTTAGGTGAGAAGGTGCTGCTCAAATAAAAACCATCAGCAGTAGTTTGAGAATTATTTGGTTTTTTGGAGGGAGGGTGTCTTTCATTGAGCTTAGCTTTTTCCTGCGCAGCCCATGTAAGAGGTGAGGGCACCTGAGAGATGGTTCCTGGAGAAAATCACTCTCTAGAAGAACAACCCCCTGCCCTGAAGCCCTCTCCTAGTGCAAAACAAATGGGACAGCCTCCTGAGGTGGAGAGGACCAGAGGGAATGCTGATTGCCAGAGACATGGCCAAAGGTGACAATATCCTAAAGTGCAACACCCCAAAGTCTGGACTGTCCTCTCCTTCCTTGCACATGGCAGTAGCTGCGGGGGGTGGTGCAGAGAGCTGGCATGGGATTATCCTAGGAAGAAGGGCATTACCAATGCTGCTTCCATGCCATCCCTGCTGTGGGAAAGCAGTAACACGTCTGACAGCTCAGTCTCACTGCAGGAGTAGTGCATGTGCTCAGGACACGTCCCAGCTGCTCATCATTTCCGATCGTGGTGGATCACCGGTTACGCTTGTGTGCTCACACACACAAAGCACATGTAAGCAGGCAATATAATTGGCACGCTGTTTCCTCACTTATAATGAAAAGTCCTTGCTGCCTTAGGCTCCTTAACCTGAAATTAGATTCTACATCAGCTGCAGCTGATTGCAGAGCAGGGCATGGAGTCGCTGCGGAGCAAATCACAGCTCAGCACTCCAGAGGTTTGCACTCAGCCCTAACGCCCATGTCGTGTTGCCATCAGACACATTCCAGAAGTCTTCATTTTCTAGGCATGAAAACATTTTAACAATAAACAGAAATTCTTCCAATTACATGGTTATATTCAGCTGCTGAAAACAGACTCTTATTAAGCTAGGAGGAGAGCAATTAATGTCATGTAGAGAGCAGTCTTCCACATGGCAAAAAGCTGGACTAATATATCTTTCCCACCTCCAGCAGCTGGGACCATGAGTTAAGGCTCCAAGTTTGCAAAAGTTTATTAAGATGCTTGCTGTAAGCATGTGAGCAGCTCCACTAAAATCACAGCCTGGTGAAAATTTGGCTGAAATGAGATCTGTGAAGGTTTTGGCATTGAATTTAGTGGGGCAATGTTTCCTTTGTAAGTTTCAAATGGATTTTTCCTTTGTTTCACTCCTTCCCACCACTAGCAACCTGGATGTATATTTCCTCATTGGTGTGTGGGACACTGAAATAATACAGAATTGGATTTCAAACCTGATTGAACTGGAAGACCTTCACCAACCAAAATCTTCAAAGGTCTTTATTTCTACCCTTTTTCCAAAGGAAACTTGATGCTATTTTCAGGTGTCTGCAGCACACTGCAGCTCCTAAAGAAATAAAAATATACATAATGAAACTGAGCCACAAATTGCTTCACAATTATTTTTACCACCTAATTTGGTGCACAAGGCTGGAGGCTTGCTCTTTGCATACTGTAATCCTGCCACAAACTCAGGAACAGCCTGAAAGGCCACAGAACAGATGATATATTCATTATCATCTCCCTCATGTTGCAGCTGTGACAGAGGCCCTGGAGAATATGCTCAGCATCATATTTGCAAATGCCTACTTGCCTCTGTATTAGCTCAACTAGAGAACTGCTGCTGAGGATGACGTTCCTCCTACCACCCTACTCCCATTCAGCAAACGCAGCCGTACCACCTGGAAAGTACAATCTGAACCAACTTCCATGGACCTCTCCGTCCAGGCTTGCTGTCTGCCTGCTGATGGTACACTTGGGACACGGAGCAATGATCCCACCACAGCTCAGGCTGGAGTCACTCACACTCAGCAAGACAAAAGCTCAGGATGTTCCAGGATTTATAGATTTTTGCAGCAAATTATGGTGGTCATTGATGATACAGGGAAGCTACAGTAAAACCACTAACTCCACAATGAAAGGGCTTTTATACACTCTGTTGCAGCAGTGGTTATGGCTGCCAATTTCGCACAATTCACTTTCAAGCACAAGAGCGGCACAAACTGGTTTAAGACGATTTCTGAATGATGAATGCTGACTTGAAAGGTTTCCAGTACAACATAATTACTCTGCATTAATGTGCAGTACACAATGGTCTATATGTATCTCAATGGGAATCTCAGTGGGGCTTCGTGGGCTCCATTCCAAGTAACCTCCGCTGGGAGTCACGCTTACAGTCCCCCAGGCTGACATACAAATAGATCACATATTCATTCCCGAATTATTTCTGTGCAAAATCAGATGCAAGAGATCCAGGGCCATATTCACTGGTGTGTGGCAGCACACAATTGTACTCAGCTGTAGTCAATACAGCGCGTTTTATTTTCTCTCCTTGGCCTAATGTATTTTGCTTTGGGTAATATATGCACACCTTAATCTTTAGTCACTCAGGGTCAGACAACTCTAATGAACTCCCTACGGCTTTAAACAAAGATACGTTTTCAATAAGTGAAGTTGGAGAGGGGAGACTCAACCACTTGTTCTAAGCAAAGACCAAACTGAATGAAGAATTCATTTAATTATTCCCAGCCAAACACCACTCTGAGATTTCACCTAGCCCTTAAAATGAACTGTAACCCTTCTGCAAAGACCATCCTGGTACTGTTGTTGGGTAGTTAATTAAATACTCAGGTTCAACATTCACATCATCCTGATCAGCTTTTGAGTACCTCAATGTTTAGCAGGTATTGCTTTTTTTTATCACTGCTAGAGGCCCAGGTACCCTGGTGATGAGCAGAGGATAAATGCATTCAGGAAAAAAAACCTTCTTACTAATCAGTTCTTGGTCAGAGTTAAAACTTGTCTCCAAAGCTCAGAGCTATTTGAAGCAGGGATTTTCACCTGGGCTTACTTCCAATCAGCATGATAACTGTATTAGTTTTGTACCACTGTGCTGCTCTTAGCCCTGGGATAATGGCACTCTGCTGCAATTCGCCTCATGGGAAAGAGCTGGTGGGATGTTGGGCAAATGAAAGCAACCACCATCACCGCCAGCAAGTCCTCCTCCCAGAGCCAGTGTCTCCAGCCCACGGGATGGAAGGGGAATATTTTATTAACATTATGGGTGACTCCGCTTCCCTGTTCAGTTTTGTGCTGCCAAATGCCTGGGGTGGAGACAAAGGCAGCTGTGAAGGGGCTGTTAAAAGGACTTGGAGGAATAAAAACAACGGTACAGAGAAGTGTGCTGCAGATAGGCAGCTTCAAAGGCATGAAGATAACAATGGCTGGACACGTCCCAGGTGGAGCAAGTTATTCTTCCTAGAGCTAAGCCTTGGATCAAAGGAGTCTTCAAACCACCAAGATCCTGGAAGGCAGAGTAGGTTTGGGTGGGTGGCAGTGAGGTTGGTGACTGGTGGCAAAAAGAGATGGAGATTGAAGGATTCCCTTCGACATAGGGCAGGCAATGAACAGATGAGGTCATTACTCGCTGAAAGAAATTAGCTGCCTGATAAACAGCAAGAGAAGGTTAAGTTTATGCAGAAGGTGTAGGATCCATTTTTACCTCAGGAAGCAAGGTTTATATGAGGATACAGCCTGTTTGTTCCTCTCCACCCTTAAACTTTGGAACCAGCTTGCCAATTTTAACCACATTCAAAAGAGGGATAGATGCCTCCAAGATAATGCTCCTACTGATTTGTTTCTCACTGAACAGACAAAGAAAAATTCATCACGAGCATAGAAAGGAGGGACACCCAACCAAGCACCTCTGAAGAGGGAAAGAGAAGATGAATGTCTCTACCTGTTCCCGTTGGCCTCTGGCTGGCTGGCAGATCAGCTCACCCTTATCTCCCACCCACCCAGGACACATAGGGTAGAACAATTATGAGCCACAGCAGTTTCTGAGTCATTTGTCATCAGTTGATGCCCTAGGCTTCACTGCAAAACCTTTTCCCAAGCTCAAAACCCACCAGATTCACAGCAGGGGTAACATCCTTGGGCTTGTGACTAGGTAAGGAATGGTGCCTGGGAGGGGAAAGGTCTGAACTAAAATTCCAGGGAACACTGGACCTCAAGGGTGCTTCACCCCATAATGAGACAGCAAACCTTGTAAACTAACTAATGAAAATGTAATAAGTAATGGATGAGGCTAAACCTTTTGGCTCCTGCAGCAGCCCTAGTACAGAAGAAATGGAGACTAGACGCCTCTTGTTGGAGCAAAAGGATATTCTAGCAATTAGGACATTCACTTGTAGGTTAAGATATCCATGAGCAGCCTTTCTTCCATGGGTTTCCTAGGTGGCCTTGTGAACAATGCCTGCCCTCTACCAGTTTCCCATCTTTCAAACCTCCCTACCTCAAAATCATCAATAAATCACTGTAGCCCTTTGTGATTTGATCATACCTGAGGTCTTTGGGTTGTTTCTGTTAAGACAACAAAAGTGGCAGTGTAGGCAGGTATACTCATACAATTGTACTTTTACCAAAAACGTGCAGCTGAAATCCCAGGGCTGACTCATGTTTCTCTTTTCCCAGAAGTACCAGTCTCTTCCAGTCATATCACAGCCACAGGAGTCTTCCCCTTGGCTTTTTTCAGAGCTGTGGGGCCAATGCTCTTTCATCTGCATCCCTGGCTTCCTGATGGGTCTCCATATCTGCTTTCAGGGTTTTGTTTTAATTGCTTCTTCCTTATCAACCCCATCCCCAAAGGTCATATGTAACCATGCCATTACCAGAAATCTCTTTAAACAAACAACACCTGGTGAAAGCCCTTCTTACACGCACATCACACGTGGGGAGAGGTCAGGACCATCTCAAATACTCAGCTCCCTTGGGGAACAGTTACTCTTTCCAGGCCAGGTTTATAGGAAACTGATATAATTTGAGAAAGCTCATTCTTTCGAAAGTTCATTTTTGAAAAGTTCATTTTTTCAGGAACGAACCCTTCCTCAGGCTTGAAATATTAGCATTGCAAACCACAACAGCTGAGCACTTCTTGATTTTTATACTAGTGGGGTGACCAGCCAGGAAGGAGAGAGCTCTTCCGTGGCTAAGAACCTCTCTTCCTATCATGCTTAATGTCAGAGACAAATACCTTAGGGTTCAGCCCAGTTTCTAACTCCTGGTGTGGTGCTGAGAGCTGCAGCCCCACTGTGGATTTGCAAAAAGAGCAGCCAGGGCTTGTCTAAACCCCCATTTGCAGAGGACAGGTCTCCTTTCTAGACCCACTCACAAGCACAGCGTGACCAGTGCCAAATCCCACTTCTCCTCAGATGCCTGAGGACCCTGTTAATGCAGCAGCGTTGTTTGCACAGACCAGCAGGAAGTAGCCTTTGGCCAGTTAGAGGAATTATTACCACTCCCCAAGGACCTTTGCAGTGTGGTTTCTGGCCTGTCTCCATTTTGCTTTTTGTTTAAAGTAATCTCCAATGGCACTTGCTTTCCATCCTCCCTCCCCACTGCATTCAGCACTCACAGATGAGCTAACGGCCCCACCAGCAACTCACCACCAGTCCCACTGACCCGTCTGGTCCCCCTAAATTCAAAGGAAAGCAGCAAAATGCCATGCACACATGCTTTAAAATGAAGCTGCTCAGAATAATGCAAACCCATTGGCAGTGCCACTTTAACCAACTCCAGGATAAAAAAAAATAGAATAAGATGGATGTAGCTATTCTCTGCTTTGTTTGCAGAGGAACTAGTCTAAGTTTGACACAGGTGAAGCCTGGCTAAGTCTTGCAGCTCTTTTCCCAAGCCCAAAGGACCATCACCTTTGGGTGTCTAAATACCATACCTAGTTCCTCTATTACTGTCATCCTACTACCAAAATAAGACCCCCCAGACTGACTTATTTTAGCAGATGTGACCTTCTGGATCCATTAAGAGTCAATAGTCTGGCAGTGGACTTCATGACCTCCAGCTCCAGGTTCAGGTCCACCTATGAACTTTCCCGAGGCAGCACGGCAAAGCAGGGCAGGGAAGAAGCAGATTTAGACATGCTCTCCCAAATACATTTCTGCTGAAGCTGCTCTCAGGAGTTAAAAGCAGCAGAATCTCCACTTTATTTTAAATTCTGACAATACACCCAAATGCTGAGGTTTTGTCAGACCTCCAAAGACTTGTCTTCACTACTGAAAAACAGTTATATTTCTTTTTACTGGAAGGTAACTAATGGCCAGCAGCTCTCTTGAGGTAAACAACACAGCCGAGATGGAGAATTTGAGTTTCACTGTGGGTAAACTCACCAAGGTCAATGCTGTGTTTCTGCTTGAAGTTGACCTCTGCAAATTTATCTCACAGGGTGCTTTAGTTTTACTGCCTCGTTTGTGTTTTTACCTCAGGATATTGGATGAGCACTGGTTCCCCTGAGGCTGAAAAAAGGATTTAAAAAATTTAGCAGTACAGACAAGACCAAACATTCCTCTTCAAGGGGAAAATATCTCTACAGGGGCTAAAACAGCTGTTCTTTGTATAAGTCAACCAACACAGATGTATATGCTTTTCCCCACTGGCAGAAAACAGTGTAAACCAAAGAGGCAAGCCTGCACACTCTAGGAAATACTGTTACCAGAAATACCATATCACTAGGAAAGTGTGATCGGCTCATATAAATCTACCAGCTCTTTCACGGCAAAACTATGGAGGAGGAAATGCTTATAATGCCAGCAAATTAAGAACATTTTTACAGGAGATATTCTACTCCCAGTAAAAGCACAAATACAAAAACACAGCCCTGGATTTTGGGCTAATAGAAGTAATGTGAAATTGGAAAAAAACCAAAGTGCTTGCTGTTTGCAAAATTACATTATGCTTTGTTACAGTAATTACAGAGGGAGAGTAATTTTTTTTAAGAAGCCAGTCTCCAACACAAGACTGCTTAGAATCATTTAAGCATTATATCTTAAAAACATACAGAGGGTTGAAAAGCGAACTAAATCACGTTTTTCCCTCTGCCATGCACATGAAAATACCAAATGATACAGCTGAAATCTGGAAGATGTTGGTTGCTTTCCAAAGAAGTTGTGGAGAGCAGACTTTGGCCCACCAATATCTTAAGACTGACCCAGAAAAGCGTGGGAATATCCAGTCTGTGCCCTGGATTTTTGAAATACAAGTGGTGAGCTTTGGAAGAGCTTTCAGGGATTTTCTCTACCACCATCAATTACACCTCTCCTTCCAATGAAACAAACAAACGAAAAGTTTAGATATTAGTGCCTTTAACCTACTGGCTGTTGAGTTTTCACAAAGTGGTTTCCAACTTTAAATAAGGTATTAATTTGACGTGTGCGATAGAAGAGTTAAGGAGAGCACAGAACTCACAGCGAAGTTTTTTGTTTCCTTGCCCTTTCTTGTATGAGAAAAATATCCTTTCTCAGAGATTTTCAAGCAACAGAGTGCTACAAACACAACATTAATCTCTGATGTAGGTAGGACAGGAAGTTATATTATCTTCAGCTAATATAACTGAGGATAAAATAACAGCGATCTTTCTGGATTTACATAGCTGCATATCTACCCTCTGACCATTCATGCCCTCCCCTCTTTCTGGAAAATCCCCTTGGGCTTAGAATGTACATCATCAAGAAACAAAGACAGCACAAGCCCATCATTTTAGCTTGTGTGTCATTTAAGGAATGAGGATACTTTCTTTAATAGGGTGTTTTCTGGCTGTTCACTGAAGAAATTATCTCTTGCTGGAGGTCATTTTCAACTGCACTGTGAGATCTGCTTTAAGGAGGCTGCTTAGTGCAACCAGAGCAACGTCAGGCAGGTCTGAAGAAATAGACTTTCTGAAGGAGTTTTTTTACAGAGGAAGTTGCTTTAACCTAGATATCTACTCAGAAAATATATTTTCTGTTCCTAGGTTGTTTGACTTTAAGAGAACAATAAATTCCCAAGAGTTCTTACAAAGATCAGTCATGCCTCTTTGTTTTAATGGCATATTTTGAAGTTTTGCCTCCAGAATATTGATAAGAATCAAAGTAACTTTTGATATATGGCATTAGATATGCTCCAGGAATAAGATCCCTCTCAAGTTAGACTGTCTGCAGACAACCCAGACCACCCACTTTCAGCTTAAACACAGCCTGTTCAAAGTCTGCAGTGATTCAGATCAGAGCAGTAGCTGTCTGCTCAAACTGTGAGATCTTGGCATTCATCAGACATGTCCAGCGCGCATCTGATAACACAGCTTAAACTGCCCAGGGCCATTGGAAGGCAGGTGAGGGAGAGCTAGGAAATATCAAAGTTGGAAAGAGCCTAATCTTCAACTCAGCACACTACACATTTTGAATTTCACACGCATTCCACAAAATTCCCCAAGTCCCAAAAGCTTTAATCCAGTCACTTTGCAACATATGTGTGTTTTATTTAAAAATAAATTATTCAGTATTACTTTTCCTTTCTTGTATCCAGCTGGCAACATTTTCAGTTAGTTCTACAGGAGCCAACATAACCTCCTATTAGTTACGGTATTGTCCATTTGTCTACATCTTCAACCAATTTTCTGCACAGCCTTTGGACAATGCACACAGTTGACTTTTCAGGCAGTTAACCCAGTGCTCTAGCGACTTCACATTGACACTACCGAGACTTTGGCCATGCATCTCCTAGACTCTTTGCCAGTGATGCTTAGAGATGGGCATATCACCTAGACTGATCCTGTTGCCTACTCCAGCTAAGAGCTACTACTCAGCAGCTACTCAGGGAACCAACTGTGGGGGAAAGCTCTGCTGCAAAGATAAAGCATTAAACTAATGGAAGAGACACCACAACAGAGTAACTAGCAACTACAGCAGACAGTACAATGGAAACATCAGCGCTGAGGTTGGTAGCTGTCAGAAAATCCCTGGCAAGGAGAACTGAGAAATGTTTGCTCAGGAATAGAGAATAAGCCAGAAATCCTCCTTAGACAGCTATAGAAGACTATGACAGGCCTCCACATTGAATATTGTGTTTGCTTGCCTTTTACCTACTCATCAAGATGACAGTGAACCAGCTACGGCACAGAAAAGGGTGACCAACAGGTTTGGGGGTACAGAAGGTGCTCAGTACCAGAAGACAGAAATATGGCCTTGTTAACCCTAGAAAAGGAGAAAAGGGAGAAACTAAAGCTCATGAATGACCTAAGGGAGGTGAATGGGTAGGTTTTACTCACTACCCCACATACTGCAAAAGCTGAGGGTCAGCCAGTGAATTATCAGTGGCTGATAAAAACAGCAGCAACAAAGAGCCACAAAAAGAAAGAGTTGTTTCATCAGGCATTATCGGTTTAACTGTGGTGCTCCTCACCCTCGGGCACAACGATGTCTGGAAGTTTCCTTTGCTTAAGCAATGTTTGAGCCATATTCATAGGAGGAATGCCCCTCAAGGTCTGCTAAAGACAAAGATACCAGCTTTGACCTGTGAACTCTCCACATTGCAGAACAGTGGAAAAGTCTATGGGAGAGTTATCACTATATGCAAGTTTTGTACTGCTACTTTTTCCCAGGCATCTGCTGCTGGCTATGGTTGGAGGTATTTCAAGGTGTACCTTTTTACAGCTCTGTGTGCTTTTCACCCAACCCAATACAGCTGCTATACCTGTCTGTAACTGGGGTCCCTAGCTCTCCAAGTAAGAAATCTTTTCTGCACCCACTGCCCTCGATAGCTTTTACTTCTTCAGCTGATGGAGTTTTTCCTGTCCTGCAGAAGATCACCAATGAGCTGGAAAGAGCTCTACTGTGCAGGTTTGCCATCTTGCCTGAGGGGGTATTTTCTGCAGGGAAGCAGCACGGGAAGCTGGAGGTGGTTTTGCCACTTGCACATATGTCATGTTTGAGAAAGGCAGAGAGAGATCTCAGGATTTAGGCATGACTGACATGACCTGACCATTTCAGCTGATGCAGACATGTGCAGAGAAGGCTGGTGGTGTGTCACTGAGAGAAGAGGGACTCCTGACGTGTGCTGACAGACTGAACAGAGATAGTGATGTACGTGATAGCGTACAGCAGCAGGGACAGGTGATTGGCTTTTCATTGCCATTTCAAGAGATGCCAAAAATCCTTATGAAGTCATGACGCGTTATGTGTGGTCTTGGGTAAGAGAGTGCCTCCTCCAAGGAAAGGGAATCAAGGCACCTCCAGACTTGGACGTTGTGTACTGAACCAGAAAGGGCCAGAAAGGCCAACCTGCCCACTTCATACTCCTGCCTCTGCCCATCCTCCAAGAGATTAGGACATTGCTTGGGATGCTGGGAAAGAGTGAAGTCAAATGGCTATTCCTCAGTTCCCTACTCATGCCCCACCATGTGGCCTTCTGCAGTTTTCCAGGCAATGACTCTCCAGCTCTGTTGCCTGCCTTCTGATTGCCCTTGCTCTGTAGGATCAATAACCACCATTGGCCAATCTCATGGGGTGGACCCAGGACAACATGTACTGTCAGACAAGATTATTTTGCACTATCCAGCAGACGACATCATTATTCTCGGAAAAGCAGCGCCTTCCCACAGCCAGAATCATGATCCATCACAATGTTTGCTTTGCAATGCATAACATGGTCAAGTGCAGCCTGGCCAGCAGCCCAGTGCCTGTTCAGCATCTGCCCCTTCAAAGCCTCCCATACAGGGAGGGCATAGGATGGAGGATTCATCACATTTTTGTTTGATGGTCACCATGCATATCTGCGGTTTGCATGATGGGAAGCTCTTGGGCCTATTGGCCAAACTGAGCTGCAACCCTGGAGATGAACATATGGAAATCCTGCAGAGTGAGGTGAGGAGGGAAGCAGGCAGGAAAGGTCCCAGGGAAGTGGACATGGGATCAAAGTATATCAGGGTTCAAGGAGCATCTGGATGATGCTCTTAGTCATATGGTTTAGTTTTAGGTAGTTCTATGAGGAGCAGGGAGTTGGACTTGGTTATCCTTATGGGTCCCTTCCAACTTGAGATATTCTATGATTCTATGATCCTATGAAGTAGGCTACCAGTAAGAGGAGAAAAAACCCCACGCCAAACCCACCACACAATAGAAAAAGCCTGGATGAGAGAAAGCAAGAGTGCGTTACATAAAGACATTTCCCCTTTCTTGAAGCCTCCTTCTAATGGCCGTCTCATGAGGAGGCAGCTGGGAGCTCCTCAGCACACACAGAGGCTGCTCAGCCTCAGAGCTGCTCCCCTGGAACAGTAGTTGACAGCACTAGCGCGACAGTGCTGAGAGAGATTTGTTTCCGACACCTAGGGTAGGACTGCAGAGACACAGTGCAGGGCTGTGCACAGGTACTTGTCCAAGTGTAGTGAAGACATGTCTTTCTCCTTTCTCTCATTGCCCAGTTCTTAATCCATCTGTCTGGCAAGACCAGCAAGCCAAGCAAGCACAAACTCATCAAAGTATAGGGATGAATTTACACATCACGCAAGTATAGGGATACATTTATGCATCACATGCAGCTGTGTGCAAGGGGATGCCACAGAGGCCCATCTGAGAGAGGATGGGGCCACGGTGGGCACAGGACTAGCTCTCCCTGCTGCCATAACCTGCTTAAATGCCCTGCCCACACTTGCAAGGAGAGGTTTGTTTTAAGAAACAATTTTCCCCCCCCATTTCACGTACTTTACCTTCACTGCAAGCTGTCTGCATTTCACATACTGGCTGCCCAGGGCTTCTGTTTCACCCCAACCACTCCCCCCCATGCCATGAAAAGCTGCATACTGTGTATGTAAATGTAAGGAGACACATGGCGGTGTGCGGTGATGAAATGCCTGTTTCAAGAGGCCAGCAGCAGCACTGAGAGTTATTGCAGATCTAGCCCATTTATTTTCTACAGCTTTACATATTTTCAATAGCTGCTCAGCCACATCCTTACCTACAACACAGGGCTGCTTTGAGCAGTGCTCGGTGGAGGGAGGGGTTGCAAATCAAATGTTGTTTCTGAGGGAGCTCTCTTTGCTCTGGGGTAACCGGCTTTCACTTACTTTTAACAAGTCTTCTGAGAGGGTTTCTAGCTATGCATGGAGGGAGCTGCGGAGCATGGCTGCAAGGGCTTAATGCCTCTGATGGCTGGCACACACTGCCAGCACTGAAGATGTCTGTCCATCCGTCCATCCATCCTGTACCAAACCCAGTAAAACACGACAAGCCCCAGCCATGGGATGCTGGGGACTGATCAGGACTGAAGGGCTCCAGTCTGCTACCAGGAGTTGAGGACACCATCCAGCAAAGTACAGGCTGCGGGACCATGACAGCACCTGGAGACCCAAAGGGGAAAGGCCTCCACAGGGTCCTGCCCCTAATTTCCTTGCTCTGCCCCATAAGACCATTCAATTGGCTCCCTACCTGTTTTGTTTCAGGTCTTACAGATGTTGGCAAGCATGGGCAGGAGTCTCAGCCACTGGAGCACAGTGAACGTCATTTTTCTCCAGAGGAGAATTGTTTCTGGCCCTCTGAAATCTGGAGAGAAAGAACCCATAAAACCACTGAAAACTAGACCCACAGAAATGGGTCTGGCTGCACCTGAGAGTGTAAAGAATGAGGCCAGAAATAAAAAAAGCTTTTGTAATATATTACACTAAGCTTTTCACCATTTGGCCCCAACAACCCAAGTTTTGGGAGCTATTTTTCATATGCAGTAAGATCGTTAGCCTGAGTATTGGCTTTAATTAAAAGGTGACCAACAAGGGGGAGGGAGCTCAGGGCAAGAGCAGGAGTCCCTGGAACTGTGCCAGCTCCAGCAGTGACCCCTGGGCTGTGGATGCTGCACAGAGGGATTTGCTGATGGCATGTGGAGAAAACCTCCCTGTCATTTTGCAGATGCTCAAAGTCCACATATGACTCAGACCCCACTGCATACCCCACCCTCTGTCACGCCAGCAGCTCCTCTGCTCTTCACCTTTTTGTTCTCCCCAGTACAGAGCAAAGGTGATCAGTGCTGGAAGATGTCATTGCTGTTTTTTCCATGTGAAGCCAGAAAAAAAAATACCCCTGCACTGGATTTTGGGGTCATGCTGCAATAGCAGAAAGATCCAGCACCAATATTAAGCACATGATTAGATATGAAAACAAGATTTTTAAAATGCTATTATTGATCGTACATAATGGAAAGCAGTTTCCATTTTCTAGTTAAAAAGAAAGAAATCCAAATTAGACAGCCCCTTATTAAAAACCCTCTACTCTATTTCTTGGTCTAGTGAAATTCCCAAGTGCGATTTTTATTCTGCTGTCTTAAATGATTGTCTCCTTTTAATCATCAGTGAGAAAATTAACCTGCTGAACAAAGACACTTTCAGTATTTTCATATTCAGTAGCATAATAAAAGACAAACTTATGCTAAAACATCAAAATTACTGCAAAGCCAAAGGAGACACAGAGACATTCCGGGGCGGGAGCAGGGGGGGAACATTTCTCTGAAGCACAGCAATACGCTAAACTTCTCTGAATCCCCACATGCACTTGTCATGTCCCATCCCCACCTTAAACAGAAGAGTAATTTACCACTGCATCACTTCATTACTTTATTAGCCATAAACACACCAAAGGCCCACGCCTATAAAAAGCATCTTTAATGGTGTAATTAAAACAGATTAATTGACCAGCTTGAGGCTGCAGGAGGGAACAGAGTGCCAATCTGCTATTTTTATTAATACGAGAGCTCACCCAGTGTACAGTGACAGTGAAGCCAATGGTGGGGTTCGAAGGGGGTTGCAGGGAAAGGGAGGGCTTGGTGCAAAATTGCTCCAGAGCGTGAGCTGAATTCAGGTGCTTGCTGGAAGCATAAGCTCTTTAATCTTGCCATGCTTGGCTATGAAGGTCCCTGGAGAGGTGAGGTGGCTGTAGTTTAATCAGAGTCATCTATTTGTTCTGAAGTGCAAGGACTCCCTTCTCTCGCGCATTTGAGCAAGGTCATTGTTTGATGCCGGTAATGCATGAACGCACAGTGGCTCCATCAGATTGCTCATTAGCATTCTGTAGGTTACACAGGCTAAATTCGCTATTTCATTTAGAAGGCTCCTGTTTGCATTTTTCTTCCATATCATAGGCCGATCAGAAGAAACAGGTGCTACTGGGAAAGATCCAATAAGCATTTATACATATTTGCAGCAAATACTGGATACAGCTTTTTGCTTAAAATTCTGAATATTCAATGAACAGCTCATTCTATGCATCACACAAGACAGAAAGGCTAATTTGGAATTAATGTTGTAAATATTTGCAGAAAATAAGGGGTAAAAATCACAGCAGAAGAAAATCCTGCTGTATGCCAGGGTTGAAGAGAACAGCCCAGAGACACGTCAGGGCAGAGGCAGCCTGGACCTGGTGCAGGGTCTGGTTCAGCAGGATGCTAGGCTGCACCCTGACATGCAAAGCACCACTGTCCTGTGGTGAAAGGGCTGCATTAGTCCCCTGGGTACATCCAGTGCCCAGTTCTTATCGTAATTTATTCCAAGTGCCTGATGAATCAGGACGCTAATCCGTTAATGAATTTATGCATTAAGTTCAGTGCTGTCCAGAGTAGACCCTGAACAGGTACTTTCTTTCTGCCACAGCTTCTGTGGGAGCACCCATGGTTCATCAAGGCCCCACTTCCATAAAACACTGTTTGCATGTAATTCAGTGTCAGTGCAAAAACACACTTTAAGGAGTTGCTGAGTCCAAGCAGATCAGCCCTGGACCTGCTCCGGATTACCCCAGAACTGACAGGTTGGCCCATTCTCCATCTTCTGACTGCAACACCTTGCTGCCAGGACAATCAGCCACCAGTCAGGAGGACTTACGCTCTGCCTGGTACAAGCAGGGGAATGTCACTGAAACCTCTCTGCTCCACAAACCAAAGTCACAGGCACAGCTAACACAGTGGATGAGAAAACCCACACTGATTTCTGCAATGCATGATCTAGCCACAAGCTCTTCCTCTTCTTTATAATTAATTAAGGAAGTCCTTTTTCCCAGTATCTATTTCTAGGTCTAACTCATTACAAACCCCATCCTGTGCCATTGAGGGTGTCAGCCTTTTTTTGTTTTAATTGCCTATTCTGAGCATTAATGTGTGCCCATGTTCTTATGGAGGCTGTTAAAAGGTAAACTCTTAAAGTTCCCAACTCTCATAATAATACAGAAAATATCATTCTTCACACCATCTAGACTGGTGCCACAATTACGCATTGACTGGTTTGGCTTTAACATTATATCACTTCCTGGTATTTGAAATATTCAGTAAAAAAAAAATAAATGTAAATAAATAAAAAAATCTGGTCCCACCAGGAAACAGAGAGAGAGAAAGTGCCAGCGCCTCTGAGTGCTCCTTACAAAGAACTCCCTTAAAATCCCTCCATGAAAAAAAAAGAAAAAAAAAGAAAATAAAGGAAACTCAGCTAATAACACTTTTCCACATAAATAATGTAGATTGTAACTAGCCTTTGGAGAAGCCTGAGCACAACAGAAGTCTCTTTGTAAGGCCGAGCACTGATTACATGCTACTGAGGGCTTTCATGATGATAGCCTTTCATACTACAGCATATCAAGCGCACTTAGAATTAATAATCCAAGCAGCCTCCTTCTGGGCTGCACCACCCCAGCAGACGTGCCCTGAGATGGATGTAACCCCAGCAGATGTCAAGTAAAAGGACCATGGGCCTTTCTCAGCAACATTTCCACGGCTGACAGGCTGCACGAGCTCAGGTCCCTGCTGATGTTCGCCTCTGCCCTTATATAATAATAAAGGGATTAGACAGCACGTCTACATGCTATGGCAGGAGACAGGATTTGGTGACCCCCACGGTTGCCCCTGGTCCTAGTCCTTAATGAATCAGTGAGATAAGCCCTAATGCATACATATCTTTGGGAGAGGAGATTGGTATTAAAGCTTCTTGTGAGGGCTTTAATCCCAGAGGTGGCTTTTCTGGGGCCTTGGGCAGCCCCACTGTTCAGAGCTGCTGCTGTGCCAGCCCAGGCAGGCTGCTTTGCCATGCAGAAGAGAGGTTTTGACAAGATCCCCCTTCCAAAAAAATCAGTATCCCTCTGTTCCCACTCACCCGTATTACACATGCAAAAATAACCATTATTTTCCAATTCCAAATGGAAAGACGTGGATACAAAGTGGCAGCTCTCAGCCCTGGTGGGAGCCGGAGCCAGGAGCAAAGCTGACCTGTGCAAACCCCTCCTGCTGCACTATCCAGTTTCATCACACAGTTCTTGGGGTGCTGGGGACTCCCTAGGCTCTTGTGTGACTTAAACACAGCCAACATAGTGTAGCATTGCAAGGAGGTCTGCACCTGCATCATCTCCTAACAGGAGCTGCTTTCCTGGTCTTTAAAGCTGTGACGCTCAGCTTTAGGTGTCACCCTCTCTGAGGTATCTTGGTCCTCTTGATTGACTGCACAACAAGATGGCAAAGAGCATGTCTCCTTTCAAGCACATAAAAAGTCCCAGGAAGGCCAAGGTTCATGTCCTAAATGGGAAGGAGAACACCTAAATCAGAATTTGGGAGCTGAAAGGCACCCAAGGTCCAGGCTTGTGTGCTTGGCTTACAGCTGCATTTGGAAGGGGGGAAAAATGAAAATGCTCATGTTCTTTCTTAGCAAGAAATCATTGGCAGAAATCATCATAGTTTGCAAGCAAAGACAGATCAGACCCTTAGATGTGTATTGAATTGATATGTTATTGCTATGAAGAAACTCCACGCCTAAAGACGGAGAAAAGCTCGCTTTTAAATGCAGGCACGAACCTTGAAATTAAGCACAATATTGCTTGACTGAGAAAACCGCCACAAAAGAGCTCTATTTTCTGACAGCCAACATCCCAAATTAAACAGCTTCCACGTGTGTCAATAAAAGGCATTGGCTTCATTATTTGCAGTCCCCCAGTGACAATTTCTAGACCCCTTTGGTAAATGTCATTACGGTTCCAGACAGACATCTGTACCATGGGCAAATTGACTCATAAATGCTTCTTGCCTGGAAAGGGGACCGGGAGGGACAGGAGATTCCTGATGCTGCAGGCAGCTTTGTGAGGGCAGGAGGTCTGCACAGCCCCTCCCAGAGCCACATCACCCGTGCAGGTGGGGAGAGACCGTTGAATCTGCACAGGGCACTGGGTGAAAGTGAACTGTGAGGTGTAAACGCGACCTGGTCCAAAGTTCACCGCACCAATGGGAAGAGGCTCCTGGTTTCCTGGTTTCCTGGTTCCGGTTCTCCTTCCTGTTCACTCTGGGTTTTCTGCCACTCTTCCCCAAGTACTTTTCACATCCTTTCCTCACTCTGTCCACAGCCTACTTAGCTCTAGACATAACTCCTCCTTTTTTGTTCTCCACCAAAGTGAAAGCTATCAATAGATATCTGTGGAAACTGCGGGTGAGTCGTCCCCAGCATGGTGCAGCTCTAAGCGCACATGGGGAACTCTCTGTTGAACCTGAATGGATCCTCTTGAGGAAACCAAAGGTCTTACCAACAGCTTGGGGCTCTTCTACTGGGGCCCAGGACAGGACCTGCCGCTCTGGTGAACACCAGCAACAAGACCCAGACCATGCACGGAGGGACATGCTGGATTCACCCATCTCAGAAAGGACATGTCCCTTTTTACTACCATCTCCTGGCACGTGACCTTGTTCTTGCACGGCATTGTGCAGTATCTCCTGAATAAAAGGTGCTGGACAGGAGAGAAGGAGCATATAATTTTGGTCCAGGACAAGCCTTTTACTTTATATTATGAACTCATATTGTGTAAAATGAACCCTCACTTGGGTCTCCCTCCCCTTCAAACCGTCCTGCACTCAGTAAATCTACATGAACAATGATCAAGACATAGTTCATTCCCCAAAAGAAAAAATCTTGATTTAAATAAACCTAATTGATCAGCAGAGCCATTGTTAACCCAGGTATTTGGCAGTGACAGCGGACCATTCCTGATTCCTGCCTGACATGCACCATTGCTGTGACATGAGAAAAGGCACAAGAAAAGCAGCAGGGCTGACTCTGACCCCACTTTCTCCACTGGCCCAGGACTACTTCCAAATTCCACTAGGATAACTAACAGCAAAAGCAGGCCCAACATTTTCTGTAGCAAAACTGTCTTTGCATTGAAAAATTACCCGCTAAACTCTGCTTTCCAGTAAATGCCAGACTGCTTTTCGTTCACTCCACCACTACAGCTTTTCTTAGTTTATTATTTATGTCTCCTTTCAGAGTTTCCCACCTGCACCATCTCTATGAATGGGCATGAAATAAAAATCAATAGCAGCTGTCCTGCTGGTTGAACGGCACAACAGCAGCCCCGGTGATAGGTACCAGCCAGGAACCGGTGGACGACGCTGCTGAGAAAACAGGGCCATTGTGTCCATGCATGGTGGTTAACTCTAGCTCACTCTTCTACATACCAGGAGGTTTTTGGGGGCTGGATGTGTGGGGAAGGGGATTCAACTGATGTTTAGAGGCATGGGGAGCCAGTCACACACTGCAAGGAGGCTGCAAGGAGCATCATAGCTGGCTGATCCTGACTGTCCCTTCACCCCAATGCACCTTCATGTTCATCCCTCCCCAACAGAGATCTGTTCTTCCAAACTGCCAGCATCAGGGTTTTCTACACGCAAAATACAGGTGTTTCACCGTCCCCCTTAAAGTTCTTCCTCAGCTCCAGGGTTTGGAGCGAGCCAGTGTTGCATCCTATGGATTGGTTCCCTATGGCATGGTGGGGCTGGATCTCAAGGTACATGGCTAAGCCTGCATAAAATTCCAGTTCAGCTTTGCAGTTGAACTGTCACTTGGTTCAAAAACATTTATATACCACCTGGAAAGAGTGATTATAAGTCTTAAAAGCAATTATAATTGGGGTTGCATGAGAAAAAGCAGAAGACAAATTTGGCTCCTATTCCTAACAAAGACACCCAGAGAAGGTATTGGGTACCTCTGGTGTCTCCAACATAGTATCCAACCCATCATCTTCAGGAAAAAGGCAAAATTTTGGCTCTGCAGGCATTTAAATTTTAGGTCAATCTGCTCCCCACCTGCTTCACCTTTTCTCCCTTGGTAGTGTATTTACAGAGAAATTGAGTGCAGATCTGTTGGTCTGCAGGACAGTAGAGTGTTCTCGGACATTGACTGCTAACGTGTTTAAGATAATTTGTACTAGTAAGGTTATGCAGCAGTGTTCACCCCTGCATGTCTCTGCATGGCAGCTTTGAGATGTTTACACTGTTCTCCAGTGCACAGTGAAGCCCACGTATAATTGCTCCTGGCAGAGGTGCTTGTGTCTGTGTCCAAAGGCTGAGCAAGCTGCAGCATGCCCAGAAGTAGCCTGTTGGACTTACATAGGCTCCAAAATGCGACTCCAGTCCAAAGCCTTTCCATGTTACGATGACTGGAAAGGGAGAACATGGATCTCAGCAGAAACTAAATGGAAGTGCACTGGGTCCTACCACCTCAGCCACGTGGATATTGCCCACTCATTTATCATCTCCTTCCAGGGACATAGGACACTAGCAGAGCCACAGTTTAAGCGTACCAAAGGGATACACAGCATGTGTCCCCTGGGGGACAGGAGCTCACAACAACAGTCCCAAGAGACCCCCAGAGGAGTCAGGAGCCACAGTCAATGCCAAGCATGAGGATAAATTAATCACAGCAAAACACAAAGGAGGTCATGGGGC
This sequence comes from Phalacrocorax carbo, assembly GCF_963921805.1. Taxonomy (NCBI): domain Eukaryota; kingdom Metazoa; phylum Chordata; class Aves; order Suliformes; family Phalacrocoracidae; genus Phalacrocorax; species Phalacrocorax carbo. Next base: position 33,132,655 of record NC_087521.1, read on the forward strand.
CTTTAAGGAGGCCCAAACCACAACCGGCCCCTCTTTGCAGCTACACTTTGCCCTTTTCCACCAGTTCCATCTCCCTGTGTGCTGTTTGACTTACCTCCTTGTGGCAGCAGCCTTATGATTCAGCAGGAATGAGCACAGCCCAGCTCAGACAGGGAGCAGCTTGCAGAAACCTGCCACCTCCTGTATCAATTGCGTTTATTGCTAAGCACTGTCAGGTTGCTCTGAAAGCACAGTGGAAGTAGCGTGATTTCTGGTGGCTGCCAGGTTTTCCCATCTTCACACCTCATCCCCAGATGCCGAGGACTTGCCCCCAGGAGACAGCAGCTCGCCACGTTTGTTGATGCTTGGTGGTGCAAGTGGACTGGAATGGCCCCAAACCTGGGCAGGACTCAGTGAAAGAGCTGTACGGCAGGAAAGAGGGAGAGCGTGTGAGATCGACTGGAAGCACCCCATGCCTAGCTGCAGGCAGGAGCCTTTACACCAGCCCAGTGGCACTGGGAGCCCGCTGGGACCATGCACAGGCCATGCTCCAAACCTAGCATAAAGAAATGCAGGGGAAAATGGAGAACAGAAAACACAGAAGACCTGAGATTGCATTAAATTGTATCAAATAACTCCTTTGTAACTGAGAGGGTTATTGATAGACAAGGTATCCCATGGCTCCTAAACTGCATCCTTCCCTCTGAAGGAGGTTGCACGTGTCCCTGGTCCCCTGAGTACAGAAAACTTCATGTGTCCTGCTCTGAGTTACAGGGCTGGAGGGAAATGGACTCTCTCCGTGACTCTCTGCTGGGTCCTACCCCCAGGGCAGGAACCAAAGCTGCAACTGGTGGGCCCAGGAGGGTTAGTATGTGCAAATTCAAGAGCTTTGCAAACATCCAGGGGAAAAACTTCCCTAATTATCAGAGAGAAGCATTGGTGTACAGCTGGGCTCAAGCAGAAGAGATGTAGCCCACAGATACCTAACGCTGAAGTCACATCCTTTCCCTAGCAGTTATTTAGAGCACCAGGAATTGGTATACCAAACATTATCTTCCCCCTCCTCACACTTACTAGCAGTGACACATAGGAGAGGCTGGACAAATCCTCAAATTCAGGCCACTTGGCCTGAAAACCATCCACCAGGGTTTTGAAAGTTGATGGCTTGAAAGGTTGTATCCCTGCCAGGGGGTGGAATTTCTCTGTTGGAAGAAAAGAAATCAACACCTCTGAAAAGGGCAAATAAAGTATCCAGAAAGACCCATGCATGAAACGTGAGACAGCAGAGAGGTTTTCAGGAAGCACATCTGTGGCAGATTTCACCCCCATGTTCCCCTGGTGTTAAAGGGGGGTGCACAAGACTCCTGTGACACCTGTAAAAGCTGCATCCCCCCTCTGTCTCTAACTCAGCTAATCTAGCAACTGCAGGCTCAGGATTTTATAACTTGTGAGGCATAAACATCCTCCCAAGCATTTACAAAAATAATGTAAAAAGCCTTATGTCTTATAAGGCAAATGAATAGTTTAGTTGGGATCTGTTTCTCATTCGTTGCACAACGTGCTCCTGCACTTCGCTGTTCCAACCTTTAAAATAAACCTGTGCTATATTTGCAAGAATCCCTCTGCCATCAAAAGCTGGGATGAGAGGGAAGACTTACAACAAAAACTCACAACTTCCACAGAAATCACACCTTCCTAAACACTAGAGCTCAATGTGAGAGGTAGCAGCTCTGCAGTTTGCAGGAGCAGAGGGTGGAGACAGAAGCAGAAAACACTGAAAACATGGTGTGCTTTCTGCTCTGCTGGCCCCCGGCAAAGCACAGCCCCAGTCTAGCTGCGACTGCACTCAGAGCTGCGGGGTCAGCAGTGCCCACCCATCCGGCTGCAAAGCTCACAAATTACCCAGGGGCTTTGGTTCTCTACAGGGGAGCCCTGCAGGTCCCTGCTGAGGTCCTGCCTTTAATGGAAAAGCTACACTTGCCAGTGGCAGTGCCTGGCTGGTGTCTGAGTGCTCACAAGCTCCCCAAACCGCATCTGGAGTGGGGGTCCTACATCCTCAGCAGTCCCCAGCAGCAGATTACACCAGCCTGGCTCTGGGCACTGGGACTTGTCTCTGTCCCTGGGAGGATGGGGCAGAGCCTGGTCAGGGACAGGAGGGATGCTTCAAAATGCTGTGATAAATGTGCAGAGCTCCTGCAGAGGGACACTGGTAAACGTAAAAGGAGCTTTGGCTTCAGGGCAAGCAGGACCAGGATTTCATCCCCCTGAGGAAATCATTCTGTTTAACTTTTGAACTCTGAGCTAAAGCAGCCTAGGCAGAGATTTGTGGCCCGTGCTGGGATGGGGGGAGGTTTGTGTGCAGACTCCAGCCAGTCTGCAGAGAAACTTTCTGGAAAAACAGTTGATTACAAGAAGGCACTTTGTCTCAAACTTCCAGTTTGCTGTGATCCATTTTTTCTCCTTACTGCTCTAAGTCTAGGAGTTTTGACATCTCCTTTGCCCAGCAGAAACCCTGTGATTTAAGAAGACAGAAAATACATCCTTCTTTTCCCCTTACATCCTGCAGACCGAGACTCTGCAAGCCACCACTCTGGAGCATCTACCGGCACCACTAGGACTCTGTGTTTGCCTCTGTCTTGTGCCAGTATTTCTGACCAGCGTACCCACTGGAGACCCAAAATCTGGGACCAAGCATGGCCAGTCTGGCCTGGTGGGAGCTTAACATTAGCTCAGTCATTAAAGTTGATTATACAAAAACAGGAAAAATCTACTTGAAAGCTAGAAAACAGCAAGGATCCGCATCTTCAGCTCTCTCTGCTCCTGGAGTAATTTCAAGCTATCTGCAGCAAGTGGAGAGCAGACTGCAGCACTACTTAATCTAGGGACATATTTATATGAGTGTTTCCTCATCCCTCTGCCGGCCAGTCGGCTCTTGTGGTTTTTATAAAAATGACTTGAGCTGTAAAGAAGCGGTATGCCCTCAGCAGCTTTAACCATTTCCATGCCAGCTGCCCTGAGTGCAAACTGCAGCCTGCATCCCGTATCCAACCCTTCTCAGCAGGAGAGGGTGAAAGAGGCAATAAACCAGCACATGATGGACGTTAGCTCTGTCAATAAGCTCTCAGACCCACTAATGATGAAAGGAGGAGGAAAATGTAGACTGAGGAGAGCATCTGTCTTGTCAGGACAATTTTGTCAAGCCTTCAGGTGGGGATTTACTGGCTGGATTGTACAAGCTGGACTGCAGCTTGAAACAGCTTTTTCCCTTGATGGCTTTGGTTTTCTGGCTTCAGCCCCTATTCCTGAGTTTCCAGTATGTTTCCAGCTTCTCCAGACCTGGGGTAAGGTTACAGGGGGACCTTATAATATACAGAGGATATCCTTATTACAGAGATAGGATGCAGGGAAAGTTATTACTCCACTACATCACCCCAAATTGTTTATGCCTGGAGCATGTTCAAGAGCACCTCCCCGACTCTTGGGCAGTGGAGGCCAACGTCAAGAGCAAGCCATCAGCCATGGTCTCAGGAGTGTCCTGGGAAGGCAGCAGGGTGGACAACAGTTAGGTGGGAATGTAACAGTGACATAGCAAGCTACATTGCACAGCTGGTAAAGAAATTATAAATCAGGAATAAAATATGAAGCACACATGAATGCAGACCCTGCTGCCAATAATTTCCACTCTTGGCTCAATTACCATTGCTCTTTTTGCAGCTGCACACATGCAGTCATTACAGAGCATTTTGGCTAAACACATTTTGTCTTCTTTTTATGTCTGCCAGCTGAATCAAAGGTCTCCATGCAAGTAGTGTGCACCATGACACAATCCATGACACTTTCCTGGGGAGCTCTGGATCCCATAAAGCAATAAATTGATTACAGCACAGAAAGACATGCAAGATCCTCATCTTTCTTCGATGGAACAGAGGCACAAGTGTTGTCCTCATGAAAGGCTACATTTTTGTTTCAAAGGAAAAGCACTGCCCCTGAGCAGGAATAAACAGAGTTATGGCTAACAGGATGAACTGGGTCCATCAATAAAAACTACCTTCCCTCTGGGATAATTTTCTGGCAGTGTTACCTGAGCACCTTGCACCTTCTTTCCTGATGAGAGATGTGCCATGCAATAGGATTGCATGCTTCTGATTGCACACATCATATGCAGCATGTTGGGGCAAGGGTGGGGGGAGACACGGGACACACAGGACACACGGGGCCAAGGGAGGGCACAACATGGGGCTGTTTTCTGCCCCCAAAGCCCAAACGTGGGAGGGAGGTTGTAGCACAACAAATCATCAGAGTGGCCATAGTCATCAGAACACAGATCAGCCTAATCCAAAAGGGTGTGGCTAGGAAAGAGTCTAAGCTCAGGGAAGCAGTTGCTGATATTGCTCCAGCTTCCAGCCATTTTCAGCACAAGGGTTTTCCAAGACAGATGTGGATCCTGTGCAGTTAGCAACCCTGGATGGATATCTCTTGCATGATGTTGTTTAGCGTTCCCTGGAGCCCCCATCAATTTTTTAGCATCTGTACCCACAGACAGACAAGGAGCTGTGGTGGTTCCACAGGCAAAAGCCTATCATGGGAAGGTGCACCTCCTTGTTTTGCTCTGAGTTTCTCCTAGCTTCCTCACGTAACTCCTAGTCTTTGTAGTGGAAAAGAGATTGAAAAGCCAGTTCCAGTCCATCCTGGTAATGCCAATATTTTAACAACAATTCAGGGGCAGCCCACATGGCACACACAGCACTCAAAAGGTTTATAGTTCAAGCTCTTCCTTCTCCTAGTAAGTCTTCCAAAGTAGTTATCTTAAGATGCCCACCTAACAGAGCTAGAAGACATAACTGGCCTGACACTGATAAACACATTTGTAACCCTAATCCTAATTGCTCTGTGACCTCTGTGATATTTCATCATGAGAAGGCTTGCTGGTTTAGAGTTCCCTCGGGTAGAACCATGCCAAACTTCTGTGAATTACTGTCAGCTCATGTTAAGGCCTTCCTAAAGGGACTTGTCCATTGCTAGCAATAAATCTCAAATAATGTAAGAATTCAGTCAAAGTCTTGGTGCATCTACCCCTGAGAAACCAGGCTGTTTGCAACCCTTTCACACAGAAACCTCCAGAATTGCCCAGGCAGCTCTGAAGTAAACCTTGGCCTTGACACCCAAATATCAGGAAAAACTGGTGACTGGCTAAAGGACAGACCAGTGGATTTGACACATGAAACCCCTCCAGGTTGCAAACCATTAAATTCGAAGCAAAGTGAGTCCCCACAGACAGCTGCAGCATTGGGTGTGTGACAAGTGACCCTCTATCACTTTTTCCACACAAGCTGGCGTGAGCTGCAGAACACCCCACAAGCAAGACTCTGACCTCACATGTGCTTGGCTCTGTAACGCTGTATCTGTGGGTGTAGAAAACAAAAAGCGATGCAGGAAAAAGTCAGTCCAGAAATCTTGCTATACACATCAGAAATCATATATAAATATATAGTTCCTTTTTCCAAGCAAGGCAAGAAATCTTCCAAGAGTCAGCTGCTGGAAACTGCAAAAGCATGCCAGAGAAAGTCTCTCTTTCCAATTCAGACCTTGTCTTAAGCAAAAGTTTTGGGGTCTCTAAGGGTCCACTGTTCTCATGCTGCTATCTCAAGTCCAGCTTTGCAGAATTATCTTGAGTCCTAGAGATGAATACACACTTGGCCTGTTCTTTTCCGACAAAATTCACCTCTAAGAGCAAGGTGTCGTGATGCAGACTTGGAGATGTTCTTGAAACCTTGGCTGCAAAAGTGTTCTGGAAAGTGAACTTACTAGGGGAAAAAAGGATGACCCTACAGAATCACTGAGATTTGAATATTACAAGATCATCACACAATCCTATAAACTCCCAGTGAATAAAACAATGTTACTTCTTAGGACAGATCCAAGCCCACAGTTTTATACTGTCTATTCACAGCCACAGGAATTGTCCCAGCCACAATGGCAAAGATTTAAAATGTAAATTAATGTGTCTGTCAAGCTTATCCAGCATTATTCTGATTAGTGATAAGCATTTTCAAGGAGCCTTTTACACCCAACCCGTTAGAGAGCAGGAGGGAATCAAACATCAGGAGAGCACATCTGCAGATGGACACTGAGATGATCCTGCAAGGATGCCCATGCTGAGTGCTCATAGGCGTGCAAATCAGGGTGCGCTGGCAACAGCAGCTCTTCAATGTCTCTGCTGCTTTCGTTTTATCTTGCATTGGTTTGTTGAGAGGGAATTTGTTTCTTCTTAGCTTTCTGCCTCCTTCTAAAATGGCGCATTTCAGCTCTGCTTCTTTCTTAGGAAATACTGTGCTGCTCCCAGGGACTCTCACTGGCCAATATCCAAGTTACCTGTTGTCCTCCCTTTATCCCCCACCTTCTCATCCATTTTCCAAGATTACAGACAGCCTGTGCAAGGAAAGCCTATTCTTCTTGATTGTTTGGAGAGCAGCTAGTTTCAAGGTCACTTCTGTATATAAATCACAGATATCATTGTATTAGCACTACTATTCAGGCATTCAAAACCAAATCTAAACAGAAGAGCTCATCAGTTCATCTGTCTCACAACTAAGCCTCACCATTTTGCATGGCTTCCTTTCCTTAGTGATTACAATACAGTAGATTTTTTTTTTTTTTTTAAATTTGGTTATATACAACGGCATGGTGTCTTTTAATTGCCTTTTTTTTCCAATTGAGCCGCCAAGGGATGTAAGCAAATTATACAGCTTAACAATTCTGCCTGCTGCAGACAGACTTGTGTGGCCAGTGTACCAAAGACACTGTGAAAACATTACCTTTTACTGGAAGTGTAAACTCAATAAACCCCCGGGAGAGCAATAAAAATGCAGTAGCCAGCAGATTTAACAAGGACATGCTCAGTGCACAGTGTAATCTTATTATGTGCTTAATGCCCAGTGGAATTAGAGGAATTTGATTTAGCAACATCAGATTTCAGTTTCTCAAATTATACTGACTGCTTATAAATTAAGACTGTGATTTGGGATAATTGCTTTTCATTTGCGTTGGCAAAGCCCATATATTATATTTATTCTCACTACACTGTTTATACTTTTGAAGTGTCATGGAGCATTGCCTTTGGGACTTAAACTGGGGTGATGGAGAGCTTTCCTTTGCATCAACGACACTCATGTTACTTCCCCATTAAGTCCGGGTAAACGTTCTACCCTGGTGATCTTTATATTTTTGAAAGGTCTATTATATGGTTTCCCAAACCTGACTGAACACAGTGAAAGATGCATGAGTTTCTTGTGAAGAACTCTTGTCTTCCTCTCCATCATTCTGAACTGGGACAGTGTCACTGGAAAGCCAGTGATATGCAGATATGCAGTGAAGAAATAAGGGCAACAGTGTCCTCACAACCATATCAACATTATACTCGGGATTGTCTTCTCTTCACATGACCCTTTTTTGGGCCATGCCACTGCAGTGTGGAAATGAACTGGAGAGAATGAGGCAGTGAGTGATTAATTACCTCTGGGGCGGAGAGTCGTGATGTCAGCAGGGCCACCGCTGAACTAGCAGGTAACCGTATTGCTTGCAGGGCTGTGAAGCGGATCAATGAATGGCGATTGAATTGCATGAGGACATTATGAGCGCCTGAGCTTTGGGACAAATCATTTCGTCTCAAGAGAAACGAATGAAATGATTAAATCTAATGGAATAAGCAAAGAGCACAGGAACACCTCTGAAGAAGACAGGAAATACTTTTGCTGAATTTGGCTTCCATGTCTAAGGCATCTGTATGATCTTAACCCTCTCTATGCAAACTACAGCATACAGTACCATTACTTGATTTACAGAGGACTGTGCAGACTGGCTCACACAGCAGCAATTCCTGAGGATATTGGCATATCCTGGGCTGGAAAACCTACACTGCTCCAAAGTCATTAATAGATCATAATGAGCTGATTAAAAAATTACCAAGGTAACAATTCAATTAAGTGACATACCATTGGGCAATAAATGTAGCTGCAATTGGCAAGCACATCAACAGACTGCTGAGCAAGAAGCACTTCTGTTTACCTCCTACATGACATGTGAATCCAATGGCTGTCACCCAAGGCTGGAGGAAATAGTGTCATTTAAACATTTGTGATAGCCATGGATATTTGCTGTGAAACACAAATCTCATCCTTGTTTTGATGGTGTAGAACTGAACTAGCAAGCCCTTTAGCCTGTGATTGAGGCTTTAGGTGTCAGGTCAGCTGTAGATAACTCAGAAACAGCTACAGAATTTCCCTGACACCAGACTGATTTGGAAATTTAACTCATTGCTTAACAATATCGTGTAAAATGACAATGAAGTCCTCTAGCATTTTCCAAGGCTTCAACTCATATTTGCCAAGGGAACAAAAAAAATTCAACATTATCCCAGTAGCTGGTGTGGCAAGGCTGCTGCCCAGGGCTTTCCTGCGGTGCTGGGACTGTTTTCCTGAGGCCAATAAGAGGTTTGGACATGATTTCAGCAGCCCTGAGCTCCTCCATGGGCACTGTGGGGTATCTCTACTGGTGGTTAGCAATAGTCCCAGTGCCGTCACATAGTACCTGCTGGGATCAGCCCATGCCACCTTCACCACCTCCAAGGCCCTGCAGAGGCAGTACTCCTCCTCTGTCTGCATGGCCTGTGGCTATGCTAAACTCCAGTGTCCCCATAAAACCCTGGAGAGCCTACCCAGACATGTTCAGAGAAATATATGCTCTGGAGATGGGCTTTCAAAGCATGGAAGTGTTCACCCAAGATCAGCAAGAGAGAAACCCAAAATGCCATGTTACTGCTCAGCTGAAACCAGGGAGACCCGTTATAGCCCTTTTTCCATTTCTCCAGCTCTGGTTCCCAGAAGGATTGTGTTCAGAGCTGTTTCTGGTACTACTTTGCACGCACTTTTAACCTGCCCCATTTGCACTTTGGGAGATGCAGTTCAGTCGCCTTTCCTAACATAACGTCTGACAGATTTATGTGTGTCCATTCTGCACAGCCATGCTGCACTGTGCCATTAACCTTCATTAGAATGTTTTAATAATTGAATAAATGATACACTAGACATGCATTTTAATCTCAGAGTGTAACAAAACAAGGGACAATGACATTAACTGCAGCCTAGGAATAAAGATCACCATAAATACCACTAAGCAGGTATCATACAAAAACACCTGCCCTTGACATTAAAAACATGCTCAGCTACACTGAGAGGGTGATACAATACGTAATACATTACATCTTATCTGCATCTCAGTACCACGGTTAATGCTTTAATAATCTGCCAGGGAACACTGTGGGCGCTGTGTCTGAGCTAATACATGAAAGAGGAAACTCTCTCATCTGTTGCCCTGAGCAAGATGAAATCCCATTCACAGCCCTTGGCAAAGAGGGTTTTTTGTGCAATGACACAGAGATGGTTCAGGAGGAGCCAGTTCTGTCACTGGTGATACTTCAAAGAGTGACATCAGATTAGGGAAGGAGGACAATCTCACAGAGATGCCTACTTGTCCCCATGCAGGGAGCATAAGGGATGCCAGGGGAAGTGAGGATGTGCTGGGGAAGCATATGAGACATGAGGAGCTGACAAAAGGCCCTTCCCCAGGGTACCTCGGTATATCTCATGGACCTGTCTGCTGCTGAGCTGGCGGACATCTCCTAAACCCCTGGTTGTTCCTGGAACCCATGACAGGCCTCAGGGGGTTCTGTCTCCCATAAATGTGTCTGCCCACTTTAAGCCTCTTTATGATCTTTGGCCTTTTCAGTTTTAGGTGCAGCAAGTGCCCTTCCTGATGCACCCTCTAAAGAAATACTTTCTGGTTTTGCACCTCCCTGACATCCTCCCAGACACCTGCTGGGCCATCCTTTAGGAGGGACAGTGCCTAGGCGAGAGCTGGGCTTCATAGATCTCCACCACACCCCTTTCCCAAGCTTTCACTGTGTGGCAGTTTGTAACAGATCTTTTAAACAGTGAGACTGAATCCACCAAAACCATTCAGAGCCTCCTTGCTTACCCAGTTCCAAACCTAGGGAAGGTTGGATAAAAAAGACACTTTGGGCCAGGGTGAGTTTTTTTGGACGCACACAGTGACCAGCCGAACAGGACAGGAGGACATTCAGCCTGCCTGAACTCACATGGCAGGTTGGAGATTACTTTTCCAGCTTTTAATTTATTCATCTCACCCAGGAGTTCAGTGTTTTTCCTTCTTTAAATAAATATTTTTTCTCATGCTTATAATTTTTGTGTTGTAATAAAACCGCTTCAAAGATCAAAAGCTCTTGGGGGGTCCTTCGGCACCTTCAAGGAATGAAAAATAAGAGCTGGGTTAGAGGGGGGCAGCCCTGCTTCCAAGCAGACTTGCATGCACACATGTTTCCAACCAATGCTTTCATTTTGAAAGCAAGCAAGGAAACCAACATGAAAGCCAGTAATTTTCTAATTTTCTTCTATGGGACAAAAAACTCTAATGAGGAATCTTTGTTGGAAGATTTGGAAAGGCAAAATCTAGAGCCAAAGCCCAGGTACAATGCTTTCTTCATTTCCATTTGCACCTGCTAGCAATCAAACTGGAATTTTCTGGTATCTAACGCTTCCTGATCCCAGTCAATTTACTGTAAAAGAAATTCCAGATGTAGGCACTAAACTGATTCTTTAACTGTCCCTGTTGGCAACAAGGTTTGGGGACCATTTCTGTTTATTTGCCTATTGCTAGGGCTACTGGTCCTGTGAAGGAAATCAGCAAAAGCCAGAAGAAACCAGTTGTTGTAAGAGTGAGCTGTAGAGAAAAAAAAAGAAAAAAAAATCAGGGTCCCTTTGAGAAAAAATGCTGGTGCCATTGAAATCCACATTAAAACTTGCAGCGAGTTTAATAAGGGCATGTTTAGGCCCCGTGCCTAGTTCTTCTGGCAAAGAAGCATTATCAGCTAAAGCCCCTCAGCGGGGCCTGATTTCAGCTAGAAATGAATATGCGAGGCTCCCCATTCTAGCTCTCATTTTGGGTATGGCAACATGGGATCCCAATCCAAACTGTGAAAGAGAAACCTAAATGTACAAAAGCCATTTCACTCCATGTTTAAAAAGAAGCTGGCATGTCTGAAGCAGAGATTTATATTGAACTGTGGTTACCCAAAGGACTTTTCTTCATTTTACAAGCCCAGCAGATACTCTGCTGGGACAGAATCCCTTTCTGCATAGTTTTGGGGCGATGTGGAAAGCCACAGCCCCACCAGTTTTTCTGTCACCGGCATAGAGAACAGCCAGGCCAAGTTCAGCTTTGGCTCCCATACATTTTAGTGTGCTTAGGCTGGATTTCATGCCTTCCCATTATCATTCCTTCACATCCTTATTTATCATTTAGGAACCTGGCCCCACACCCTCTCGGCTTTCCCCTACGTCCATGAAAGGGACAGCTAGGCTGGGGACATGTGGCATTGCTGGCAGCAGCTGAGGGTTGATACAGGATGTCAATCTTTTACCGCAGGATATTAGAAGATGGAAGAGGACTGCTGTCCCCAGCCATGTCTCCTGGCCCCCCTCCTGCCAGGAAAAGCCGACAAGCCTCTCTTGTAGGCGAGCAGCCCTTGTGTTATCTCTGAGACGGACTCTGGCATCACAGTGGGGCAAAACAGAGAAAACAAACCACTCACTCATCCCGTCTCCAGGGGGCTTAAATGTGAAGCTTAGATTAAACAACCCATGTAATGAAATGAGTTACATTCCCATTAATGGAAATCTTAGCTGCAATCAGGAAGGACAAAGTAGGGGTCACATTTCCCCCCTGGCACCATCTCTATCTCTCACACACACCCTCATGCACCACACACCCCCACGTGTACACAAACACACAACCTCTCTCTTCCTGGCATGTTCCTCTGTGCAATTATAGGTGGGATGTTCTCCCCAAGCGGCAACCCTCCGCACCACATCAGTGTTAGGGCCAGCAAAGCAAAATGGGGCAGCCCACTTGGGATTGCCAGGGCTTCCAAAAATAATCCAGGGCCAATCATTTTATAAAAGGTTTAAAGGTTAAAATCCAGGTGAGAACAGGTCCTTCACATTGGCAGCTGGTTCTGTAAGCTACTGTGGCCCCGTGCATCCCCACTGCCCTCTGGAAGCCCCTGCTCCTCCACCTTGCCCCCCTTCCTCTGTTGGACCAGCCTCCGCCTTCCCATCAGAGCCAGACTCTCGAAAAATCTTTGGCTTTCTAAGCCTAATTGATGGTTGCAGCCTTGCAGGGTATCCCAGCTGCCACTGTGCCTCGCTCCACCTGGGCAGCAAAAAGCCGCCCACGTGCCTGCTGGGAACAAGCAGAACTAAACAAATACCATCTGCCACTGCCACCATCAGACCAGAGCACCAAGAAAATGTGCACTGCAAATGCTGATAGGGCCAGTGAAACTTCAGGAGGGAGTAGGAAGACAACAACGTGTTGGCAAACTCTAATATTGAAAAGACAGCTGAAAAGCTTTTACTGGGGCAGAAGAGCTGCAGTTCCCCATAAATAAGTCTTTCCAGACATGCAGATTTTCTGGATTTTAACTTGGGGAGCTACAATTTGCAGTGAATATCGTTGGCTTTAGGCAGTGGTATTTTTAGGGAGAAAATCTGAATGAAGCTGATTTATCAAGTCTGTGAATGAGTTGAGGGCCAAAACACCTTATTTAGCATGACAGAAATTAGTAAAATTGCACACTTCCACAGAGGAGTGGGAAGATTAAAATGGTAACCTCAGCTGTCATTTCCTAACTTCCAAGCATTTGGAGAAACTGCAACCTCTGTCTTGCTCAGTATTACAAATATGACAGGCTCAGGACTTGGATAGATGAGGTATGACTTCAAGAGCGGCTCATACATCTAGTAACCACCCAGCCCTCTCTCCCCCAAGAAGACAGGACCAGATCCTCCAAAGGCAAAGGATCCCAGACAACTCATACAAGAGCAGCAGCTTTTATTGGTGGTTGTTTACCTGGAACTCAAATTCCCAGTCAGATTCCCAAAACAGACCAAGATAACTCACTTCTGCTGAAAAACAAAACACCCTTAAAAATTCAGAAGAAACCTGAGTTTTGCAGGAGGACAAACTCAAAGGCATATTAGCAATGTTAACGTGCAAATATTACTTGAATAAGCAGGAAAATGGTGTCCTGGGCCTATGGTAGTGGGACCTTCACAGCTGTCCCTAAACATATTTCCCTGCACAGACCCCTGCATGGCCACAGGTCTCCGTGAAGGAGCTGGGAGCTGCTGCCATGGTCATGACCCACATTGGGTAGAGCACTTTTTTTAGCTTTCAGCCCCCCATTATGGGTGCTGCTTCCACTCATTCCCATGGACTTTTTTGCACATCTGAGAAGAGAAGATGTGGTATTTGGCCTGCCGTGCACTTACGTCTGTTGGTTTTAAATCAAAGCATTTAGCAGGACTGTCCTCCAGCTCAACAGGACTTCACAGGTTTCCATTTTCACCACAAACGCAAGCACACCCAAATGCAAAAACATCATTCCCCATGCCTGCCTCTTTCTAGCTGCCAAAGTCAGAGGGGAAGGCAAGATCCGGTGTGGCAAGCAGCTCCTTTTCATCATCCGATACTGTGTTTCCTAAGGCTTCAGCAGTGCTGTTACACATCAGTAGCAGATCTGTTCAGCTGGGGTTACAGGAAGATGGTTGTTTTCAGGGTACAAGGGCCCTTCTGCTTTCCAGCCAAATAGCTACAACTAACAAAAACATTGCTGGTAAACCATGTGTTAGCAACATATTCCTGATATAATCTACCAGATTTATTGTTGGCAGTATGAATATTTCAGCAAAGCACAATATGATTTTTTCAAAAGACCACACCTAATTAGCTGCATTTAAAGTAACATTCATTAGTCCTTTTTCCACAGCAGAATCTAAACAAACATGCATGCCAACCAAGCAGAATTGAGAATTTTTGCCTTGATCATCTTTTGCATCCCAGAGGCTGAATTTTGCTTTTTGACATGAATTAGTTGATTTTCTTGCAGGCTGTGGTAATCCTTTTTAACTTCGCATCTTCCCCAAAAGCTCTCCACAGAGAAGCTTTCCACCATTTCCTCAGGGAGCTCTTCCCAATATCAACATGCAAATGCTGAGATCACAAACCCTGTATTCAACCCATATACTCCAATAAAGAGAACACAGAAGAAAAGCATCCCCTGCATCCTACCTCTTAGCACCTGCCCTGCTACACCAGAGTTAGCCCCTTGTAGGAAAGGACTGTTTTGTTAATTGACCTGCTTGTAATCTGTGGGGATAATCCTTTTTGTGCAAGGGAGCTGTATCTCACCCAAGCACAACCTCTCTCCAGCAAATCCTACATTGCGTCTTGGTAGGAAATGTTACATCTGGGTGCTTTTGTCACTTCACAAGAAGCACCAGCTTGCAGACATGATTTATTTAGTTCCAGATAACAAACAGACACCCTACTGCTAACATCTCTAACAACATGTTCACCCTCCAGTAAGTTATCAAGAAAACACTTGTAGATCGTTACTTCTGTCTAAATCTCATTTGGTAGCTCCATCGCTCTCTCTCCTAAAAAGTCCCTGAGGCTCTTTAAAATGCTAATTAATCTGTAAATGGCATTTTTTAGCATCAAACCACCATTTAGTCTTTCTTCTTATTCTCCTATAAATAGAAGAAAGCTAAGCTCCCAACAGGTAAATGGAAAAGACCTGAGCATGGCACCTACCAGGCCTACATGTGTCTGTCCCATGCCTTCTCCAGGCTGTATTTTGTACCGAGATGCTGGCACATGACCTGGACACTCAGCTCCTGGGCTAAGCAGCCCAATGGCCAGGCAAGCCCTGCAGTCGGCTGGGGGAATAGCAAGAGCCCTCATGGTACAGATTTCAATGGAGGTCCCACTGGACGCAGGCATAGCAATGTAATTGCTGCTATTCAGATGCAATGCAGATGTCTGTGACCATTTGGGATGCTGATTGCTGTGACTCAGTGCAAGGTCCTCAGCCAACTGATAGCATCATAGCACAATGAGGATAATCACTTCTGATTGCTACAAGGTACTGCAACAAAAGCTGTCTCAGGGCTCCTGTTCCATTTTGGCATCTGCTCCATGCAGCATTACTCATCATCTACAGAGACCTCTTAGTCTATTAAGCAAGGAAGTTGGAGACTTAGTCTTTTCTAATCACTGTACCACCAGTGCAGCTTGAGGAATGAATGCTCAGCCCTGCTCCCCTGTCCCCACCCAGCCTGTCCTCACTCCTCATGCTGAATACATTAACTCTGCGAGAAAATATTTGCGTGCATCAAATTTGGCGGGGACTGGAATCTAAGCCCCTAAAAGAGAAAAAGCCAAATACACATTAAACAATAGAGACAACTGAGTGTTCTGCAGCTTGGAGGCATATAGCACTCTCTCATTAAAACTTAAACATTAAATAAATTAATTATATATGGCAACAATAGGAACTAAACATGGGCTGTGTTTTTAAGGCATCCTAATTGAAACCAGACCTGGGTTTGCACTTCCTTTGTGGTCCAGGTGGACGCTCATTGTCCTGTGAACATAACGAGGGTGCTACAAAGGCTTTTCCCCGGTGCTACAAAGGCTTTTCCCCAGCCCTGCAGCCCCTGTTCAAGATCACAGCAGCTTGCTCGGTTTGAGAGCTTTCTTCCTCTTGTTATACAATGCAGGGAGAGGAAGCAGGGGTTGTTATTACTGCAGTGAGCTTGGGCTTTTGATAATATTAAACTGTTTAGGTTGGATGTGAAACCTGACTTTGTCAAGAAACATATGGTGCTTAAATGATGTTGCTGCCTTGCAAGTCTGCAGGGTGGAAAACAGGCCCAGATTCCACAATATCTGTAAATTACCAAAGCTGTGAATTTAATGAAGAAGGAAGAAATATTAAGGAAGTTCTGTCTTGGGGGGCAAAGGTGTAACTGAGCATGAGCATACCCAAGGGGGAGAGAAGAGGCTACTGCGATAAATTACAGAAGGTGCTTAGGTGTGGTTTTAACTATGAACATTAAGAAAGTATACTTGGAGGAGCTCAGAGCCCACAAGCCTTAAGCTGAGACACTCACCTCTCTCAGGCTAGAGGGGATAAATCTTCTCTGATAATTATAAAGATCATCATAATTTTGAAAATCTTATTTGATAATTATAATTATCAACAGTGATCACCTGCAATATTTTAAAGCTTCCTTCATTATAACACAGTATTTTCTACATCAGGGTTTAGTCCTTAGTAGCCGACACTACATCCAGAGAGCACACTGCGCCAGAGGGATCTCAGTCAGGATCTGAGGGACCAGCACACAGACAAGATGATCTCTGAAGAGTGCCTGCTATTTTCTGCCTGTTTGGCAGTGCTGTAGGTAGTTGGTGAAGTGCTGCAGCATCATTCAGGATGAAAAGTGTCATGTAAGTGTAAAATAATACTGTTAAATCTGAGGTGAATAGCACTCATAGCCTTGAAGCATTCTCTGCAATGGCAGGAATCATCAGTCCAAACTTCCTGACAGGCAATGAAAACCATAGGAATGGTTTTCCCCAATATGCCCAATATCATATACTACTTTTCTGCTGTATCAAGGACTTTTGTTAAAAAAAAAAATTTAAAACCAAACCAAAACAATGAATCAAAAAGCAAAGTTTTGGGGTTTTTTTTAAAGGTTCTTTAAAAATTCTCTTTTAATCTATTCTATTCATCTCAGGAAAGGCAGAATTACGGGAAGAAGCTCCTTTGATGGAAGGAGGTCTCTATAATAGAACCCAGGCTGGCAGCTGAATTCATTGCCTTCCACGCTTGTATCATGGGAAAAGCCCTCAGGGGGCCTGTAACCCAAGGACAAGGATGACTTCTTAGGGCCAAAGCCTTCCAAGAGGTGGCACAAAAATCAATACTATTCAGATAGTCTTATTAGCATCTACATCCAGCCCTGAAAATACAGCTGCTGAAGGGAATGGCTCAAGGAGAGTCCACCAGCTCCCGTCAAGCCACCGCATTCATTGTCCATTGCTGTAGCAAGTCACACAATATACCTCACAGAAAAGGTCCACCTAAAACCAGCCCAGGTATTCTGTTCTGTCAGACAAGAGTTTCAGTTCTCCAAAGGTTAAAAATCATCGCCTAATGGTCAGCCTAGTGGTCTTTTTGTATCTGCTTGTTACTTAGGCCCAATAGTTTTAATATTTACCCCTCATGCTGGTGTTCAAGCCTAGATACACTTGTGGAGTGAGTACATGTCTCCCAGCCCCTCTTTGACGACACTAAACTACCTTAAAGCCTTCTCTGAAATGGTGTAAACAGGTCAAAAGAACCCCAAGTGATGGACATCCCATAGCCTTCCTGCTGTTCTACCACACCATTCTGCGATCCTTACATTAAAAGTTGTGACTAACACTTAATCTAGCTCTCCATTGCTGCAGGTTAGGCCTAGTTTGTTTCCTTCTGTTTTGTAGCAGCTTTTGATACTTGAACACTATCTGGACACTTCAGTTTTCTCTGGACTACAGGTTCCCCAGCTGGTTTGCTTCATTGCTTTCTGCATTGGCCCAGGTGCAATTCTACCATTTGAACCAGCAAGAGACAAGTTACTGTGGACCAGATAGACACCCTTGCCCTTCGTTAACACTGTCATCCCTTTCCCTTCCCTGGTTTTGTGTCCCACTATACACTCAGTCTGAAGTCTGCTCCAAGCCAGGCGAACACAGCTGTTCTCATTGTTCTCTGCTCTTTTTGATTCCTGGAGCTCCAGCCACCTATTTTTCATACCAGACTTCCTAATATTTCAGGACTGTATTAACTACCGATACCCACAGGCATCTCCTTTCCCCTCGTCTATCCTAACTAGGGAGCTGGTCCCTTACAGCAGGAACTCCCATGACTCTGCACCCATGCTGTCCCATCGCAGCACTCTCCTTTCCCTCTCCAAAAACACCCCACTTCTTCCCAGAAGATACTCCAGAACCCTGTGTCAGGGACATTTCCCCAGCTCATGCTGTCCAAGGTGTCACAAGCTCCCTGACAACTAATTAGAGCTCGTTTCAAGGCCAACTCTTGAGTGATTTCCCCAGTAATTTATTTCCACACCACCACCCCAAAATTCTGCTTTTAGCAAAATCCACTCGTTCTCTCTTTTAGACATTTTTATATCCACTCACCTCCAATTCTGGTATTATTCTCCCCCTGTCAGCTCACCAGTCATTTTTCACAGGGCATGATATCAATTACTTCACTGAATCCAGCTAGGAAATGTCATAGATCTAATCTATGTCTAGAAAAATCCATTATTTTATCAAAGATATCAGATTTGTACAACACAATCTCCCTTTGCTAGACCCAGGCTGCATTTTCTTCAACTTCCTATTTACCTCTACGCTTCATTTTTCTCCCTGAATGTTCATTTATATCCGTATAATTGGTGGCAGACTGATGGGCTCCAACCCTTCTCTCTCCCCTTCCTACATACAGACCTGTCTTTCCTATCACTATCAGTCATCACCTTCTTCCCCCAGTTTGATACACGCAAAAGCCACCATTGCTACTGGATGTGTAATGCAGCATTTTCTGTGCTCTGGTCTGGAGATTTCCTACCTTGTTTCCATCCCCTCACCACCAGCCTCAGTGCACTCCAGTCTGAAATTGGCTTCTCTCATGAATGTGGTAATTTCTGCACCCACAGCTTCATTATCACTCTCCCACCTGGTTTTACCTTAATGTTCACTTTGCTGCCTTACTCACAACAGGGGTAAGGGATTTGATTTGCTTTCAGGCCACATTTAAGGTTATCTTTAATATCAGCCTCAATCTCATTACACAGAAAACTTCACTCCCTTCCATTTAAAATATGGCTATTGAACAGAACTATATTTGTTTAAATTTTCTCCATGAAAATATGCTATCAGCTTGCTAGCAATGCTTGCTTATTTTTTCCAGACCATCAGCACATGTGTTGCTTTGCTGATGAGTCTTACCTCCAGGAAAAGGGCCAGGTAGTCTTTTCCTTGTAGACAACTCCTACAAAGGGACGCCAATGGAGAATGGTTTTAATTTCCAACTCTGTATCAAGACGTTGAGTCAAACCACATCCACCCAGCCTTTGGGACACATTCCCTCCTTGTTGTAATCACGGAACCACTGATTTCTATTTCCAATTTCTACTTCCAAATCCAATTTATAGCAAGAAAGCCCTGAGGAGCCCCAGGGTGAACAGCAGGTAATGAGGAGGAGTGAAAAAGAGAAATAAAAGAGACATGGCTCAAAATGACACTGTAGGGAAAGCCCTGGCAGATCCTTTAAGTAGCCAAAGGAGAGGTGGGCAGTCCTCATATGTCCACACCCCAGGCACCACCCTCATAAAAGGGAGAGCTCCCAAAATATACAAGATCATTACAACAGGCAGCTAAGCCCTTCCACAGTGCCTGTGCATCCCATAAAGGGAAAAAAGTGCTTCTGCTAGCACTGGAGAGGTTTGCCAAGGAAAGAAACAACTGCTAACAGCCTCAACTCCTGAACATGTCAAAATGAGCATTCAAATCTTGTCAGAAAGACAAATTAATGTCCAGATGGGCTAAATCTCGTCCATCCAAATGAATGGAGCTGTTACTGATTAATACCAGTTAAGAATGAGGCCCACTGCCTGGTACTCAAGAAGGCATGGGCATTCACAATTTTTAGAAACCAAATGCCACAGGATTAATAATCTAGAAAGTCTCCTCCATTTTCAGGGTTGTTATATTTTTATTTCTAAATGTTTGATGAGGACACAATTTGCATATTCTCCCCACTCCTGTTAGCAGCAGATTATGGCATGGGAGGAGCGGGTTTTATCACATGCAGAGCTAACACTTTGCTTTGGCATCTGTAATGCTGGAGAGCAGTTATTTCCTCCTGGGCATTTTCAGTCTGTCTTCCAGGTCCTTTTAAAATCACATGGACAGAGCTTTGTCTGTCAGCATACGGAGCTTCGGACAGAGCTAACACTCACTGCCCCACAAAATCACTAGGTTTAAGCAAGAAAACAAGCAAGGCTACTGCAAACAAAGCAGCTCTGACTTAATCCCCAGGAGTACCCATATGTGCTATCTGGGGCTCTGATCGAGTCAGGGAAGTCTGCAGTGACTTTGGTTGTCGTTTGAGATTTCACACAAAATAACTGTGTAAAGGTACTTACATGACTTGCACTGCCTGCACCCCACAGCCACCTAAATGTCTCTGCCTTCCTGAGGTCAGTGGGAGGTAGTCATCTGGAAGCTTAAGGATAAGAGCTATGCAGTCATTTGGATGCTCACAGGAGACAGACCCACTTTGGTAAGCTGGACTTGGGTTATTAAATGACTCTGTGCTTAGTCCACCTTTTCCCCTTCATGTGAGCCAATTCCCCCTGCCTTATGCATCTGAACCCCTTCCTGCACATGGGAAATTATTTATCTTGCAAAAGTAAAAATCAAAATAGCAGCACTTCTGAAACCATGCAGGAAGCATTAAGGGGGGGGGCCTATAATCCTAACTTTGGTCAGCCTCATTGGAAATGACACCGCACAGCATGAAAAGCATCAGAGGAAAAGGCAAAGCTACCTTCTGATGTCACCTATGTGCTGTGAAAAATCAGATTAATTTCACATCAAAACCACAAAAGCCAAATGTCTATGCTTCATGCAGGAAAATACTCCCAGCAGAGCCTCCTGCCCAGCATCTTCAGACCACCCTGCTTCCCTGCCAGCCGAAGCATCCCCAACAGTGACAGCCAGAAGAGATTTTATCAGCCCCTTTCCCCATTTCCCCATTGTTCCTAAAGACTTACAAATGCTACGGAAATTCCCAGCATTTCAGTCTGACCACAAACCTTCACTAAAGAGACTCTCTCACAGTTTATTATGAGTCCATTTTATGAAATGAATGTAATGGTAGTCTACTAATATCTGGCAGGAATTAAATGAGAGTGATTTCTAATGTTGCTGCTTCCCTGGCTGGTCAGTTCTTTCATTCCTCTATGCATCAGTCAAAACTGAGTTCCAGAAATTGCAGTTAGCATTTGATCAAAAGATGCACCAAGCTGAGATCTCAATTTGGATGGCGGTGGAAAGGCTGCTTCTCCAGGAAGGAGAAGGTAAATGAGAGGGTAAATGAGTGACCCTCTGAAAGTCTTTACTGCAAGTTTTACTCAGCTGAATATCTGGCAAATGTAGAACTTTTACTGACTAATTTCACATAATACAGCTTTTAAGCTAGCAGAACAAAAAGTAGATGGGAGTGAGGAGAGTTAAACAGCAGCTATTAAAAGAAAAATAATTTTGCCTTTCATACCTCTTTTTCATTTTTTCCTACTTATTTTTTTTCCTCTCCATTGTTTTGGCAGGTGAATTTCACACGCTAAATCCATCCCTGGTGGTGCTATACCAAACCAACATTTATATGTCAGGAGAAGAGTACGTTTCAACAGTAAAACCCCGGTTACAGGCCACAATGATGTTACCTATTTTTCTGTGTCACTGCAATGTATTAGGTGAAGACTTGCTTAGAAAAGAGGATATAATCAGTGAAGTGAGAGCCTAAATAAGTATTTACCTTATAGAATTCAGAATGATTTCTCTAAATAACACTTCTTGCATGCAGTGGAAAAGCATCTTTTGTCTTCATGATAAATCAGCATCAAAACAGTATCTTCAGAACCAATTTTATGCAAAACACCCACTGCAGCTGATTAGATGGGTACACTATTTTGATTTCACCTCAGCTCAAATTTTACTCTAAGGCCCTGGCCTTTTTAAGACGTGACAACATTCAGATAAACATAGCTCTACTTCTAATGGGTATCTGTTAGAATGATTAACCAAAAATAAGAGTGTGAATTAGGACTGATCTAAGTTCATTTCACATGGAAATACCTTGCAAAGTGTTGGAGGACCTGGTCAGGGAATACAAACAACAGCATGTGGGTGAAGAATAAGTCAAAGCACTAAGAATAAATTAAAATACGCCACTATCTGCACAGTTGTGATGGTTATTTCACACCTCAGAAGGTGCTCCTTGCATAATTTCAAATAACAAATACATCCATAAAATATCTGATTGAATTAGAGTTGGCTAAAGGAATTATTGGAATGTCTAACGTGAAATCTACACAAGGAGAAAAATACTGTACTAGGCAACACTGGAAGTCACATTCAAATATCAAACAGTATTTCAGATACAACACTTCTCCTTTATTAGCCTAGGATTCTTAGTGGATATGTTTTTGTAGTGCAATGGTTATTTCACCAATAGGGGATCCATTTCCAAATCTCATCATGCCCTGAAATTCTGATAGTTTCAACTTACAAACTCAGAAAAATCCAAATGAAGGGGTGGATCCTGCACAGTACTTTCTTTCCTCCAAGCCCACTGCTGGGTGAATTGTTTTCTTTACACTCCCCCTGTGCTGCTCCTTCTCTTTGGGCCTCCACCACCATAAGGGCAATATCACGTCTCTTGGCTTGCAGGGTGCTATTTCTGGAAACACCATCTTGCAGAAAGCTGTGGCATGGAAGTTATGATTCATACATTTCATAGGAGCATAAGTGTTAGTGAATTTGGGCAGGTGGCAGGGTGGCACCATGAGCACGAGGTGGCATGACAGACATCAGCAGCCAGGAAAGTATGCTCCAGAGGTGTAAGACATGAAGAGTTACAAGCCCCTGGGGAGTTATATCCACTTACATCAGACCTGGGAAACTGGGCATCATAAGCACGCTGACATTTAATGTTTTGCCTGCCATTTTTGCAGCTTATGTCACAAGAAACGGCTGTGTCCCCGCTGTCTTCTGTGTCTGAAACTTCTCCCTTCTTGGCTTCTGTTGCTTCTGAATTCTGCCTTCACCACCTCTCTCACTTCCTACACCACCACTCAGGCAGAACCAAGACATTACACCATTTCCCCTGCAGCCTTCCCCTCTTCAGCCTTGGCCATCCCTCGTGCTGCCCCTCACGGCTGGCACGTTCTCCTCTCCTTCTTGCCAACATGATCACCTTCTTAAATTCAGCTCCTTCCCCAGCTCTATCGCTTTCTGTCCCTCCAGCTCCAGTCCTTTTTAACCAATTTAATGTACAGGTGTTTAACTAGCCAGTCACAGCACAACAGCAGCAAGAAATGCTTTGCAACACTGCATGGTCCAAGGCATTTCAAATCTGAAATATTTTCTTAAGTGATAAACTCCTCAGCAGCCCTTGCCCAGCCCTTGTATTGTAAATTGTTGAGGTTTCTAATAAATCACAGCTTCCACTAAAACCAGATCATGGCCCAGCCTCAGAAAGGTGTTGGACCAACTCCACAGCTGCTTTCCAAAGCATCCATCTTCACCTCATGCTTTGTACTGCAAACAGGGTTTTCAGAACTCTTTTTCAAACTGCTCTAAAAGGACTTTCTTGTTCCCAATTACAACTGAGGAACAGTTGTAATAGGGGACCTTTCTTATATGGCGGGAAGAATGGATGTTCCTCTGTGGGCCAGGGGAAAGAAAATAGCATGACTGCACAAGGAAAGGGAGCCCAGAGGGAAAGGAAGGGGAGCCTGACAGAAATCCAGTGGCACAAAGATGGTTAATAAACCTACAAGAAAAACCTAGCACAGGAAGGAGAGCAGCAACAGCCACAACAATTTGTGAACACCTCTCTTTAAAAAAGGGCTGCCATTATGGACCGCAGTGTTCCATACAAAATAAGGCAGCAATAAAAGATGCTGAGCACTGCTCAGTCCCTCCCTGCCACGCCAGCAGCTTCACAGCTTGTCCCAGACATGGTGCAATCGAGAGCCCCAGGGTTTCTAGGGCCAGGACAGCACAAGCCAGCTGGACCCCGTTTTCTGGTGACAATCCACAAATCCTTCCCCTTCACACGTATAAGCCCATTCATCTCGCCATTCTTCGCAGTGCTGGCCGTCTCTCGTATAAACACTGTGTAGTGTGTGTGGCGCACTGCAATACTTTAAGGACATTGGAATGCACTTTATCAGCACTTTTAAACACTGCAGCTTTATGAGGGGAGTCTGAAAATGTATTTACCATTCCAGACTGTGCACAGATGTGCTTTTAATATAACATCCTGATGTTTTTCTTCTCTCCTCATGACCCCTTGCTGTCCAGGCAAGGGTGCTCACCCTTCCTCATGCCACCAGATGCTCCGGGAATTCTCCCTGGAGCACCAACCACCAGAGATTTCCCTGACTTGAAGCATCTCCTTCATGTCTTCTGCTGATGCTCTTCTACGGGCACTGTGAGGTTTGCTCTATGGGGAAACTCCTTAACCACTCATACTTGCCGCACGGCTATTTCCTAACTGATGTCACCAGTATTTACATCTGTCCAAGGACCTTCCTCTGGTGCACCAACCATGTGTGCAGAGCTGTTGGTTGCTCAGTGTGTGGCGTAACAGGTCATGCAGTTTGCCACGGACAAACGGACGGCCTGGGGCTGTTCTGGGCTCCTCCCAGGAGGCTGGAAATAGAGGTATTTCAGACTAGGGGGAAATGCCATCCAGCGTTTATGGAGCATAAAAACTAGTCCTGAGGTGCTGAAGTCACCATGCGCTTCAAGGCAGAGCCTTCGGGGAGGCACTCCTGATCTCAGGAGCACATTTGGCTCCAGCCTCAGCCCTGCAGTAGTGAAAGATGAACAATGAAAAATTCATCTTGGCTCTGCTGGCTGTAGCGGACCAAAGGAAAGAAACCCTTCCCAACTGAAAGGAAAAAGGAAAAGACTCTGAAGGGCAAGAAAACATGAGGAGGCAGGGAGGAAGAAGAACCTGCAGAAACAACTTCCCTCAGGAAAAGCAAGAACACTTAAACCCATTTTCTCTAATCTGAACTGCTGCTTTTACAGTTCCATTTGACAGCAGTAATTTCCCAGGTATATTCTCCTACATCTGTGACGTCTCCCTTTGATATTTACTATTTACGTAGAGCCTCCCAGGTATTACACCAGGAGAGCTGCCAGGCCCAGCAAAGGCAGAAAAGCAAAGGCAAAAACCCTGATCCCTCTCCGGTGCCAGCACTCAGTGGCTCACAGTGAGCAGCTCACAGAGGCGCAATTGTTACCAACCAGGATCTTGGGCAACACACAGAAAGGCATCACCTCATCCAGAGGGTGGCATCTTATACTAGTCATAACTGTGAGGTTACCTTCCCAATTTCTGGACTAGAGCTCATGCATATCCCCATGGGTGTTGCAGCTGGTGCCCCAAGAGGTCAGCACGTACTTGGGGGTGCAGCCTTGACTCAGTTGCTAACAGCTGGATGAGGTCCACCACAGCCACTGTAGCTGATCACAAGCAACACAGCAGAAAGCAACACAAAAAATGCACAAGGTCAACAAATGACAAGAATTTAAAGTAAACTCAGCAGGGACTGGCTCAACAAGAGCATGATTTGTTCCTGTGCGAAGATCAACCTGAGACTCCATAAGCTATTTAATCCCTGGAACTGGGGTCAGCTCCCATTTATGTCAAGTGAAGATTTTCCATTTACTTTAATGGATCTGGAACAGGCCCAAGCAGAGCTGTATAATAAGCAATGGTTTTACTGAACAAGAGGTATAGCCTTCTTCCTGATTCCCTCCTACTCCTCTGCACCAGCTGTAGGTCAGAATCTGCCACTCCTGCTTTTCAAGTTGAGTCTTCCTCCAAGGAGTTGGGTATTTCAAACAAACCAATCAACCGAAGTGGCATTTTCAGTGAGGAAAGAGATTTATCTGATTGCCAACAGCAACAGCTTCAGATGATGAGCTGGACTATGCCTGACTCAAACATCCACTCATTTTTTGAAGAATGCCATGTTGCTTTTATACCCCTCTTAGTTTCTAAACTGGGAGCTTCATACATCTTGGTTACATCTTCCTTTAAAAACATTTCTTATCCTGGAGCAGTAGCAGAAGCCCAGCAAATACACAAGTTGAAAGGACAACAGAAACATCTTGTGCCAAGGAAGGATAAATGTAAGTGAACCTGGCTCTAATAACCATGGAAACAAAACATGCATCGCATGAAAATGATTCAGACTGTTTTGTGGACTGTTCTGGAAGGCAATAACTTACTGCCTTGGAGGCAGCACAGCAAAACACTGTGACCAGAAAGCCAGGAGATGGGTCACAGAAGGAGTTCAACTTGCTTTTATTCCTCCTAGGACCCAACTCAGACTCCAGCTGCTGGGAGAGTGCGGTAGTGAAACCTCAGGGCATACCACTGCAGGCACCATCATATTTGCAACTAACCTGTGTGCACATAAGTGTGCTGCCAGTGGTGGGGCTAAACTCCTTCCCATAAAGCTACATTCAGTCTCCCCTGATCACTAGAAACCGCAGGCTGCAGGTTAAAACCCAGCATGAAGGTCTACGTCATTTCTGCATGCTGGGAAGGGAGGAGGACAGTGCAGCCAGCACCTCTCCAGGTATGAGCTGGACCCCCAGCTCACCATGCCAGTTTATCCCACAGGTAAGCTTTTGCCTGACATGGTGTCAGAGCCTGAAAGCTTTGGCTAAAAGATAATATATAAAACAGATATTCCAACATGCCAGGTCACTTTCTGCAAGGTTGTCAGACATCATCAGTCAGCCTGTTGCCCCCAGAGTGGGCTCCCCCTTACTTTGTGCATGTGTGGGACCTCTTCCGCTCTCCCCACTTCTCACGCTAACTCCTTACCAAACAAACAAACAAAAACCACACGCACCTCCCAGCACATTGTAAAATGCCTGAAACACAGTGATAGCATTTAATCCTCCTGGCAGCACATTACAGCAGCTTTCAAACTCCAAACAGGCACTACACTGCCATGGCCTTACTTGTGAAATTATTTATCATGGGTAGGTTTATAGAGTCTTTTATAAGCTTCATATTGGCTAATAATGGCCTGGAGGTCTTATGTCCTCTGCCTTGACGGAATTCATGTTTACAAGGCTGGGAGCTTGACTCCTGGAAGAGATTTGCAGTCTGGAGCCATGCTGTCTGCCTGGCCATATGCAATAAGTATCATGTATGCACTAAATGCTGTGCTGGGCAAGCACTGTGCCTCAAACACAGGGCTAGGCTGGGTGATGGGTGCCTGTGCTCCACAAGAAGCAGGGTCACACATGGCTGGTCCCCTCACATCCTGTTGGGAGTCAAGTATTTTTTACCAGGCATAAATCAGAGACGTGTTTGCATGCAAGAGTGCCCCCAAATTAAGCAGAGGCTGGTGAGGCTTTTTGGAGCAGTGTTTTCTTGGTTGTGGTATGTCAGGTCTGGGTAATAGCTACCCCTTTGGAAATTATTGAAGACTTTAGGAGTTTTCCAGTTGCTATCTACCTTGGATTCCCATGTCAGGTGGGATCCCAGCCCAGGGAACACCTCTTCTCCCCATTGCCCATGGAAGCCCATGGGGTGCAAGATCCTCCCTTTGAATTCCCTGGAAGGTGCAAATAAAGCCAGGCCTAAGAAAATGCACAGTTTGTTTATTATAGCAGTCAATTCACAACAGATATTAACAGATGGGAAGCAATGAAGGATAAAAATGTTGTCATTGGGTAACAAGCTGATAGTTTTTCACTCAATGACCTAAAATATAGGTATGTTTATGACATTAGAGTTAATACACTGGGATTTGGGGCTTATAAAATAATACTCAGCTACAAATTACAGACTAGCTGTAAGATTAAAAGTCCAGAGATGCAGGTAATACAGCTTCATTAGGGGGTTTCTGAGTGCATGTGTTTGTGTAAGTTTATAAATAAATACAAAACAAACACAGTGTGGAAGACAAGAAAGCTCTTCTACAATTTCATTTTTTATTGACCATAACAGGGAAGTGCCAAAAGGGAAAAGAGAAAAGGTTTTGTTTTGGAAAATGACTGCCGGCTTTGGAGAGATGTAACTGGCAGGCATCAGTTAAGTGCTAAGTGTATTAAAGGAAGCTCCTGTTTCCAACTAAATCATCAAAATAAATAAAAAATAAAAGAAGCAAAGAGATACCCACACGAGTGCTTTTTTTTCCCCTCTCTCTTTCCTTTTTCTCTCTTTTTTTTTTTTTTTTTTATGGTGAGCTTTCCCTAGGCAGCAGTGAGAAGAGACAAAATTCTTCCTCTCAATTCAGCATCAAGCAAAATCTGCAGTGGGCAGCCACAAACACCTAATCCAGTTATTACCTGAATACAGGGATTTGTTTTCTTGCTCTGAGGGGAGGGAAGGAGGCAGCATCCAGGGTTCCTGGTCTTAATCCAAGGAGTTGCAAGCAGCCGGCCAACACTGCAAGAGGCAAGCGGCTACAAACACAGGTGTGTCATGGCACAAGCACGGGCAGCTGAGCTCAGCCATGGCTTGAGAACCAGCAAAGTTTGCTGATCTGTACAAAGTCTGCAGTGTCAGCTCTGGTAGCCCAGAACATCTGTTTTAGCCTCAAAAGGGAAGGAGCAGTCACGTGTCTGTTTCTGGTGTCTGCTCTGCACGAGCTCCACAACACAGGGAAAAACCACAACACGGCCACATCTTGTGGTCACATCCATGACTTTTACGGCCCTTTCATACTGCCAGAGCAACCAAAGGAGGTGGGTGTCTGAGTGCACCTTACCCCGCTGGCTGGGCTGATGCCGAGCACAGAGCAAAAGGGGTTTGTTTGGGTTACCTGCCTATGTGACACACCATCCTCATTTTCGCTACCTGCCCAACATCAGCTGCCAAACAAACTCACTGACACAAGGCAGGCACTCATGAGGTTTTTCAGTCCCACCCCTCCACTCGCTGCTTTTGTTACCAGCAATAGCATTTCGTGTTAGCCACAGAAAGCAGATGGCCCCATCATGAAGCCAGAGCACAGCAACCTCTGTTCTTTCCATTTTCCAAACTTCCCCTTGAATCCATTATTCACACAGGTCATTCTCTTGCAAGGTTAAATGAAAACCGCAGCACGTTCTATGCCTGCCAGATAAAATTAGAGCTTTTGTGGCACAGCATTCAGACACCCTTTCCTTTCTCCACAGGAAGTCACAAAATTATCACCTACCTGTTTAAGCATGACAGCAGAGAGGATATGGAAGAAACATTTAGGAGTAGGAGAGCAAGATATGTTTACTGGAAGTTCATTCCAATGGGAAAAAGTAAGACAGTTTAAGCTGCTGAGTACAAAGTGATGATTTAACAGTATAGCCAGCAGGTGAGACAATGACATATTTCTAGGAGACTGGAAAATGCTTGGGGCCGACATCATTCAGCAAACAAGAGAAGATTCAGTTCAGGAGATTTAGGGAGTTTTGAAATACTACTTAACTTAAATATCTTCTCTCTTGCTTGGTAGCCAGAGGGCATTGAAGACTGAACTTTTATAAAGCTGGAAGGTCTGGAGTATGCAAAAGGCATTCAACTAGGTGAGAGCTCTTCATTTTATATACTTTCTGAGTGCATAGAAGGCTTCTCCAGCTGCAGAGCTCTGCCAGTGGTCTCCTTCAAACTCAGTATCTAACACTATGTCTTTCTTCTAATACCATGTCTTTCTCTTAATACCAAGTAGTGCTCAGTCCACTTTCTGTTACCACAGATGGCTTTTCTCTAAGTCACAAGCTCTGCAAATGTCAGTCCCATGCTCTCGTTTTGGAACTGCTGGCCAAGTGCTTCAGGGCAGTGTCCTGGCACTCCCCATCATACGCAGAGGAAGTACCTAGGTCTCAAGTGTCCTTGTCATGCATATTTACATGAAAGTCAGTCCTGAAATAAAATATCTGTAACATACTAGTCCTCCCTTCTGCTTTGTGGGCAGCTCAACTCTCCGTTGACTGCAGATCTCAAGAGAGGTACTCCTGGCTACCTTCCCTTTGCCCACCTCTTCAGCGTGGACTTTAAGTGCTGAAGTTATTTTCTTCCAAAGTGCAAAATTTCATGGAGGAACACAGGCGGTCTGAGAAGCTGAACTAGGTCATCTACTAATTATCAGCAAAAATGAGAAAGGAAAATGGAGTTGATGCTCCCAGACTTCCCAGAGCTGGAGTTTGCTGGAGGCATTGGAACCTCTGAGGTCTGTACATCACTGGTACTCTGGCAACAATGCACAGTGTTGTATGTTTGCACATAAGGCATATAATAAGGAGTTTAATGAAGAATTTAATCAGAATCCTTAAACTAATGGCTGGAAATAGCTAAGTGTAAGATGATCAAGATAAAGTGATACGTTATTTGTATTTCTGCAGGACCAGCAGAGACTGCTCTGTGCCTTCTCTTGATAGACAGCCTTTGTTGGCTGGAATTCATGCAGCAGTGCAAGATATAAAACAGTCATTAGCTTGGGCGGGCAAGGGAGAGGAGCAGAAGCAAATCACCAGCCACCGTGCAGTGAGAAAGCCCACCAAAGCAGGATATCACTGTTGCTTCCAAGCAGGCTGCATTTGCAAAGGGGAATGTAAGAGCTGACGCTCAGGCCAATGTAGACACAAGACTCCTGTTCAAATATTTAGAGCATGACCAGAGTATGTTGGGGTTTTTGTCTCATACTGGCTGTCCAGAGCCTGGAAACATACCTGGAAGGCAGTAAGAACTAAGCCTTACAGTCTGTCTTTTTGCCAGCTTTCCAGGAAACATTTACTTCTGATTTCACAGTTCCCAGCTCAGGCTGTCATCAGCATACAGCTCACTATAAAATGAGAATAAGAGGTTCTTGTGCTATTATCAAAATATTTTGGGGAATGAGGGGAATAGAAGACACATATTCCGGTAGATACAGCCACTTCAATAGCTGAATAATCTTCTTAAAGAGCCTGGTTGCATCCCAGTCTCCTATTCTCCCACGTGTGATGGGAGAAGAATTTGCTCTCTGAGCTCTGCTGCACCCATCCGAGGGCTTCACAGAGGGGAGGGAAAGCCAGCACTGGGGTCAGTGGCTGCAGCCAGAATCTTCTCCCAGTTACACCAACACCATGAAAGCTGGGGTGAGCATGTCCTTTACCAATGAGGCTACAGGGCACTTGGGAACAAATTCCAGCTGTGCTGTCCAAGCTGCCATGTACAAAACTCTTGATATGTAAGTGAAGCTCAGAGGTTTGATATTTCCTTTTACCTCAGAAAGAGGGAGAATTGCTTCCCCTGCAAGCCTTCAGCAACCACTTGCATCTCCATATATCTACAGGGACACCTTTAAAGTAAAATCTATCCTCCAAGGATACAGTGATGCATATTGAGAAGACCTGCCCTGACACCAGAGGGTGCACAGAGAGGGCTCTCATCTGCATTTCCCTAGCACCAACACTGTCAGGAGCACTGATTAGCCCCAGGGTAAGGGAAAATGGGACAACTGTGAAGTAACAACTATGGTTTTTCACTCTAGCAGCTTAGGCTTCCATCCCAGACCATGCAGACCACAAGGTTTGGAAAACGGAGCAAAAATCTGCTGTGGTCACTCTTTCATCCTGTCAGTTGTAGGTAAGACAACTGTGTGAGCTGAGCCCATGTTCCTCTAGTTGCAAAATGGAGATGGTGATGTTTCTAAACATTTTAGTCAGAACAGAGGTATCAGCCGTTTCATACAGTCTTACCTTGCAGCTGGTTCACAGACTGGCTTGCAACCCTACAGTCAGGCAGTTCTTTGACTACCAGCTCCCAACAGCACTTCTAGAATCCTCATTTGTGGGACAGGAAGGCAGCTCATTTGTTGCTGCACTCACTGCTGTAAGCTGGAATTTATCCCAGGTGTATTTACACCACCACCACAGCCAAGGTCATGTCAAGCCCTAGCCCTGAAGTGGCATTAGCAGTGGGGCTGTGGTGAGCCCTGTCATGTTCAAACTGCTGGTCCCCAAGCCAGCTAGGGAAAAGCCAGGTGAGACAAACCCTGCCCAGACCACAAATGGCAGGACTTGACCCTGGGACACACCACAGTGATAGATACCACAATGATAGGCTGCGGGGAGACCTTATTGTAGCCTTTTAGTACTTAAAGGGTGACTATTGGAAGGATGGGGGCAACCTCTTTAGCAAGGCCTGTTGTGACAGGACAAGGGGTGATGGTTTTAAGCTAAAGGAGGGTAGATTTAGGCTGGATATAAGGAAAAAGTTTTTTACTATGAGTGTGGCGAAACACTGGCCCAGGTTGCCCAGAGAGGTGGTAGATGCCCCATCCCTGGAAACATTCAAGGCCAGGTTGGACGGGGCGCCGAGCAACCTGATCTAGTTGAAGATGTCCCTGCGCATGGCAGGGGGTTGGACTAGATGGCCTCTGAAGGTCCCTTCCAACCCAAACCATTCTATGGTTCTATGATACCACGATACCACGAGGCTGGTTTTGCTTCCAGGAACAAAAATCTCCTTGGCCCACCTCTTTATTTTCCATCTCACTACTTCAACACTTGCAAATCTAACTGTCAGTGTTGTTTGTTGAAACACTAGAATTATTTTTATGAGCAATACATCTCTGTAACATGGCAAACTTTAAATCATTCTGCATATTGTATGATAGTATAGTATGTATGCACACAAATAACCAAAGCTCATGCCTTATAAAGTGCATTTCCTGCCAAAGATTTAGTGAACAATGCTTCAGAGAAATGGATTAATGTATAATTAATCAAGCTTACTGGAGTAGACTCACTTCTGAAAATTTATAGTTCTTTTGATTATGTTGGCAATGTCCAGACAAATGTTGGGGTAGGATAAAACATTAAATTAATTGCAAGTAAATACTCGCTTTTCATTTGTTTGATAAATTGATAGACATAGATACATACTCTAAATATTGGAAAATTAAACTCATATCTAATTTTGTTGTCATTATTATTTACAAGTTTATGCTGTCTGGAGCCTTGAGCATAGGCACAGGCACAAGCCCTGATACCACAGTCTTGGGATGCCTCAGCACAGAGGAGGAAGCAAACACCAGCTAAGCACAGAAATGGATTTCAGACACAGTTTCATCGTGGAGATTAAGAACTAAGAGCAAATCAAGGGGCTGCTGGGTGAGACGTTACCATGCAACAGCAGTTCACATGCTCCTGGTCCCCCACCGATAAAAGAGAAGTGAGGTGAATTACTCTTCTGTCACAAGCTAAAGATATCACACTGAGGCTTACTGGAGCTCACCCTCCTGAGAAGGAAAAGAGGGCTTTTTAGTAGCCTACCCTATAATAAATAATCAGGTAAAGCAACAAACCTGAAACAGCGGCTAGAATTCAGATGTAATTCTGACTTTTAAAAAAAAAAAAAAAATGTTTCAAAGAATGAAGGCAATTAACTGTTTGACTCAACCAGCAAGAAAAGGTGTGAATCCCTTGGGACAATTCAAGTGAAGAGAAAATTTTTTCCGTAGGTGGACAATGGCCAAACACTGGTTCCCAACATGAGACCAGTGGGTAACTTCCACAGTCCTCACCAGGCCAATATTTAAACAAGAAGATGCCTCTGACTTACACAAATAAAGAGGTGACATTTTTCCTGGAAGTGTCTGTGGCCATTTTGTGCTCCAGCCAGCTGGTGGAAGCACAGGAATGATGGAATAATTGAGGTTGGAGGGGACTTCTGGAGGTGTCTGTTCCAAGTCCCTGCTCAGGACTTAGAGCAGGTTGCTCAGGACATATTTCTAGTTGAGTTTTCAATGACTTCAAGGACTGAAATTCATGCCTGTTTCAATATTTGATCATCCTCATGGTGAAAAAAACTTTCCCTAATACGAAAACAGAAATTTCCTCATTGAAACTAGTGTCCAGAAGAAGCAACTTGGAAGCTTGAGTTAAGCATTGGTATTGCTGGAGATCACCTCAGCGGTGAGGAGCATCGGCATAGCCCCAGTTGGTTTTGTGCTCCCGTGCAGGGTGAGAGAATGGTCTTGCAGGACCATGCCAGCATTCCTCCTGCTTCTCCCCCAGGGCTTCTCGGCCCTTTCTGCTGATTGTAGCAAGCTGTTGTGTGGTCTGTGCAGGGAGGTTGCAGTCTGCCAACACTTTGCTCTTTTCAGCTGGTTTAATTATTCTCTCATAATAACTCTTCCCCTTTTTCTATGAAGAACAGATGATCAACACGGATTGCATGGCGTTTCAAAAGCTGCTGTGTATATCGAGGGAGCGCTTTCCAGCCACCTTCCCCCACTTCCCCCCAGATCTGTGGGGGCTGAGCTCGTGCGATTGACTCCAGAGTCCTAACTTCAACAATGACAGTGTTGCCAATACCGATATTAAACTAAATGCTTTCCATGCTGGGGCACAAGTAACAATAGTCAATATTTTGGTGAGGCTGAATTACAGGCAGCAGTTGCAACAGCTGCCTTCAGTTTTGGCTCTATCACCCTACTCCCCAGTGAGGTACAACACACCATTTGATGAATTCCACACTCTGTTCTTCAGTTACAGTTTATTAGAAGATGGATTAAAACATTGGCACAACAGTGGCCACAGGAATATTTTTCCAGCAACATCATCCCAGAAGGCTTTGGAGACACAGAATTGTGTCTAAATTGGGACACCATTCATACATGGTTTGAACTGGTGTTCAGAAAGCCAATGCTTACTCTGAAAGGAGTATTTTCTTACCAAAAAAAATAAATCTATGTCCTCTGTGGGCTCAATATTGACATACATCGTTATGGATATGGTAAAGTCTGAGAAGCACCTTTTGAGCTTTGAAATGAAAGTATAGAGATCAGGAAGACTTGGAAAAACATTGATTGCAAACAGCTGGTAGACATCACATGTGAGCAGCAAGATCTGCACAGAGTTCAACAAGTTACTCTTCCCACTGCGCTGCCAGGATGCAGAATTTAATGCAGGTTGTGCAGGAGTTGAGTGGCTCTTCCAGGAGACGCAGTTTACCTGTCCCACATGTACGAATCTTTTATCCCATTTTACAATACCCCCCCGGTCATGACTTTTACAGAAAAAGTGAGACTCTGACTATGATCCAGGCTTTAACATCGTGGAAAAATCATCATGAGTAATTGAGTTAGTTCCACGCAATGCCATGACAAGTTATAATTCAGGAGGAGACAGGGAAATGGTGGGAGCTGAAGTCAGCACAAGCCAAGAGGCAGCAACAAACCCCTGTTTGAGCTGAAATTCTCCTTATTCACCCCTGCATTTTTCCTGCTGAGCATGCAAAATTGTTCAGGAGATCCTAGCCAAACCATTGGTGCGAGTGAAGAGACAGGGCAGAGGCTGAGCCTTCAGAGCTGTGGATTTGATCTCTGCTGCACTGAGGAAGCCCAAGTTCAGCTGTCTACTTGTGTGCCAAGCCAGTAATCTGGCCACTTTCAAAGAGGTGAGGGCACTCACCAGTCCCACTCAGCCCAACATTTCCCTGCAGCTAAGTTCCATCCTTTGGAGCACTCTAACAGAGGGATGGGAGATGCATTTCTGCACGTAGCACTAGCTATCATGGGCATCAACTCTCTCCTTTTATAAGGGAGCCATGAACCATTCAGCCAGCTTCAAGGACTGAAGGGTTAAACATTAACCCAAGTATGTGCCAGATTTCAAATGAACTAGCCAGTGTGAAAAGGAACTTGAGCTCCTACATGCATTTAAGATATTTCCCGTGCAGTTTATCCACCGATGCTGCCGAAGGATTACACAGAGACACTGCAACATGCCGGCCATTGTGCTGTGGCCAGATCTCCTGGAGGACATTTGCCATTTCTCTTTTCCTTGGTACAACTTCCAGTTTCACCCTGAGAAAAAGTGCCTAAAAAGAACATTTCATGGAATTACACTGAGATGTGTCAAAGCTGTGGGGCGGCTGCTTGCTGGCAGGCAGCAGGCATGTGCTGTGGTTGGCCACAGAAGCCATGGACACTAATGAGGTGATAGTGGCAAAGCACTGTGCATGCTGCAATGATGGCCAGGGGAGTGCCACCCCTAGCAGACTTGTTTCAGATGTTTATCCACGAACACCCCCCTGGGGTTCACCAACCCACTCACTCCACTGTGAAGCAAGGAGTTAAGTCATCACCCTGGCACCTCTTGCCCTCCCCACTTGTACTTTCCATTTTCATCACTAACATATATAGACATGTGCTAACACCCTGTCCTTTGGGGAGCTGGCCTGGATTTTCCAAAGTCTGTCTTCACAACAGAGCATGTCAGAAACAACTGGCAGATGTGTGGAGGAGTAGGAGGGAAGAAGAAACTATTTTGCATTTCATTTGCCTTTGTGCTTTTGCATTTGCTGTAAGGGCATGCAAGCTATGTTCAGTCCCATTGAGATATTCCTTCTTAAAGTGAGATTAAAAATATTTTATTTATTTTTAACTGTGTTTCGTTCCATGCAGGCTCCCAGCCTACCAAAGCAGCCGAGCTCCTGCATTTCTTTGAAAATTGTCTTGCACACAAGGGATCTTTATTCTGAAGCTGCGTGTGTTGTGTCCCAAAGCTGGGTTGACAAAAGGATGCTGTCTTCAAAAGTGAGTAAATATTTTCTCCCAGTGGGTACCATGGGAGTCTTTTCTGCATTCCCTCCTCAAACTAGACAGATGTGCATACAGCTGCTTCAATAGCTCAGTACCAACCTTCACAAAAGGCAGATTTTTGAGACCTGCTCTTGAATGCTGAAGACAGGCCAGCTTGAATACAACCAAGAGAAAATGAAGAACACAGACAACTTCCACAAGACTGACATCGCCCTAAACAAGCCAGTCTCTCATTGTACCCATCTGAGCTCTGCTAACCTTGCCCCTGCCAGCAGGGCAGTCCACCGGCAGGCTCGGTTTGATGAAATTAAAGGCTGCTGAAGCCCAAGCCCCTTCCCTGGGAGCAGTGCAAGGGCATAGACATCCCTCCCACCTGAAACAACTCCTCTTTCATACAGATGTACCCAGCCCAGACCTCCAGATGTGTCAAGCAGAGCTCCATCATATGGGCTTCCTGCAATGGGAACAAGAGCTTTTCATTACTGTACGAGGAAAGAAGTAATTTGCTTTGCTTGCAGCTTCAGCCAAATCGGGCCACACATGCAGAAGTTTAGGGTTTATATTAGTATAACTCCACTGGCTTTTGCCAGACCATAACAGATGTCCCCCATGTCTATGGCAGGTTGAATTCAAGTCGAGCCCCAAAGTAGCACAGATCTCTAGCAGTCAGAAGACAAAACTTAATTCTTCCAGTCCATTTACCATATGTTCTATTTTGGTGAGTAGCATCTTGCGGGGAAGGGGGAAACTTGTATGCTGACATAGGCATTCATTATAAATATTTCAAGTCTGTTGGTCAACCCCCTTTCATCTCACCACTTAAGGGAGCCTTCATCCACAGAAAAAACCAGAGTTTGACCTGCGAGTGGGACCTTCAGTGAGAAAACACCTGCAAGTGTCCACACCATAATGCAACCTCTTCTTGGAAATGGAACGTTTGCTGTTCAATACTACAACCGCTGAGAACTACCGCAGGCTTTCCAAAGAGGCAGAAGCTCAAGAAAAGAGCAGTTCCATCCCACAGTACAGAAAGTAGTATTTTGTCCTGAAAGCAGACTACAGTTTCTATTGCACTTTCTGCAAGTCCCTCACATCACAGCTGTATATAGTACTGGAGACCAGAGTGTTGTTTTCAAGAGGAAGATGTCCCACCACAGTGTTCTATTGCCCCTATCCAGGCACAGTGACATTTCTCTAGTTTGAAGGTTTTAGAAGTTGTTTTTTTTCTCCATTGTAGTTCCCCTTAGTTTATCCTTTCAGGAAACCTGATCTCTGCAGGAATTTTATTGCATTACATAAAGCACATTGGGACATCCCAGCCCTTCAAAACCCAGCTCTTCCCTTGTATCTGCAGCTTACAGCACTGACTGCACTGCAAAGCAGCACAGCTGGAAAATGAAACAGTGACACTCACATCAAGGAAAGGTGAAGTTCCCAGAAACACAGGCATCTGAAATCAATAGCAGCAGACCCATTTTATGTGCAGAAGCCCTCCTCCAAGCAGGTGACTAGTAAACCATGGACATTTTTATTTCCCAGACTTATCCATCCCCAATCTTAAGCCTCAGCTTCACAAATCGCTGCACAGTTGTGCACAGCTGTGGAGCAGAGCCCAGAAGCATCCCCATAGCTGGCAGCGATACCAGAAAAGATGCATCCCTTCACACTGACATAAATCTCAGATCATCACAGCTCATGCTCACCGCACACCAGGGGAACATGCATGGGCAACAGCCACAGCTCAGTTATGGCTTAGCAACTACATTTTTTCTCCATTGGACATTCATAGACATGCAGTTTTCAAATGCAGTCACAGTTCAGAAGGGCTATGCAAAGCCAGAGGAAGCAGCCTTGATCCAGCAGAAGCTGCCAGTGTCCTGCCTCTGACTCAGACAACTGCTGGAGAAAAAAGCTTAGAAATTAAAGATTAGCTGGGTAATAAATAATTAAAAAATAGTTGACCTAATAAAGAAGATCCTTCCTCACTTAATATCTTACCTCAAAAAAGCTTGGTGATTTATAGCTTGTGTATCACTGGGTCACATAAGTCCTTTCTCTTGCATTTTGCCGTTTCTATTTTAACCACTGTTAGTGCTGACCTCTGTCTGCATCTGGCATGACAGACAGGTATTCCCTTACATCTGCAGTGATGCTAAGCTCTCTGAGGCCAGGACAGGATCATTGTGTGAGGCCAGGAGAGGTGCACACCACACAGCAGACACACATCACCATAAGCCACCACCAGCCCCTCTCCCCCACTGTTCTGACCCCACCATGACTCTCCCATTTCCTAGAAGCAAGGCAACCTCTGTCCCCAGCCAGACTCCCCCGCAGCAGCGATTTCCATGACATTACCAAATGTGACTATCTCCAAGAGCATTTCTGGCCCCTCACAATCCCAGATCTCTAGTACTTCCACTAACAAACCCCTCTTTCCAAGTGCAAGAGACACTCATGGGCTCTTTGCTGCAGACTGCAGCCTTCAACTGTAGTCCTGGTGCAGGCAGCCCTGTGCACTGCTGAGGACTGGGATCAGCGCAAAGTTTGCTGACCACATCCCAAATGCACCACATGGGGCTTGAAGCCCCCTTACTCCTCCAAGCCATCTGTCTCTTATGGGAACAGCAACCACCATCCTAGGAAACGAAGAGCTCCTCTTCATCCATGGGTGTTGTCCCTTCGCCAAAAAGGGTCATTCTCACCAAATAGGAGGTGACACACAAAACTGGGAAAAGGTGGAGTGGTTTCTCTGTCAACAGGAGAGGCGTGTAAGTGAGCAGGAGTCCTCCACTGTGCCTGCCCGAGCACACACGGCTGCTCTGATTGGAGTCACAGCAATGAGGGAGCCAGGCTGTAATGAGTATCCTCCAGTGAGATAAGGTAAATTCATGCCACAGTCTTCCAACTGAATAGCTGTAAATACAATCAGGGCTGGATTTCAGCCAAGGCCGTGTTCAGCTGACAACAATTTGTGATTAGAAATGAGGCACAGTTTTATTTTAAACGGTGGAACTGAATCTCCGGCGCTGCATGGGATTTTCCATTGGTGGCATTATTTAAACTGAGGTTGTAAGTCATACAAGACAGTAGAAACAACGTTGGATTAGTCAATCACTTTTTGTCTATATAAACCACTACCTCAGATACTAAAGGCTCATGCAAAGGGCCCTCATGTTATAAGAGCAGAATCCTACTTTTTAAGAGTACCTTTCCAATCCACGTAACTAAACACCAGCAGAGCCTGGATAGCAAGACGTGCAAGTGATTCAGCAACGCTTTGGCTCACCAAGAGATTTCAGCTGTGGCACGCATCTCAGTGCACTGCTAATGCTGCCATTGTGGCTTTGGGCTCACCTGCGCTGTCAACACCAGCCCAGCAGGACTCTGCAAGTGTAGTGGAGAAAACAGAGAGCTTTGCACATCCACACCAGTGGACGCTCACTGCTCTCATGTCCTCTTCTCTGGGGACCTTATGCTACTTGCAGGAGGAGAAAGGATCCCCCACCACTACGGGTAAGAGATGGGGCAGCACTACTAAGAGATCATGAGGATGGACCAGACACTGTGTCCCAAAGCTCCAGATTGGGGTTTATATGAAGGGGAGAAGAGGTGGGGAGGAATAGGGTAATCCACATAACAACACTAGGTGCAAAGCACTTGTGTTTGTCTCCACTGAGTTATAAATTTTGGCTTGCAATCACAAGCCAGTCTAACCAAAAAAAAAAGCAAACAAATAATTACTCATTTGCTTCTGCAAGTCTTATGGCCCCCTCTGGAAATATGCACATAAGTAGTTACACCCCAGTCACCACCATCTTCTGCTCTAGCCACTGACCCCATCAACCTTGCAAAGCTCCCACCGACACCAGCACCCCTGCACAGGGTGACATCCCAGCCAGCAGCCCACCATCTCCCCAGGGTGTGCAGTCCCCACTGTACCCCCACTGGCATTTCAGGCTGGGACCTGGCCATGCCAGGGAAGGTGTTGAGGGTGTCCTGGAGGCAGGGCACATCCTCATCTCTCCTTCCTCAGGGGTCAGCAAGGACCAAAGCCAGCAATGCTGGAGGAGGCAGAGGCCCCAGCTTGGCCCTGATCCCAGCTGAAGACATGATGTAGCAAGCACATATCTATCTAGAAGAGGTCAGTCAAGTGCCTCCCACTTAATATTTAAAAGCTGTTTCTCTTTTCAGCCCCGGGTCCCTGGAGTGTTCATGGCTCACAGCACAACAGACCACATTCACATTTTTTCAGATGTGTATAAATGTTAAAAATAACTTGCTAGGTTTCTCTTCAAACAGGGCTGAGATCAAGCCTCTGAATAGCCCACTGAGCCTCCATGTCCATTTGTGGTGGTCCCTGGGGGAGAAGGGAAGTGCAGGGGGAAGAGAGAAAGGTATTTTATAATGGAAAAAGTGATGAAAAGCTCCATCCCTCTCCTCGCTGCTCGGTGCACCACTGCACTATCTCCTCACCGGGTGAAGAGTTGTGTGTTGCAGGAACAGTTCCATAAAAGACTCAAGGAAATTCCCATCATTGCTAAGCAAGGGCGGCTGGTCACAAGAGACAGAGTGTTACCGGGCTACATGGCTCAAGAGATGGCACCTGATTAATTCCTGTTACAGAGCAATCTGTCTGAGGGGCTCTTGCACAATATTGTTTCTTCAGCTGATTAAGCAGGAATGCAGTTTGCAGCAGGAGTGTTATGCTTGCAGTTGTGGGGGGAAAAAAAATAGAAAAGAAAAGGAGGGGGAAAGAAGAAGGTGATGCTCCTCTTGTTTGAAGAGACACTGGGGTAGGGCATTAAGATCATGGTTCTACTTGTCCATGTCAGGGCTTTGGAAACATGAGAGTGTAGATTAGACAGACACAAAACTGCTGTGGAAGTCAGAGAAAGCTGCAGAGGCCTCAAGAATGTGGGTCCCAGGCACCCCACTCTGGGTGTGGGCAGTAGCTGGGGCTCTTGGCTTTGCACACACCCCAGGGGACAGAGCAAGGTGACAGCCGCTCAGGCAGACCCACCTGCAAGGTTATTGAACCTTCATTTTTAGGATTCACCTTTTGCTTTATTCTCTGGGTAACTGAGGAGGGGAATACCTGTTGCTCCTCCTGCTACAAAGGGGTTTCTGAAAGTTGAGAGGAGTTCAAGAACTGGGTTTTCTGGTTGGGCTGCAAAAGATTTTTGAGGGGACCTCATCTTTCACAGTTTCCATACCAGTATTTGTTCAATAAATCTCGTTGCCAGCTGGATTGGCCTTCAAGATACCAGACAAAAGCCTGGATGCATTTCTGCATTGGAAGCCTGACTCCGGGGCGATATGAGAACAGGGATAAAGGTCAGAGCGATGCTGAAAGGACTCATGCAAGCAACAGGAATTGTGAGGAAGGTGCATTTCTGGGTGCTGTCCCACGCCCATATTAGCACAGCCTGTCCCAGAGCTCCTTCATGACCTAACGCCTTTCCCTCCCTATTGCAAGTCCCACCAGGTCAGCACATGTCTGGTGGCCTGGGACCACATACAGGGGCACGGTGCTCACAGCAGCACTGGCGGCTGCCTGTCAGCATGAAGGATTTAGTGAGCCAGCAGGATCGACTGCAGCCAAGCTCCTGCGTGCAACAGAAAATGCTCAGAGCAGGGGCCAAGGCGAGACTGTCTGAGCATCTCAGAAGCTGGCCTTGAAGAAATAACCCCACAGACCCACCAAGCTGCTCAGCCATCGAGTCCTTGTTTGCTTAATTGGGGTGTATTTCTCTGCTCGCCAAGAAAAGGCTGAGAGGGTGTTTTCTTTGTATTGGCTGAGAAGAAGGAGAATTTGTGGAGGATCCAGAAAGAGAAAGGAAGTTTTGTGTTTTGGTTTTCTTAAGGTTTTTCCCCTTAGAATTTATTTTTCTTTGATTTTGGTGAGGCAAATCCCCCTCATCCCCCACCCCAAGATGAACACAGCGGAAGCAAAAGACAACAGACACAGGGGAAAAGGAACTCATCTTGTTACAAGAGAGCCGGGCAGGTAAGGCCCAGACATCTCAGAACAAAAACGCACATCAGTCCTGCAGACCAGAAAGAAACAATCCTCCTCTCCCCATCATCACGTCCCTCCTCAGCAAACCCTCCCCCAAAATGTGTCAGATTGGAGAGAGGCCAGCCATTGCCTCATCAGCATTCAGCGGCAATGCTGTGG
Source organism: Phalacrocorax carbo (assembly GCF_963921805.1). NCBI lineage: Eukaryota > Metazoa > Chordata > Aves > Suliformes > Phalacrocoracidae > Phalacrocorax > Phalacrocorax carbo. Next base: position 33,175,192 of record NC_087521.1, read on the forward strand.
CACGTGGGGGATGGAGGCAGCGAGCAGGGAGAAGGCAAGACATGGCTCTGCCTTATGCGTGCCCTCCGCAGCTCTGGCTCCATCCCCTCCACGGCATGCTTGAGCTGCTGGCACAAGGCACGGACACAGATGTCCCAGAGGGGTACAGAGACACAGGCAACACACATAGTTCTGAGTTTGCACACCAGCCCCCACCAGCTGCAAAGTTCGGGGCTTGGAAAAGGGAAGGGGGAGGATGGATGCACAGATCGGCTGAACTGTATGAATCCTCCCTGCAGCTCCAAGGCCAACAGGTTGACCCCCAGGTTTCCTTTTCCCTTCCCAGCTCTGACCCAGTGTTGGCTGTTCTTCCTCATTTCTGCACTGGGTGGGAGACTGGAGCACACAAGGGAGAAGACAGAGGGGAAGGGAAGGATCGCTCATGCCAAAAATATTTGCAGGCTGATACAGGGACACACAGAGACACACAGATGCAGGATCTGTGCAGCATTAGCCCAAGTGCTTTTGGCCAGGGGACTCGTCGTGGTAGGTCCCACTGATGGGGCCAAGCACTTGCTGCTTGTGCAGTGGAGGGACTGGCTGGGACACTTTTCTATCACCTCTTGTGCTGATTCAGGTGGCAACTGTAAAAGCTGGAGCAGGGCTTTAGCTGATTTCTGTGTGGCAGGTTTATGGGGAGAGGTAGAGCCAGTCTCAACATTACCTCTCTCCTGGCACCTGAAAAGACATGCCATCCTCTTTCACTCCCAGTCTCTCAGCAGCAAAAGGGCCAGATGGGATGTTCCAGCTCAGCATGTTTCTATGGGCTAGTGATGAACTATGGAATCCCTGGCACACAATTGCAGCACATAGTTTTCCAAGCATCCTCCTGTTTAAGTGCTAGGGACTGTGTGGCTTCAAGGTCAGAGAAGGTCAGATCCATCAGTCCCTGTGCAATTTCTTAAGATTTCTTCCTATCTTGCTCTCTCCCAGTCCTAGAGCTCAGAGGTCCTAGAACTCTGACACTGCCTCTGCACCCATTTCTTCCATCTCAGACCTCACTGAGGTGTGGGTGCCAGGTTCTTCATCTCCTTCCTTTTGTGCTCCGTCCTGCATCTCTTGCCTGTTCAGCTGTTATCCCTCTTTCCTGATTTCTCACCTGATCTCCAGCTACAATTACTGCCAGAGCCCCTGTCCTCCAATTTCTACTCTAGATTTGCTCCAGTCCAGCTCCCACCCTGCAGTCTCCATCTCGATGGATGGCTCCTTGCCTTGCCAATTCTCAGGACCAGTTTTCCAGCTCTGTCCTCCCAGTCAGTCTGAAACAGCCAGCTGTGCTCTTCATTGTCAAGTATTTCCTCCCTTGGCCTCATGACTCAGATCTCTCCCTGTTTTTTCCTAACCTCTTAGTAATTCCTTGTGCTCCCCAGAATTACGCTGTGAGCAGTTGTCAGCTCCCTTCTGAGACTGTCCCTTACCAAGATGCCTACAAAAGGCATGAATAAGGCTAGTCATGTGCTAAGACCTCTAGCCATTCAATACTTTCTCATTCCATTGCACTCCTCACTCCATCTGTCATCATCTGAGGGCTCTTGTCTCGAGCTATGGTGGGGCTGCTTTTTGGCACACAAATATCCTTTTATTTGGAGCAGCCTGTGACAGGGTCTCTTCAGCATGAGAAAAATTGTATATAAATAGCACACAATACACCTCACCCTTGTGATCACTGCAGGGACACAATTAATGAACAAGCCCATGGTACATAAAGGTCCATTCAGACTGTGAATATCACAAGAATTTCGAAAAATATTCTGTGTTATCCTAGCACCACAGGCATGACTGCTGGGATTTACTTTCTCACACTCTTTCCAAGAGCACTGTCCATGGCCCTCCAAACAGCCACCAGCTTGTTATGATGCTCTTGGTTGTTATTAAAAAGGAAAATTTGGATTAATCTGTGGATTCAGTAGTAATTTTTATGGATGTGGAGCAATGAAAGTTGATTAAAAGAATCAGGTATAGAAAAAAATATCAAGATGCGCCAACTGTCCCTCTCCCCAGTGATAGCACATTTGGCATTTGTTTTCCCTTACCTGTGGCCATTTACAGAGGGGCGGAATACAGTCTGTTTCCTAAAATAGCTGAAGCACCATGCAGAAGACTTATCAGAATCAGGATCAGATCTAGCACAAATTATAGCACATTGAAGAATATTTAACGTTTTATTGCAGGGAGAGGGGTCAGCCTCCCATTGCTTGATGAACCATCAAGTACCTCCTGCCAGCAGCTGGAGAGCTAATTACAGCCCCACGCCTACCTCACGGGACCTCTTCCCTTTTCCCAGAAATGGGGGAGAGGTCCCTGCTCATACCAGTCTCCCCATGTAGGAATTGGGCTTGGTTTGTTTTTATGTTCTACATACACACAAACAGAGAGCTAAGACCTCGGAGTCCATTTACAAAAAAAAATTGGAAATGCTCAATGTCATGAACTCCACTAAAATTTCAGTAAAAGTTTGTTCTGCCACTTTGGTAGCCTCTTTCCAATTTTGTTTTTAATGGATTTTTCTCCTATTTTTAAAATCATGTTTTCTAGGACAAAGTTAAGGAGAGAGGAGCCCCAGTTACACAGGTTTAAGTGGTGCCTCAGGAACACATTATTTATCAGGTGCTGGAGACACAGACAAGAGGTAAAATTAGGTTTTGGAGAAAAAAGTTTTGAGGTTTGAGGGTGGAAGGGAATCTGTGAATCCCTTCTGAGGGATCTGAAACAGATAGCTTAGGAAACCAGAATGTGATGTGGGTAGGGTTCCTTCAGAGGTCCTCACCTTGACAAAAATGTGGCAGGTTTCTGCAGAATGATAATTGCTGTCCTTTTTCAGCCCCGATGACCTCTCAGGGCCCCTCAAGTGCTGCCTGCTGGCATTATGCCATGTTATAAGCACACACATGCCAGTTCACACACTCTCCACTGCAAAGTTTCCACCACTTTGCCCTACAAACACCTTGACAGCAGGCTACAGTGTGCAGGGAACCACATATATCAGCATTGCAGATGAAAGAAAATGCGGTGCCCAGATGTTCAAGTATCCTAATTCCTGCGGTATGGCTCACTGACTCTGATCCCAGTGCCTCAGAGCAAGGGGTTTGACTGTCAGAGCAGATCCTACTACCCTGAAGGGCAAGCAGAGGCAGAGACAGCAATGGGGATTGCAGTATGGTGGTCAAAATACAGCCTCAGTCAAAAATTAAGAACTGTCCTCCCTGAGAACAAGCCAAGGGCTCTCCTCCCCTTCTTAGATAACATTTGTGGATGGCAGAGGCAGAGTCCATGGTTCCTTCCACTGGGGCCGGCCCCAGGCAAGGTTGTGGCTCCAGGGGGAGGCCATAGCACTTCTGCATCCATTGAGTCCAACACAGCCATTGCCTCTTCATCACCACCACCAAAGACTTCACCATGCAACCTGCAGAGCAGAATGAGTCCTTAAGGGTATAGATCTTCTCTGAGTCCTAGTGTGCATCCATGTCTGATGGAGAAGCAGGAACAAGTGATCCCACCTCCCAGTAGGGTCCCAATATTGCTGTTTTCTTCTCTGTTGTGTTCAGTGCAAAGACTAGAGCTCCTGGGATTCCAGGTGGGGATCAGCAAAGTGCTGTTTAGTATAACCACTCTTCAATACCATCTCCCTGAAAAATACTGGTGCACTGCGTCAGCACACAGGGTTTTATTTGTACTAGATGACTGACTCTGAGCCCACTGCACAGTAGGGATTTTTACTGTTATTGTTCTGCCTCAACAGTGTGAGATTGAATTTTTACACCTCTGTTTCTCTAAATGTTGCCCATGCTCAGATGCAGAGAGGCCTTTTCCCTTATGCATTATGCATCCTTGCAGCCTGCACTGGATGCAATCAGAGCAAGTCAAAAGCAAGCTGAGCCTCACTTTGCCAAGTCTGTGCTTTAGGAATTGGAAATTGTTTGCCATTGGCCATAATGGCTATTTCACACCAACACCAGAAGCTCAGATAGAATATACTGATAAAATATTCTGTTAGCACTACAGGGAGCTTTCTTTGATGGCCCAGCTGTGAGAACATTTGCAAATGTTATACGTAGCATGCCTATTAGAAATAGATGTTTGCTGAATTTTCAAAAAGCTGGCTTAACAATATGAGTGTTACATGGAGAGATGCCAATGTGACACTATTAGTGCACCATTATTTAAGGTTTTGAGCACATCTGGTTAAAAGCACGGACACTGTTCGTCCAAGCATATGAAGGTGATGAAATCGTATTCACATTACCCATTCCAAGAGCCTAAGGTCAGGATACCATCAGATCACCTGGCAGCATCTGACTCTTACATTTCCTCCTGCTCTCACTGTGAGCCCAATCCCTTGTGTTTGCCAGGAAAACAAGCTTCAAAAGAAAAAAAATCTACCTTTTCCTTCATTGGTTCTTGCAGTGGCTAATCACTCTACCGTGATAAATATGCAGTTTAATTCTGGCTTGTGTCTGTCTGCCATCAGCCACAGGTCCTTGCTCTGTGCTTTCTGTGAGGTACCCAGAGATTTCTCTCCAGGGATATGCTGCAGGGATAATAAGGTCACCTCACCACCTCCTTTCTGTGAAGAAAACAGATAGAGGTCTCTAAGCCTCATGGTGCAAAGCATCTTCTCCAGTCCTCTAGTCACTTCTGTGCCTCCTTTCTCCAGGGAAAAATGGCCCACGCTGGCTCTGCAGGGCAGTGAAAAGGAGCTGTGGTTTCTACTCCACAGCCTGGTCCAGCCCTTCTGTGCTGCAGGGCAATCTTTGTCACCATCCCCACCTCCTGGAGCATGACCACAGTGTCTCCAGGAGGTGACGACTCATTTAGCACAACTGACTTCTTCTTCCCTCTGGATCTGGAATGAGGTGTTCAAATGCACACTCTGTGAACAGGCCTGGTTTGCCAAGGAACCCAGGTCACTGTTATTATCTTAACTACCTCTTCTCCTGTCCCACATTTCCTTTCTCAAACTAAAAAAGATGCTTTGTCTGTCACAGACCAGATGGATTAAGGCATCACAGTTACAGCTTTAAACGCATAGAATAATAGAGTCACAGCATCATAGAATAATAGAATAGTTTGGGTTGGAAGGGACCTTTAGAGGCCATTTAGTCCAACCCCCTGCCATGAGCAGGGACATCTTCAACTAGATCAGGTTGCTCAGAGCCCTGTCCAACCTGGCCTTGAATGTTTCCAGAGGTGGGGCATCTACCACCTCTCTGGGCAACCTGTGCCAGAGTCTCACCACCCTCACTGTAAATAATTTTTTCCTTACATCTAGTCTAAATCTACCCTTTTTTAGTTTAAAACCATTACCCCTTGTCCTATTGCACAGGCCTTGCTAAAGAGGTTGTCCCCATCATTCTTATCAGCCCCCTTTAAGTAATGAAAAGCCTCAATAAGGTCTCCCCACAGCCTTCTTTTCTCCAGGCTGAACAACACCAAGTGCCTCAGCCTTTCCTCATAGAGGAGGTGTTCTGGTCCTCTGATCATTTTGTGGCCGCCTCTGGACCTGCTCCAACAGTTCCATGTCTTTCCTGTGCTGAGGGCTCCAAAGCTGGAGGACATGTCCAGAAGAGATTCCCTTGCCCTTAATTTCTTCCCCCTCTCTCCCCTTGCCACTGCCATTCATCAACTCTCTTTCTCTTACAGCCTCAGATCTTTTCTGCAAGAAGAGAATAAGAAAGAAGTGAAGGAGGACAGGATGAGAAATGCTTGGGGTACATATTGTCCACCTGTGTGGTAGATCTGAGATCCAGGTACATCCTTGCTTCTAGCTATTGGTTCTCAAATTTTAAAGGCAATAGGTGCCTCACAGCCTCTAACTCCAGCAGAAATTGGGTATCTCTAGCATGGCAGGAGGCAGGTGGCTAGTTGTTTTGTATGGTCAGTAGAGCCTTTGGAATCTGCTCCATTCCTCTATCCACCCATCCATGCCAGATGTCCATGCCAGATGCAGATTGCGTGTACACACAGTAGCACAGAAGGAGCTGGGACAGCACCTAGTCACACTCGGCCCAGGTGCTGGGAGCCCGTGGGCCGGTGCGACCATGGCCAAGCAGTCACCTGTGCCCACGGTGCCACAGCTCTGCTGCTGCTCTCCTCCGTGCGCACAGGCACGCTCTGTTGGAGGTGCGAGAGAGAGTGTCCTTTCAGCCCTTCTACTTCAAAGTAGAGGGATGTTTTTCTGCAAGACTGCCACAGGGATTTTTAAACAGGCTTCCCATTCATACAGAGGTCAATTAACGTAGGCACCTTTGGTGGTATTTTCAGAAGACCCCAGATACCAGGCAGTTTTGAAACATTGCCTGCAATCACAGAGCTGGGCTCTGTCAATACCTGGACCCACATAGCAGCACTGAATCCCAGCTAGCCTCAGGTTTTGACAAACACTCATTTTGCTCTACTCTGCATATACCACCACCCCACAAGAAAGAAGGGTTGGTGCTATTAGGGTTGCCTAATTTGCTGGTCGCTGTATTATCCATACACAGAAGTTCCAGGCTGTTTTCTTCTCACAGCCATGGTGATGAAAGAGCAACACTGTGCAAGGGAGTGATGGTGGTTGTGAGAGACAAGGAGACACTGTGGTGTTAAACCTACTTTTTTCTCACAGCCCAACCCCATTCCTCTGTCCTTTGAAACATCCTTGCTCTGAGTGCCAAAGAGATAGCATCAGAAAAAACAACTGTCACTTGAATCTCTCAGAGAAAAAGGCCAAACCTGCCATGCCCTCTGTAGAGTTTACATAGGGAGGGGAAAAAAATGAAAGCCAAAACATCACTTGACTTGGCAAGTCCGCTCCTGGGAACCCAGAAGGATGTTTGACCTTCTCCAGACAAGCACAGCCGTCGCCCTGCACTTCCAGAAAAATCTCCACAATTCTGCAAAGTCCAGGGAGGGATTCAGAGGAGACACCCAGCTCTCTCAACCAGGAAACAGGAGGACAGACTGCAAAACAGTTCCCTCCAGAGAAGCCTGTATGGAGAGAAAAGAAACAAAATATTTTTCCCCCACTGAGATGAACCCCAGCTATTGATGTTTCTGGACACTAACTGTTTTCAGCAATGCTCTTGTGTTTGGGCTTTGTCAGGAAAAGAAGGAAGAGCAACTGAAGCATTAACACATCCCTCTCTAAGAAGCCGATCAGACAGTCCCCAGTACAGATGAGAGCTGCATTTCCTCTTGCAGTGCTGAGCCCTTGGAAAATGTTCCCTGTGCAGATTTGCTACCGGCCATCAGGATTCTGAATGAAAGGGACATTTAGAGCAAGCTCAGACATGGGACAAATGATGCTAATGATAAATCCATCCCCTGATGCTGGATGGACATGGATGTCCACAGTTAAAATAAACAAATGGTCCAAGCAAGCTGACAGGCTTGTTTAGATTCTGCCTGGGATAAATCGCAGTGCCCTTTGATCCCGTGATGTTTTTGGCGCCTGTGTTGCTGTCTAGCAGCAGGGTATATTTATCTATCCCGAGGAGCAAGTGGATGCAGCTGCCTATAGCTGATTTATAGTAGGAAGTGATTCACAGGAAATCAAAGCTTCTCACACAGTAAAAATTGCTGTCTTTTCACCTCCACCATCAGTGCAATGATTAGAGCTCTGGGGACTTTGGTTGGGAAGATCAGCAAAGTGTTTTGTGCGTAGCATAAATCACTTTCTGCCATGACTCACAAAGTGTGCTCCAGCCGGCTGCACCTGTCTGTACATCCTGATGTATGGGCATTGACAGCATTTGGTTTCGGTCCTGAGCCAGGGATTTGAAATTCTTATTTCTACGCTCTCTGCAGCAATGCAGGGCAGGTTCTGGATTTGGATTTCCTCTACTAATTGTCTCATTGCTTGGGATTTGGGTCTCCTGCACAACTTGTAGCTCAGAATGGGTGTGAGTGCTGCAGAGGGATTGTCCTTGGCCATATACCTCCACAAGTTATGTCAGGCAAGACTGCCTTTTGTCAAATGTCAGAAGCATGTAGCTAAATGAGGGCTCTGTTCAGGAATACGAGACCCTACCAAAGTATGCGTACCACTAATAATGGCTATGGATTACCAGACATGTGATTTAGGAGCTGGTTACTGCTTGTAGTTTCTGATAACTACTCACATCAGTCTCAGGAGCCAACGAAGCACTTGTTTATTACTGTAAAAACTTGAGACCCCGCGGGACATTCGGCAAATATCTCTGTGCTTCTAAAAGAAGATTTGGCTCCTGTTGTATCCACTCTGAGTGCAAAGCTGAGTCAAACGAGGAGGATTTGCCATCAGCATAATCAGAAACATTGGGAAAGGGAGGGATGGGATTAAGGCTTGGCTGCTGGCAAGCATATGTCACTTCAATTAATTGTGCGGAAATTTCTATGCTCAAGATAGTGATAAAAATCAAATAAAAGATGTGTGAAAACTCAGCTCTGGAGCACACGCCTGGCTAGTTAAATATAGAGGTGTGCGTACACAAACACACAAGCCCATGCTGAATGTTTATTAATGTTTATTGATATAAATAAAGGTTCTAGTCTTAGCTAGTAAGCATCAGGGCTTCCACTCAAAACATTAGAAAAGCCAGCTATAGCCCCCCGGCTCCTCCTGGCCTCCCGAAGATCAAGCTCCCAGGGAAAGTTTTCAGCCAGTCTGATGTCTCCACAGGCAGCATTTCTCTCTATCAACCCGTGACTTCACACAGCTTACATCTCCACAGCATCCCCCATGCACAGCAGCAGATCGACTTTTCTCATATCTTTCTGGGTTTTCCCCTCTGTTTTGCCCCCTGGCACAGGCTGCCCCTGGGGGCATAGCTAAAACCTGGGAAGAAGCTCTGTTTTGGAGAGCATTCCTGAAAACTGCCTTCTAGGTCGGGTGCTGAAGCCCTAGACTAGTTTGGGCCCATAGGAGACATCAAAGGAGGGACTTGGATGAGCTGGGAGGAAACAATGCTCTCTTACCATGGAAAGAAAGGCAGGGTAGGGAACAAGTGTGTCACCTGCAAATGCACCCTTACAGGAATGGGACCACATGCAGGGGCAACAGGGTAAGGGGCATTTATAACCACATCCCTGACACAGCCTTGATGCCGCTGAGCTATATAAACTTATGCAGCTGGTGAAGCCACCCCACCAATTTCATTTTGCATATGAAGCTTAAGCAAAATCCCAGCCAGCAGGAGCTAAAGCAAGACCACAGCAGTTACAAAGCAGCAAACATGGGCTAGTGCCACCAGTTGCACGGGCAGACTGGGACATGCATTCGTCCATTGCCATTAGTGCAGACCCTGAAAGGCATCCTGTAGATTTGGGGGAGAAATCCAGTGGTACAAGCACAGGGAAACAGGTGGTTTGTTGGGTCATTTTGCAAAGAAGGCGCGATCTGTTCCTACCTGAAGGCAGCAGAGGCTGTGGGAAGCACCAGGAAGTACAATGTGCTCCATCTTTCTTCTGAGCACTTAGCGGTTTGCTGTAATCAAGGCAGCAAGTCTCTCTCTCATTTTTGCAAACCACTTTCTTTGTAGTGGATCTTTGGTCTGGGGAAACTTTTTTGTAATCGTTGCAATAAGTTACATTTATTGGCAGCAGTAGGAAAGACTCAAACAACTCAGCAAAACAGGATTATTTCTCCAGCACAATAATGACAGGGATTTGAGAAACCTTGCCCTCATGCTTTGTCTTTCATCAACGTGAGACTAAAGGTCTTTCAGCCTGGGATAATTCCAGAATAGAAAATTGCAGCAGAAAGCCTTTTTCACATCTTGCAAGGATCGCCTGTGAAAAGATATGCTTACATTTTTCCACTAGGAAGCCTTCCTCTTCAAGTTGGTTAGCTGTAGGTCTTTCCTCTAGAAAGACTGCTTGGTCTTTTTCTCCATAATCCATCCCACTCTCACTGAAAATGTTGTCTTTCAAAACATACAGTATGTTTATTTGATCTTCCTTTATTTTAACTGGAGATTCGATTTCTTTCCTGATTGGGTGGGATACATTTAATTAACAACAACAACAAAAAATCCCATCCCCATTCATCCTCATGACTTTGTACACAATGCTGTAGTGGTAGGTAGATACAGGCATCCTGTTTTTCCCTATCCATATCTGATCAGGCCAAAGGAGGAGGATAATCATGTCTTTAGGACAGAAGAAAAACCATGGATTTTTTTTATAGACCTATACATAGTCTCCTCTGAAATATGTGGCAACGTTGCCAGCATGAGGCTAGGATGGGGATAGGAAATGAACAATCAGCTGCTCTTCCAGGACTCTTCTGGCCTTGTTCTGATCAACAGATCTGGGCTCCTTTAGCCTCTTCGGCATAGCTCCAAAATTAAAAGGAACAGAACAACTGCAAAACATAGCCCTGAGACTCTATCCAGTTCTCAAAAACACACACAAGCATTTACTGAGCAGCAATTCAAGCACTTTAATTGTATTTTATAGCTCTCTTCCATGCCAGTCCTGAAGCAGACAGGGAGACAGTGCTTAGCCTTCATAGGGACAGCTATCCCACAAGAGGTGGGATGTCATCTGTGATTTGGTGAACTAAGTTTAGATGTTGATATGTGAGCTAGGTGTATAAACTCCTGTTATCACACCTTATATGTTAAAAAACCACTCGATTTGTTATAGATCGACATATATAAAAATATATGTAACATTGGCAAGTGAGGCAAGGATGAGGACAGCAAATCAGAAATCGGCATCTCCAAACAGTGGAAGAGCATCAACAGAGATGTCAAAAATTAAAATTAATTGAAGAGAGGACACCTAAGAATAACTGGAGGCTGTCGACCCAAAATGATTTTATCTGCTATTTTGTAAGGCTTTAATTCACATTGCAAAAAAAAACCCTCTAACTTTGGGAAATTGTAAGAGACCTTGTATTCCAGCCATAAATCCTTCTGCTGCACCTAAGAGACACGACTCTTGAAGAGGTTAAGTTCTTGGTAAGTAAAGTTCTTAGCAAGCAATCTTTTCCCACTGAGTTGGCCTCTTCAAGTTTCTATTTGTGCTGCTAATGAGGTTCCCACAATCTCCAGGAAGCTGGTCTCAGTTCTAATTAAACAAGACTTGAGGAACTATTCTGCCAAAGTAAGCGCTGGATCTGCCCACCCCATTGACTGAGTCATGCAGCCTGGATACATGCAGGCTGGAAATGTAAAACATATATTGACATGAAGAGTTATACTCTCCAGTGAGGGTGCTTTCTACAGCTGCAGCATTTATTAAACCTTTGCCACCATCCAAAAACAACACATAACTTGAACAGTCCCCAAGGCTAGAGACTCTTCCAGGACTCTTCTGGCCATGTTCTGAGCAGGAGATCTGGGTTCCTCTGACCTCTTCAACATGGTCCCAGGCGTTAAGAAACAGGACCCTGGAAAACACAGCTCTGGACTCCATCCAGTCCTTTACATAAAATAAGCATGCGTATACATTTACTGGTATTAGAGTATCCTCATGGAGCTGCAGTATTCCAGAAACAACCACGGTATAGAGATGAGGACTACAAATGCCAGCTTGGCCTTAGACGCAACATGTCTCTGTGGACTTACCAATTCTTTTTAATATTTATTATATGCATTTACTTATTATCTAAACCATTTTAACTGGTAAGTTCCAAAATGCTTTCACTCACTCCAAATCAAAATGCCAAGCTATCCATGCAATGGAAATCACAACTGTGTCCTCCCCATGACTGTCACTGTAAGAAAATAGGCTGATTGAAAAACACAAAATCAGCTTCTGTTCCACTCCCATAAGAAACAGTTTTTCATAGTGTTTTCTGCCAGGTCCTGATGAGGGCTAGCAAAGAGCAGAGAGTACAGTAACTCTCGAAGGAGACATGTAGCAGAGACAAGATTACCGTCTGTTCATCCCAGGCCAATACAAACCATTCAGTCTGTGAGCACTCAGGAATGTGACACTGTCTGCAGACTCTGACCAGACAATGAAGATTTTCCAGCCAGTTCTGTGAAAGAATTCCATAGTACCCAACCTCTCCATCCAGACTGAGAAGCAATATTCACACAGCCTGCAGGACATAAAGGAAACAGCTTGTGCATCTATATTAAAGGGAATTGTATTTATTCAGGTGAACCAAGACCAGTGATGGTGGAAAATATGTTCAGTTTCCTAATTATACCCTTTCAAGAAGGGAACCATTTGACCATGCCCATGTTATATGGCTGGAAGCATGTTCACCCCAGCTGGGGCTGACACAGGGGAACAAAGGAGAAAGTGCATGTTATCTCTTCTTTCCTCTGTGCGAAACGCAGAGTTCGTCTGGCCCAGGCCTCTAGCAAAGGTAAGTCCAGGCTGTGGAGGTGATGATCTCCACACATCTATGGTTTCAGTGTCTCTCCAGCCTGCACACCTGGGCACTGGGATATGGGAGGAGGAAGCATCTGGTGCACACACTGAGGTCTCAATCCCACATGGAAAGAAGATGTTATAAGCACCTAAAAGAAAGGACCCTCAGCCAGGCATGAGCAGACAGGCTGAGCCACCCCTTGCTGTCAGAACAGCCTTCATGTTCAAACTGAGTCTTCATTCCCATAGATCTGATTTGGTCTTCCTACACTATTGTGTGCAATGAATAACATGGGAAAATACTTCCCAATGAAGGGGGGTGCAAGACAGCCTGTGCTTGTGTAGGACTCCGTGAGCTCATTGCAGAGCAGGCCCTGCAGGATCTAACCATTAGGTGCCATATATTCTGCAATAAAGCTGCAGAAATGTTCCTTTCCCCAGCAAAATATTTAAAGGCTTTCTGTTGATAAAGCAGTGTTATCATGGGAGCTGAGTGCTTTAGAGGAAATATTAACAGTATATATGGTCAGATAAGCAGGAAGGCATGAGCAAGGAGCTGCTGCACTACATGGCTTGCTGCTTGCTCCTGCTGCACATCAAAGCAGCTGTGTGGAGAGAGGCCAGAGAAAGAAATATAAGGAATCAGTAGTAGGTGTTAGCAAGACTCAGCTCTGGAAATGTCCTACCCGATAAGGGCAGCAAGTGGGGAGCCAAGAGGCACAACACTGAGCATGAAGAAAGGTAGGCTGTTCAACCCAGCCACTCCACAGCCTCCATAGTCCCAGCTGAGGACCCACTGGCATCGGTGGATGGACTCCCATCGCCTTGGCCGGGGCTTGAATTGGGCCCTTTAGGAACAGAGACAAAAGACCAAGTGTCTGACTTAAATTGATGACTCATCCATCACCACAGCCCAAACTCCTCTTGACAAGTAGAGGGAAAAACCCACAAATTAAGTGACCATTGCCTGCCTTCTCCTTTCTTGCTGAGTGTAAAGGAGAACTTTTGACCTTTCTGCCTCATACATCATGGCTTGGCAGGAGCTGGTTGCTCACCCCAGCTGAACTGTGCCATGCATGTAGCCCCATACAAGAGGTGCCTTTCACGTGCTAAATGATCCTTCCCCGGCTCCTCCTTTGCTCTACTACAACAATATAGAGAGGGACAATGGCACAGCTCCATGGCAGAAGGAGGAGGCTCTCATTAGGAGCCTCTCGTTAGGCATGAAAGACCAGCTGGATCATCCTGCTGTCATTTTTGCTTCGTACTGATTTCCAGAACAGGCTGGTGGAAAGCATAAGCCTTATCCTGAAGGGCTTTCCCCCCCAAGCAAGCTCACCATCAGCAAACTCACCTGCATAGGGCATGGTTAGGATGCTGGCAGTGGGGCTTGGGAAAATAAAAGGCTGCATGGGGAGGCCCATGGCATTGCCTGGGGAGCCAGCAGCACCCTGCAGACAGGACAGGAATTCAGAGAGCTCTTCAAGGACTTGAGGCAGGCTTTGAAACACTTAAGCTTGCCCTGCATTAGTGGGGTCAATTGCACACCAGGCAGAGTGGCTGGGATAAGCCCCCTGCAAAGCCCTCCGGTGGCACAAAGGATGGTAATGCCTGTGTAATGGTGTTTAGGCTGCTGGCCACTGTGTGCCTTTGAGATGTTATGTGGAGGCAGGGCTTCTTGGCACAAAAATGGGCTCTTCCTCCAGAATTGTCTGTGTCTAAGACAACACCACTCTGCCATTAACTGAAGAAGGCGGCAGGAGTGCTTTAAAAGCCACTGAAACAGATATGAAGACACAGGGAGCTCGTAATTACCAGGAAAGGCAAAAACATGCAGCTAGATGGCTGCAAAATAAGGCATTTGCTGTGAAATCCTTCCTACAACCCTACACCAAAATATCGTCCAAAGGCAGCATTTCTTGTATCAGCCACATGCCCCATTGCCCCACCAGCAGCAGAAAAAATGTTGAACAGAGGCCACCAGTCATGTGTAGTTATGGTGCAGAGAAAGCTTTGCCTAGTTTTAATTCGGGGGTGAACTGCTGGCAGAACAAACCCCATTATAAGAAATGCAGATTTAACACAGCCATGTAGTTACCACTACCTAACCATGGTCCCTTGGTGTGGTTCAGAGACTGTCTCTCAGAGGAGAAGCCAAATCTGATAGAAGAAGCTGCAGGTGATGCTGAAAAGGCATTTTAAGCTTTGCTACAGGATGCATGTTGCAGCTCTCAAAGACAGCCCAGCGCTCTGGGCCACACTCCCACCTTAGAGTCTGAAGCTCCTGACAAGTCCTTGCTCCCAAAAAGGTCACAGTTGATCATCTCTCCTGCACAGAAAAATAATCCACCACAAAGGCTTGATGTGAGCAGAAACCCTGGGCCATTTTCTCCTGACAGCCCATTTCCCCAGCTGGGCGGCGCTGGGTTATGCTGCAAGTGCAGGGTTTCTGCTCCCCAAGTGAAAGCTCTTGTCAGATTTGTTCATGCATTTATTTGGTGATCTGGGGCAAGCATCCCTGTCCATGCCCAGTTCCTCACCCTTTCCTGGGGATGGCAGCCTTGCCATGCCCTGAGAGTCCTTGGGAGGCATTTCACTTCTGCTACAACGGCTGTGATGATAGTGGGTAAGATGGAGAGATATTAGATCAGCTCCAAATTGATCATCACCCCCTGAGCAAGGTGTTTATTGTTGTGGCTGAAAACAAATGTTTAAAAGACAGTGTTTGTTGCATTACAGAGCAATGAAACAGTGCCAAAATTTAATCCACTTTCTTGGTCTTTTGTCTTGAAATCATTCTTCTTTGTACCTTGGCTTGCTCTGTACCTATAAATTTGGGAACCAAAACCTGAAAACCCAATGAAGGCAAAATAAAAGGAAGCTAAAATGGACAGCTCAATACTTTTAAAATGTTGAGCTTTTATAGCAATGGTATGAGTTAGATGTGGGTACATTCATGACCTTGTACAGCCAGAGCGTGATCAGATCAGCACTCTGAGGTCTTCTGCAGAGGTTCATGTCCAAGCAAACATCCTGCTTCTGCCAGCTCACCTCGGCCCCACTCAGCCAGTCCTACAGAAGCACATGACATGACTGCTGCTTCCCAACCCTGCTCCACCGGCTGCTCCACCAGCAAGCACCAGCCTTGCTTTTGAGCTGTGGTATTCATTTAACATGCCTTCACTTTCCCAGGAATACACAATTGTCTTTAGAGCCTCCTCAGAAGTCTCTGCAGCCAGTGGAGGGAGGAAGCAGGCTGCCATGTGGAAAGGGTGTCATCCCCATTTTTATGACCTTCCCTGCAGCTGCAGACAGTTGCTTGTATGCTTTACGCCCTGTGCTTCCCCAAAATGAGCACTTCAAGCACCGATTTGGGCTAAGGGCCGTGGGGAAGGAAAAAGCATCCCTGAGCACAGTGAGGAAATTCAAGATCGCTGGATTTCCTCTGCAGCTTCACCTGACTAAAAAAGCAGCGGGCTCTGAGCAGGATCCCATCCAACACTCCCAGCCAGAGCAGCTGGGATGGGAGTTGCAGTGTCACAGCGGGGAAAGGGAGGGAGCTGCTGGGAGGGGGAGCCCATGGGCACCCCAGCCCCTCTCTGGGGGTGCTCTCACAACCACCTGGGTCCATAAAAGAGCTTTACTGGTTCTTAATTTTCTAATTAATGAAGCTTGGCTTCTATCTGCAACCCTACAGTGTCAGCACCTGGATCAGGCACAAGGGACCACTTCCACTGCCACCGGGGCTCTATGGGCCCCTACAAGAGGTCTGAACACCTCTGCCAAGGTGATGACCCATCTGGGCCAAATTAGTGTTAGTTTTCCACCAGACAAAGATGACTCCAATCTCTAAGGCTGCTTCTTTCAGCATATCTGTTGTCTTAGCCTTCTTCCCCAGACAAGTTTTTTGAAACCAAACAGGTCTCCAGCCAAAAGCTGTCCTGCTTTATGGGTACCTGCTAAACACCATGGCCAAATCCTGCGCCTTCCCATCCAGACCTGCTGGGTTAACCTACAGCTCCATGTTTCTGTAGCGAGCCCAGACCGTCAGCACCCATCAGTTGTTCCACAGCCAGGTGAGAAGTGCTGGCAGCGGTGCTATCTGCTGCAGAGTAAATAACAGTCCTTAAACCACAAGTGACTCACGCAGCAAAATCTGTCTAGGCAATGCTTTTTGCAAGCACTTCCACTAGACATAATACAGAAGGAACATAGTAAGCAAAGCAAAGAAATCCCAATTCCAGAGCGACTGGCAAACATAGATTATACACATTTTAGTCTCGATCATATGTGAAACAAGGTGAGACACTTGTACCAGGCATTTTGACTGGTCAATGTCAAATTCTTATTAAGGCCTGTAGAGATCAGTGTCAGAGATGATGAAAAAAGTGGGAAGAAAACAAATTACTAATAACTAGATTTTTGGCTAAGTGGGAAAAACAGAACTCGTGGACCAGTCTCCTTAACAGGAAAATCAGACTGGAACCTGCTGACAAGCCCCCTCACTTCTGCGATGTTCAAAATCCACAGTCAGCTCCAGACCCCCGTTCGGTGCATTTGAAGGTGAGGAGCCACCCAGAGCTGACGGCACTGTCAGAGCATCGCCGCCGGGAGCTGCCAGCTCCCTCTGGGGTCCCACCTTCCAGGCTGCAACGCTGGAGCTGCAGATGAAAGAGCCGGGCTTGCAGCTGGGCAGCGAGGTTTGTATAAACATTCAGTGCCCTCTTCAGAGGGGCCGTTTCATTCCCCAATTTGACAAATGTGTAGAGGGAGAATCTGGGATGCTGCTCCCCAGCTGAAACCTTTTTCAAATCCAGGGCTGCTGGGCTGAACTCGTATCAATCACTCAGTGGTGTATGCAGGCTAAAAGGATCCAGCAAGGGCAAATTCCTGGTCTGGAGCAGATCTGTGTCCTGAAAACTGATACAGTCCTGAATGAAACAAAGGAAAAAGAGAAAGAAGGTTTGGTGAAAGAAGAAGAAGGAATCTGGAAAAGCTGAGGGCTTGGGGTAGCAAGAAATCTTCATTGCTGTATGCAGAAAAGACAGCACTGAGCAGAGAAATGGCTGATGCAATTCCATAAGCTTCATGCAAATAATTTTTTCCATCATCTTCTAGTGAGGGACCTGGGCTGTGGAAGAAAAATCAAACAAGGGTGACACTAGGGATGGTGTGCAGGGACAGGGGAGCTATTTCCAATGTAGGGAGTTTGGTCCTCCATTCTTACAAGGGGGAGAGAATCACTGTTTTTATGGGCTCAGAAAGAAGCATGAAAATTTTCACAAGCCTAAAAAAAGAATTGCTCAAGAAGCTCCGCCCAGTACCTCTGTGTCTGTGGACATGTTATTTCTGCAGGAAAAAAAAAAATAAAAATAACATCCTGCATTACTGCAGTCAAGTCCCTCTTTTGGAGCATTGCCAGGGGTTAGGTGTTACTAGCAGCTCACTGCTGCGATCAGAGAAGCAGCTTCCAGCATTGATTTTTGAAAGCCTGAAAGGTATTTGATACCTTGTCCAATGCTCCCACACACTCCTTGAAAGAGAAACATTTGTTCCCTCGGGACTTTCACCCCAAGTCATATGGCCACCGCTAAGTGCCTGTCCTCAGGCACAGCAAGGGATCCACCGCTGATAAAAAGGAGAAGGGGGCTGGGAGCCCAGCTGAGGGCAGAGAGCCCTCCTGACCACGGGGGACAGAGGCGAGATGAAAGGTGTGTGTATTTTCCCAGGTGATCCCAATAGCATCTCAAAGCCCCGGCTTTCTCACTCTGGCTTTAGCCCCAAAACAAACAAACTGGTGCCGATTTGAATACACCAAGGGCTGACTGATTTGAGCCTCCTGTTGTGTTTTCACAGTCAGCAGCCAACTGGAATTCAAAGGAGAAGGAAAAAGAAAATAATAATAGCAGATTGATAAGATTCTCCAACCCTTTCTGGGAAACATGGAGCTTAAGTCCCAGCCAGGCTGTGCGAAAAGCAGGGCCAGAGAAGCCAGGGCTGTTCCAGCAAGAGAATATCAAAGCAAAAAACAAGGGGAGTTGTCCCAGCAGGGATCAGCATGATAGCAGCTCGCTTTCTCTTTACTCCTGCTGCACCAGATAAGAGCACATTTTGGGGACATTTAGACCCCTGTGGCTGGAGCACCATCCAGCAACTCACCAATGCCAGCAGCACAGCTTTTAGGGCTCTACTGACAAGCCTCAAACATCTCAGGTCAGGAGGATCTTCCCATCGGAGCACATCCGTCCCTGTGCATCTGTGTTGGTATTTCTTCTGCTTGCTCGGAGAGTGCTGGGTGCTCTCAGGCTTGCAGCTGCCTCTGGAGAAAAGGGACATGGGGACACTCGCTCTGCCATTCCCAGCTGTGCAGGTGGAAGACCATGTCGGGGTGTGATTGCTCCCCAGGAGCCGCTCCCCATGCAGCTCACAGCCCCAGCCTTTTCCCATCACGTGAAGTGAAATCCAGCAGCCACCCCAGCCGGCTACGCAACTGAGAGATCAGTGTTTCTGTTTCAGACCTAAAGAAGAGCTTATGTGCTCAAAAACTTCTCTCCTGCCCCCTGCCAAGCAGTTATACAATCTGAGCAAAATAAAGGCTTCTCTGGCAAATCTTTCTTCAATTGCAACCTTCAGGAGTAGGAGCAAAGTGGGATTAAGCAGGAGAGAGTGGTCGCTTGCCACATGCTGGGTCTGCACGCAGGGCAGGGTGCTTGGACGCAACACTGCTCTGGTACCCGATGGGTGCCTCCCAGACAGGAAAGGAAACTGCCAAGGCCACCAGAGACAGACAGACAGGAAAAGGACAAGGAGATAGGGAGCAAAGAGACAAACTGTCAGGCAGTTAACAAGAAGGTGAAGACTTGATGAGCAAGAAGTGAAGGACTGAGTCTTGGAAATGCCTGGCAGGCAGGAGGGGAAGAGCGCAGGAGCAAAGGCAGGCTGGCAAGATGAGGATATAATTAACAGGGTATCAGTTCCCCTAATAAGAGCGTGCTGGGATAGCAGCATGCTGGGATAGCAGCACGTTGGCTCCTTTGCTGACCTGCATAAGCTTCGTGGGCTCTTTGAAGTCAGCTGCCTGCCGGGGCTGGGACACACACAAACACACCCGCTGCGCGTCCCATCCCAGTGGTGGCACACATCGTGCTGGCTGCAGAGCTGAGGGGATTATGAAGCGTTATGATTAGTCCCTGGAAATCCCTGCGTGTGTTTTGGCTGATGGCAGCCACTCTGATAAAGTGTAAAGATGGGGCCCCGCTGGGCAAATGCTCTCTTACTGTCTCCTGCCCTGGCTGGAAAGCGAATCAGCCTCGGCAGCATCTCTGAGGCTGGGAATTTCTGCTTGTGTCCTTGCCAGTCGCTGTCTTGCCTTGTCAGACCCGGTTTTGGCAGGGAGAGGGATTCAGTGCATATCTTAAACCTCTGAATCCTGGAGTTACATGCGTTGTTAAAATAAGCACATTGTTGGAAAGACAATCGGAAAACCTGAACCAAATCTACCTCAGAGGTCTAAAAACAAAGGGAAGTAAAAAGGTCCCATGTTAACTGAAAGTCTTGTGTGACTCTTAAACTCACCTTTGTTTCTGTGGGATGCTGCAGGGCTGCAATCCCACACGCAGAACTCATACTGCAGGTGTCCATGCAGCTGTGCAACCTTTTGCTATCCAGACCTTGGCTGCATCCAGCTCCACCGGGCACAAGCTGATTGCAAATCTGAGCCCTGGAGACCTAGGAGCTCTTTACAGAGATGGCTGACAATCACCCATCTCTGCTACAAATAGGAAGGAAAGAAGGATGGTGAAGCTGTGGTCTCACATGTGGTGGCAGGGCTGAGTCCCCCATCCCCTGTCCACCAGCTCTGCCCACTGCAGGGCATCTGGTCATGCAGCTTTGCTCAGGGAATGGATGTGGTTAGAAGGGAAAGCTTCATTCAGGAGAGAAAAAAAAAAAAAAAAGAAGGGATTTTGTTACCTGGATGATCTCCACAATCCACTAGCATGACAAAAAAAGGCAGAACTGAGCAGCTGGAAAGACAGTCTTTAAGAGAGTGTTAATAGAGTTGTGAAACCACAGCCTAAGGGGACGTGTCCCTTCATCAAAATTCATTGCCCATCAGGAACGGGACATTTCTTCTGCTCAGCACTAGTCAAGGGTGGAGATTTCTGACATGTCCTTACAAGGCAGCCTGTCCCCAGACCGCCCCCCCCCATCGGTCTGTGCGGAGACAGTTGGGGACCAGCGACACATGCCACCCACAACAGAGAGGCATGTTTCGGATCATGCCCTATTAAAACATCAGCAGTACAACACGGAAAACAATTTAAAAATGACAATGACAGATGAGTTCATTCCACCCTGTCTGGAAACACTGCTTGCCCTTCCCAGGGCCAACATCTGCCCTGGAGAGCTGGCCTCCAGCTTGCAACCCACTTCCACGGTGAGCCCCGGTCCTGTTGTGCTTACATGTACATCCTACAAACCCTGCCTGGGGTTGTGAGCCTGTGTTTGGGAGAGTCAGTGGCCTGGGCTTTCAGCACAGTGAAGACTGGCTTTGACTTTATTCAAAGGGAACATAAATATGGTCTGCAAATGTAGCCATCTAGGAAAGGATCCACTTTTGTTTCCTAAAAATCAGCATCCTTCAGCATCTAGTCAAATAGCAAGAATTATTCTGCATTTTGAGCCAGCCCAGATCTAATCATTTACAACAAAAAAATTCATCTCCCTTACCCTGCCCAGTAAATACTCCCAATATGTTGTTTCAGTGTCAAACTTCCCAGAGTCATTACCCTCCCCAGCATCAGACTCCATGGCGACGTGCAGGGTAGCCTGAGCCAGAGACTCCTGCCACAGTCAGCAAACGAGCGTGTTTTACATTAGGCACATTAAGAGGAACAGTCTTATTGCAAGGAATATTAAATTAAAGGAAAACAGCAAGGAGAAGGATTCAACCCTGGTTATACACAGAGGAACACAGAACCAGCCCTAGATTTAAAGCATGTGGAAGCACATTGTAATTTGAGCTGTCTAAAGTTACAGACACAGTAATGGTTGTGTTTCATAACTCCAGGGACAGATGGCAAATTCACTCTTATATTATCTCTTCTGCCTCCTGGGGCAGTTATGTTATGCCATAAAGCCCTTTACCCCACGACTCTAAAAAGGGAAATCCTCTGTGGTCCTGCACTAGAGCTCAAATGAGCAGCACAGCCTTGCTGAAGGGTGTATGCGTGTGTGTGTGTGTGAGCATGCATTTGTGTGTGTAGGTGTTACCTGACACATCTGCCAGTGCAGCAGCCCAGGGCTGCAAGGTTTCTTGCCTATGGCACAGCACCAGTTTTGCAAACCTTGTGCTCAGACCCCAATAAATCAGCAAACCTGTCCTGTCTCCTCACCTGGGCAGATTCCAGCTGTATCACAGCCACTCGCCTTCCCCAGCTATCCCCGCCCCAATCCTTGCAGACCTTTCACAAGGGGGCACATACATTTTTTCCTTCCCTCCAGGCCTTCCCCACCTCCTGTCAGCCTGTAGTACTTGGAAAAAATATGAGATTCCCCAGCCAGGATTTACTGATACCAATACAAAGTGCAAAAACACCTACACTTCTGCGTCGTTCTCGCCGCATGGGATAGCTCGGCCACAAGCAATGCTCAGGGCTTGTGCAGAGTCTCTCATGGTGTGCAGGGCAAGGCCCTGTGCAGCAGTGAAGCAAACCGAAAAGCTCAAGTAACACCAGGACGAAAGGGGAGAGAAAGATTTTTGGGGTGTTGCAAAACTGAGCCCATGGAAAGCGTGGAGGAACCAGCAGGAAAACCTGCGTGAGAGATACCACTTACCATGTCTGGCATGTGGGTTTCCAGGTGAAAACTTCCGTGCATTGTCCCCCGGGTTCACGGTGCATACTAACAGTTGGGGATAAAGTGGGCAGCACTTGGATCCTCCAAGGGCATGGTTAGGGTGAGCTCTGCTGGCTCAGCAGGAGCAGTCTCAGAAGACACTGCCCTGCAGCCAAGCACTGATGGTGATCACACACTCTTAGTGCTCCCTGCCTGCGAAGTAAAATGAATTCATGACAGCAGCTTAAATATAGGTGTTTTACTTGTGCGTGAGGTGGAACACGCAGTTACCATCACTCAGCTGAAGGGTGGTGGCTGCTGAAGCCATAGCAATACAGCAGTATATCAGATGGCCGTTCACTACATGCAGCGTCTCCCAGAGCAGATGCTACCACTGCTGGAGCCATTCTGCCACCTTATATCTTTGTATGGACATTTTGCCCCACATCTATTTTGTAAACATAATCCAGGTCTATACCTGAAAGCCACATAGTTCTCTGTTAATCCAATCTCTGTTTAATCCAAGGCTCAACACAGCCTACAGAAGCTAAGGTCTAGGAAAGCCCTGCACAACTGCTGTGTGTTGCATACTCACAGAGCAGTGAAAGATCAGAACGATTCATCTGGAGCTTGTCCGGAGCCAAGGTAGACCCAGGGCTGCAGCAGCTGAAATGAAATAGTTAGGGAACTATTGAAAGGCTCAGCAACACTGGACAGAGTGATTTGGCTCCTTGTAAAGATAGAGGCCAGAAGGAAACTTCAGATCCTCCTCCAGATCCAGATTTTTCCAAAACTTGAGAGTGCTTAGATCTGAAGGTCTGTCTTGGCCTTTTCTCTGCTGCTAACAGCATTCAGTGTGAAATGTACAGCATGCCAGAGCGCGCTAATGCCTTGCAGACCTGGGTTGTGTCATTACCCAGTGTTATTTATACAAAACTATTTTAAAACGCAGGGTAAAACTTGTAGAAGTGTCTATGTGGAAGATTCATTTTATCTAACTTTATCCACCTACAAGCTGCATGCCTTACACTAGCCACCCAACTTAGAGTTGACTGAAGTCTTCAAGGCTCCTTTGCAGTCAAAGGGCAGAGACAAGCCTCTAGCAGGTAATGTGTCTCTCCTACCCTGGGCACCCATCCTGGGAAGAGAAAAGAATCACCTTTAGCCATGTGTCCCTCTCCACTAGCCACACAGACAACTCTCAGAAGCTGCTTCAGCTAAACACTTGGCTGTTAGCTGGGAGGATTAGGTAAAACTAATCTTGTTGGTGTGACTAAGGAACCTAATTCCCATTTTCAGTAGTGACTTAGGCACTCCCACCAGGTTGTTAGATTCATTAAGGGCCTAAAAATACCAATAATGATTTGCAGGCTGTTACAGTAAGGGATGCCAGGCTGTTAAGCAAACTTTAGGTTCATTAGTCACATAGCTGCCTGCATACTTTTGAAGAAGTTTCTTCCCTCTTTGGAGTCCTGCATCTAAAAAGCCTTGCACACAAGCCTGCATGTAGCTCCTCTATCTGAGGCAAGATGTAGGCTCTTTGGGGCAGAGCTGTCGGTCCGATCTGTCTGAGCAATGCAGGACACACCACCGCCCAGGTCTGGACTTTGCACACTACCATGATACCAAGAACGGGAAAGAAAGAACAAGCCTGACAGATGACAATGAAGACCTCACTGTTGTGCATTTGTCACTCCCTTTTCAGTTACATCTTCCCTTCTCTATACACATCTGAGGAACTCCAGTCTTGGCTGGGGGCAGGCAGGACCCTGCCTCTAGACCTGTCTCCTGTCCTTCATGTCTTCTCCTGCAGGAGTGCAGGAGATACTCCTCTCTTCACCTTGTGTCCTTCTGAGGGAGAAGGAACTGAGTTAAAACCAAGCAATCACGGGGAAAGCTGACAAGAAGCCTTCATGAAGTTTCTCACCTCTGCAGGACAAACAGTGGTGTCCTTGGCAGAAATGAGCCCAAAATGCATAGATGTTAGCAAACTGGGAAACAGCTGCAGTGCTGCCTTATGCTGTACAAGAGCTCCTAATACCTGGCGTCCTTAGCATCAAAGACTTCGCACTCTGAGGAAGGATACCAGCCTTTCATTAGCTCTGGGATTATGCTGAGGGTGTCTCATTAGATGTCCAGCTCTGCCAGACAAACCCGGCCGGCCCTCTTGGTGCAGCAGCAAAAGTGTCCTTTCCACCCATATCATTGCTGCGTTAGCCATTAAAGGGAGTGTAGCTAAAAGGTCAAAGGAGGTTATCCTCCCCCTCTACTCTGCCCCAGTGAGGCCACATCTGGAGTGCTGCATCCAGTTCTGGGGCCCTCAGTTCAAGAAAGACAGGGAGAGAGTCCAGTGGAGAGCTATGAAGAGAGCTGGAGCACCTCCCTTGTGAGGAAAGGCTGAGAGACTTGGGTTTGTTCAGCCTGGAGAAGAGACGACTGAGGGGGACCTCATCAATGCTTATAAATATCTAAAGGGTGGGTGTCAGGAGGATGGGGCTAGATTCCTTTCAGTGGTGCCCAACAACAGACCAAGGGGCAAAGGGCACAAGCTGGAACACGGGAAGTTCCAGCTAAACATGAGGACAAACCCCTTCCCTGTGCAGGTGCCAGAGCAGGGGCACAGGCTGCCCAGGGAGGCTGTGGGGTCCCTTCCCTGGAGACATTCACACCCCGCCTGGACGCGGTCCTGTGCCCCCTGCTCTGGGTGTCCCTGCTCAAGCAGGGGGTGTTGGACAAGATCATCTCCAGAGGTCCCTTCCAACCCCCACCATTCTGTGATTCTGTGAGCCAGCACAGCTGTATCAAATCCAAGGTGGCCTGACAGTAGTTTCCTCTGTCAGCAAAATCCCAAAGAAAAAAACAGAAAGGAAAAAGAAAAGAAGAAAAAAGCTGTAGGGGGAGCAAGCATAGCAACAGACTAGATAATCAGCTGCAATTCAAAGCAGGGAGGATATCTGTTTAATTCCCTGATTTACACACTGCATCTCAGAGCTTTCCGCTTTGCAACTCCCATCCCAATGCTCAGCAAATAAATAAATACTCCCAGAAACAAACTGCAAAAATTAGTCACCGCTAAACGTTTTCTGTGAGCTCTTTTCAATCGCCTCAGCAAAGCTGAAATTATCTTTATTAAGAGAATTACCTCACTGTAGACAATTTAGTCTGTCATCTGCAAAATGAAGAATGACCAAAGGAGCTGAATTTGCTCCATGCCAAATGCCTGTGCCAGGATGGGAGCCCCATGTGCTCGCTGCACGTCAAGAGCGAGCCCTCCCTGCCGCATGGCTGCCCAAAAAGGCTGACGACGTCCCTTCAGAGGCTGCCTTCAGCACTCCCCTGCTGCTCCCTTTCCACAACCCTCCAGCCCCAAAGGAAATATTAAGTGTGAAATATTAAAAACCAAAGAAAATCTTACTTCAAAAGCAACACATTCAGGAAAAGGAATAAAAATAACAATAGAGGGGCACAGCTAGGAAGACGTGTTGAAGGGCTGGCAGTGTGCTTGTTCATACTGAACATTTCTACCTCTCCCTCGGAGCAGCCGGAAGGTCAGCACTGATTTGAGGAGTAACAGCCAGAGCACTTTACACTTGAAACAAGGCTTGGCAAAACTTTGGGAGATCAAGATTTTTGTCAGACTTTGCAAACTATTTTTGTCGCTGTTGTTGCTGGGCATTTGGAGACAAAATAAGAGAGGCTGGGGGGAGAGGGGCTGCTGTAATTAAACCCAAAGACCTATGTCCTTTCTGAGGCTCAGAGGAATGGATGACCTGCAGATACTGCTTGTTGGCTTGTACACTGTGTAACATACCATCCACTGCATCCCATTTCCTCTCTGCCTTTTGTTTGTTTTGGTTCTGTTTGTTTGCTTTTAGGCAGGCTCCCTAGGCTGGGTTTTTGCTCTTTTTCCCCCATTTAAAAGATTTTCACTCTGTTGGATCTTTTCTCTCTGTTCCGAAGAGCTGTATTATACTGAGAAGGAGCCAAAAGCACACAAGCTGACTGCAGTATCTGAACCAAACTGGAAATCCTTCCATCTAGACTTGCCACTTTCAGGTGTCTGCTCCTTGGACCTGGTCCCAGGCACTGGCTTATTCTGCATCCATCATGTGGGCGGAGCAGTTTGTACCATGATCCACAAACCCACTGCAGCCACAACAAGGCAGGGTGGTTTAAATAGTTTGAAGATGTGGTGTTTGCCACCCTGATGGTCTAAAAGGAGGTGGGTACCAAGCGGCTGTGCTCAGCATGAGCCTGATGTCTCCTCTGACTGCTTCAGCTGAAGCTGCACAAGGGCTGTGGGAAGTGGCATTGCTCAAAAAGTCATTGTGTTTCAGACTTGCAGATCAACAAGCTCCAATCTGCAAGGATGAGGTGGGAATGGGTCTTTTTGTCTGCCTTTATGCCTGAGGATGCTGACTAGGAGCAGGCGGTACCAAACAGAGAGTGGACGAGCTCCTGCAGACCATGGGTTAAAAATAAGGCAAAACAAGAGATCTTGCTGCAGTGTGCATCTACTGCTTCCAGACAGTCTCCTCTGCTGGCTCAGTGCTACCCGCAGGAACTGCTCATCATTAAACACAAATGAATAACTAGTCCTTTTTTTTTTTTTTTTTTTTTTGCTTTCTTTTTTAATCCATTGCACAAGCAGTCTGGAGAACATTTTCTGCAGCTGCCTGTGTGTCACCCATCTATTTTCTCAGGGCCCTGAAAACAATGGGGCCTGGTGTTTGCTGTCAGAGGCCAGGGCGCAGCTCTGCCACGCCATCTGTTTGGGGCGGTGGGTCAGTCACGCTCTCCTCCTCCTGCCTGGCACTCAAAACCAGAGCCAGACAAGGTGGCCGTGAGCATCCTGCAGTGGGCAGGGGGGCGAGGGCTCCTTCCAGACCCCCACACAAGAGGGAAGGTGACCCACGGGAACCTCCTGCCTCCTGGGAAGCCACGGTAGATGACTTGATGCTGGCCAGGGCTCAATGGCATCCACCAGAGGTTGGTCTCCAAGGCTCAGATGGTCGACAGGAAGGATTCATCAGGGAGCTAATAAAATAATCAATGCTGGGGAGAATGCCCTCAAGTAATTGATAACTGGGGTCCTCCAGGTAACAGCTGGTGCTGACAAGTAATAATCGCCTGGCCAAGAGAAAATTGCCGCAGTGCAGATCACTGTCAAAGATGTCTGCTGTGTGTGATAGATATCACCGGTGCGCCTCTCTCCATCTCCTGCTTCACCAACAGGGAGCGAATCCACTCTATTGGAAACCTCCCGCCTGCTCCCCAATTACATCTACTGCAACTAGATAATTTTAGAGATTGCTCCCCAGCCACTACCTACCCTAAGCTTTGCAAACAAAAGTAATGATCACTGCTTCTTGTTTTATTATGGGTCTGCTGAGCTCAGAGACCTCAAAATGCCACCTTGCAAATATTAATTCATGATGCTTCACATTTGCCTCTGGTGTCAAGGAAACGTTTGCAACCATTTTCAGCTAATCATAAAAACAGAGGCTGTTCCTCGCTATTGTTCTTATAAAAAGTGCTCAGAATAAGTTGGCTAGGTCATGTGCTACATTCATTGCAAATGTTGTCTTTAATTTATTTTTAAAAAGCATAACCACTCATAT
Organism: Phalacrocorax carbo; assembly: GCF_963921805.1. NCBI lineage: Eukaryota > Metazoa > Chordata > Aves > Suliformes > Phalacrocoracidae > Phalacrocorax > Phalacrocorax carbo. Next base: position 33,202,977 of record NC_087521.1, read on the forward strand.
TTTTTGTGCCCACTTTAAATCAGCTCTGTTTGAAAACTAGACAAAAAACATCAAATCAGTTTAGCCTTTGGGCTTTTCTTCTGTTTATTTACAGGTCTAGATAAACCATTGACTGCAACAAAGGTTAAACACAACAAACCAGAGTAAAGTCATTCACCTGTTTAATTTACCCATGAATTCTGTTTGTGGTTCCCACAGCTGCAAGGCACTCCTGCACAGGAACCCTCAGTCTGTAGGCTGCACCTGCCCCCGTATCAAACACCTTGGGCAACCCCAACCCAGTGATTTAACCCAAATTCAGACGGCAAAGGGGCAACTTCACCTTCAGTTGAAACATCTGGAATGCATCACGCTGCCAGCAGTCCCCTTGCACTCTTAGCCCAAAATGCTACATGTGACCATGTAGTTAAGGCCCACTTCAACAAAAGCACCTAAACCTGAGCCGAATTTTAAGTTAACTTTGTGCCAAGTGTTGTGCTGAGCAGGGGTGGGTGTTCACATGCCCTGCTAATAGAAATCATGTGCGTGCAGACAGAGAGAGGAGCCTGTGACTTGATGATTTTTCTAGCCCCTTGTCAATCATGTGTTTCCTTCTCTGCAAATTCCCCAGTGACAAACCCAGCACCCAAAACACACTTATCCTCCACAGTCACTTATTTATGGAGCTAAGGCTCTAAATTGGTACTTGGTAACCTCCTTTGCAAGGGAGCTGGGTCAGCGCTGCCAATATTATAATACAGCCTAATCATTTATCAGTTCTCCCCTTCACACCATTATTCCTTGTCTAACAGCTCCGGCTTTTGGTGCTGAATACTAATGTCATGGGCTCATCAGTATGCTGGAAGGCTGCTTGTGCATCTCCGCCACGCACACTGATAGCATGAAATCCATGGAGGGCATAATGAAAATTCACACATGGCTCCGTAATACCATCAGCATACTTCAGAGCCTCTTACCTATCACTGGCATAAAGAGCTGGCCCCAGATGTCCCATGGATTTGGCCCTGCCATGCTCATCATCACAGGCAGACAAGTCTCTTTTGTGAAATGCAATTGAGCTGCCCAGGACAAAAAAAAAAGCCCTTTCCAGGCTGGTTCTACCTTTCCCATTTTTTATGCAAACCTTTCATTTGCACAGCTTCTACTGCTGTCGCACTGAAAGCGTGACCTTCAGCAAAAATGCTTTGCTCTTCTTAAGGGACCTAGCAAGCTCCTGAAAGCACAGAAAGCCACGCAGGGAACTGCAGGAGATCAGCAGCCCTGGGGGGTGTGGGACAGGATACAAAGCAAGGCAGCAACCACCTTGTCTGAACCAGTGGGGTTCACCACTCGGTCCCCCAAGAATGGCATTTGTATGAATTTCATATTTTTATTACTGTATTTCCATTCCTTGTGGTATCTCCCTCACCAGGCAAAAGGTCTGTGCTGTGGTTGGGGCAGAAGCCCTGCAAGTGTCACCTCCACCCAGAAGCAAGGGGGCTGCTGGGTTCCTTCCCTCCACTGCATTTCTGGGTTTGCTCCATAGCACTGAGTACTGACACAGCATCTCTGATGCAAATGGCAAACTGATGTCTGCCAGATCCTGTCAGAGGGGTAGATCCTGACCACACAGAGAAGCTTTCAAAATCTAACCCAGCCTGCCCATTCTTAACCAGTAAGCAGTGAACCTGGCTTGGGGTGGAGAGGCAGGCTTGGGTCTGTAAAGAAGGACACCTGCAAGTCCCATCCTGTTTCTCCTTAGGCAGATGCACCAGACTTAACCTATTCCACCCCCCTGATTCATGTGCTTGCATGAGTCAGGACTCTCATAATGACTATATTACAGAAATAACGGAGAGGAGAGCAAAACCCCATGCTCCAGGCACTGAGTAACCACAGAGGGACAGATGATCTCTGCCCCAAAGGACTTATGGTATGGCTGAGCGAGAGAAGAAAGCTAGGATGGAAACGAAGAGGGAACAGATGTACCTAAGATCGCCCAGCAAGGTAGTGGCAGCACAGAGGACAGATTCAGATTCCCAACCCTGGGCTCAGCACCCTACTGACCTGCACATGTCACCTCTCATTTCAGGGGCATTCAGAAAAGAAACCAAATACAACACCGAGATAAAACATGAGGCTAGTTAGCTGTGGCCTTATTATATCTCCCTGTACTGTCTGCTCCAGCGTCAGGGCTCTCTCTTTTCATCCTACATACAATATACCCACTGTTATCCTCTCTGACTCCAGAGTCGCATGACCCAACCAAGAAAAAATGGTTCTGATTCATTTAGATTAAAGATGTGGATATTTTAAGGGGCATAGAAGACCTTCTCTCCTGATTGTTGAATGTCCACAGTGAAGCACACAGAGCATAAGCCACTGGGTCATGAAATGTAGCATTTCTTTCATTCTTATCTCCTTTCTCCAGCTTGCCAGAACACTGCAAGCCATCATATTGATATATAAGCAGCAAAATCTCCCTCCCAGAATGGAAAAAACCCTCACCTTTAAACAACATTGGCTTTTGCCAGTGAAATGCATGGCCACAACTGCAGGAAACACAACAAAGGTTATTACAAACACAAAATACGAGCAACCAAAGGATAACAAGAAAGTGCAGCCGTGAGCATCGTCTCGATAATTCGCTGCAAGCTTTCTGGTGGGAAGCGAATATAGCTGGCATGCGGATGCACAGATCTGAGTTTTCTGGGCAAACTGAATAGAAATCAAATAGGATGGAGAAAACAGGTTGTTCTGCAACCAGACGTCAGACTCAGTTCCTCAATTAACTTTCTGATGAAGCATTGCCTTTACTTTGAACCCACTCCTGGGGGAACCAACGTACAGCTGCTGTATCCTGTGGGCAGACCACTCTCGCATGCTGGAAATACCTATTTAAAAGCAAGGCAGATCAGAGGAAGAAAATTACCATCTCAGCCTCCCAAACCCTGCCCTGCCAGCTCACCTCTGCCTGCTGCTCCCTGTGCAAAGCACCTGGCCCCACTTTTCTTGCACTATGCCTGAGCAGTCGGCAAAGGCTTCACTGCCACAAGTGCTGTCTGGGTCAAGGGATCCCTCCCCTCAAACCCACATGCATGTCCCGCAGACCATGGAGAAAACAGGCATAGGCATCTGGTCTTGAAAGTTACTGGCTGGCACCAAAAAGACCTTCAGGAGGGGTGTCTGGCTGACAGCAGAACCAGTGGCTGCAGGAGGCACCGCAAATCACAGCAGCGGAGGGACCTGTCCCCAGGCTGGGGCATAAGGAACCTCAGGGACCCATTATTGAGACCTAATAATATAATATCCATGCACAGAGCGATTGGTCATGTGTTCTGCCAGCCATCATGCACTGCAGTCTATCTCTATAAATTAGCCTCTATTTCCCCTTTTGTAAGGGAAGAAGAGGAGGGGAGTCTCTAGCCCATTCCCACATCTTAGAGAAGAAATCCTATATTATTAATACGGTCATCTGTCATGTTGCCTGCTCTGTAAGAAATGCACTCCTTTTAACACAGAAATCACTCCTTTCCTATGGAAAGAAAACAAATGTAATCACTACTAAGTATCTCTAGTCCTTGGCTTTTGTATCTGGGGCCCTGAACATCTTGATATTCTTCATGGATTTTCAGTGCTGACCAAAAGTTGAACTCACTGCAAGTGCAATTTCTGGAGGAAGCTGGGAGTGTCCCATCTGAAAGCTATAAAGAGCTCCATGAAAAACAACAGAAAACACTCATACGTCTGCAACAGATTTATTTGTTGGATTAAGGAAGTCTTCCCTGAAGTTGCATTTTATGTCCCAAACTCGGCAAAGCATCCCCAATCAGGATATCACTCAAACACATGATTAATTTTAAAGGAAACATGCCAAATACATGATCTGTTGGCCAGCTCCAACCTGCACAATACATTCACCATGCACTATGTGTCATATTCTCCAGGACTATATTTTGATTCTATAAACTGTTTTCATGCATTCCTGACTGCAATGACCAGCAACATGGTGCAAGCCGCACAGCAGCATCTGCCTGTGTGGGTAACCAGCAGCAATGGTGCTGAGGGGCAAACACCTTGGACCCCCTTCTTTTAGAGGGAAGTCAGGAGTCATGCTTCCCATCCCACACAAAATCTGGGCCGGTACTCCCAAACTTCTGCTTTGTCCCCCCATGGTTCCTCTGGGTCTTAAAGGGGGACTTCCCTCCTACCAACCTCTCTGGGCTCACCAGAAAGTGTTCTGCTGACTGCGAGCACCCCAGTCTATGCACTGAGCTCACAGGGGAATTTAGCTGCAAATTCTCCATCTGCAGCGTCGCTCAAATATCTTTGCTGAATGAAGACCCCCAAAAAAGAAGAATTCAACCAACTAGCTAAAGATAAATCCTACCAACATCAAAACCCAGGAAGCTGCCTTTTAGCCACCAAGGCAATCTTGCTGATAGACTTGATTTTTCTCACCCCAGCCGGGAGTAATGTTTTCTTTCCTTTTTTTTCCATTTGCTGAATGTGTTCATTCTACGGAGTTTTTTTTTTTTTAAAAAAAAAAGACAACAGACGTTCATGGCTCCCAGCTGTCAAAAGCCACAAAATGCCTGAGGCTGTCTGTCTTCTTGCAAATGCTGAAGCCATTTTCCTGTAGTGTATGTTCTCATTAATCAAGTTTCAGACTTGACTCAGTCTATATCACTGCCCATAACCCAATACAGACACTTCAGGGTCAGTAATGTAACGCAGCATTGCCAAACCTACCACAGCATTGTCAGACACAACATGTCAGCTGGGCTTTTCTCCCACTGAATTTAGCAGGAGGCTTTTATTTTAATGTGGCTCAATTCAAAGTCAGGATCAATGACTGAGTAACAGAGGTAATAGCTACAGATTGGAGGACTGTTTCTTTGAACATCATCACCAGAAAAAAGCATAGCCCTAGACCCATCAAAATTAAATAGTTGTGGTGTGTTGATCTAACTCCATCCCAGCAAGATCTAATACAATAGTGTTTCATTTCCACTGAACCACTAGACGTGGGCCTGGCTGGTGACTGGTTCTCTGAGCTCCTATTGCTGAAGTCCAGAGAATAAACAGGGTCCTGGGATGTGCATATGTGTGGGTAGATGTGGATAGATGATCCCTGAGGTCCCTTCCAACCTGTGTGATTCTGTGATTCTGTGTCAAGCAGGAGAACAACCAATTCACCATTTGCTGCTAGAAAAACATATCCGTGACTGGAGTTCTCACTTCAAAAAGAAAGTTGAAAAGCTGCAAATGCTTCAGGGAAGAACTCTAATAAAGGGGGAAAGCTGGTCTTGAGTGAGAGGTTAGAAAGTCAATCTGCTCAGATAACACAACAGAAAGTTCAAAGGTGCCCATGTTGAGGCCCATAAGTATTGCAAGAAGAGAAATTTTCCAGTACCAGAGCCTATCCCGACCAGCAGAGGCAAAGTGACTTCATACGGCTGCAGGTTTGGGCTGAAGACATTCAAACTGGAAATCTGGAGCTACAGAAATTGAATGATGGCAATCACAAAGAAGTGGAATGGCCTCGTTGGGGCTAGGCAGAGGTGGTGCAGCTCTGGCATGCACCATGCCCACAAAACCCTCTCATCTTGCTTGCAGCCACAGGATTTGAACAAGTTAAAACTGAGGCCAGCAAACAGCAAGCAGTGACGTGACCTGCTGCTCACTGCCAGCTCAGCAACATCGCCCATGGGCCCAACCTGGCCAATGTGGGCTGGAGTAATTGGACGTAATTGCCCTTTCTTGATATTCTTACCTCCAGAGAAGCCACAAAAGGGCCTCCCATGTCTCCAGCAGTGGTGGAGGACCTGGACCTCATGTGGGAGCCCAGCAGACTGCTCGTGAGGGTCCTCTTGGCCAACATGAAGGATTACCTTCGCTCTGGTAATGAGATATTTAATATCTTGTATTTCTCTCCTTTAAGTCAGGTAGAGTGTTAAGGCAGGATGGCTTCACCGTGAAGCACTTGTCACATGTCAATATTCAATTGTGAATATGGGCTGTGAAAATGCCCATCAGGAGACCAGTGGCAGCCAAGCAATGCCAGGGTCACCATGGGAAGACAAGCGATGGCAGAGGGAAGAAACAAGAAATACGAGCAGAGTCCTACACATGCTCCTAGGAGAAAAACAAGACCTTTCTCCATCTTATTTCATTCACAAAGATGCTTTTGCTTAGAAGGTTTGCATCTTATCTCATCATTCAGGTCATCTTTTAACTGCTGATAATCTTAATTTCAGCAGGCACTTAATGTGCTAATCAAAACTGATAGCTCTCAGCAGGATGAAAAATTCCAGGCGTGGACGTGATTATTGGGCTTCTAAAGAAAAACATTGACATGTAAAGAAAAAAAAAAAAACAAACACATTTTTTGTATAGGGATTGTTTATTCCTGTCTTCACTCCACATGCTAATTCACCCACATTGGTCTGTTTTATACCCAGGGTTATCCAGGCACATGTTACTTCAACTGCTGCATCCCAGAGCAGCAGGAGGGACATAGCACAGGGCAAATAGTAATGGGAGCTCCCTGTTTCTTGTGCCATTAACGCCAGCTATTCTGCTTCTCAGAAGTTGACAGCCAGGCCAAAATCCTGCATCTGCAACCCTAATAGGTGCTCACAAGGACTGCACACCTATTTCCTTCAGGAGCAGACCTTGATGGAGGATGAGGGTGCAGATGTGCCCCAGAGGTTCAGGACAGTGCAGGCACCTTGGGCACAAATTTCCTTCCCTCAGATTCCCATGCCAGCTCTGGGGATGGGGACCCAGCTGAGAAGATGCCTTCAGCATGGGATCTAGTTCCTCTATCCCTGCCTTGCTGCACGTTCATGTGGGTGGGCTCAAAACTAGGGAAAAGAGAAATTTCTCCTTCCCTTCCCCTGACTCAGGCTTGTAAAAAAAGGCCTCTTGGAGAGACCAGCACAATAATAAATCCTAACGTGCCTGGGTGACACATGGTTGTGTGATATGATCAGTCCTGGAGGGAGGCAATCAAAATTAAATTGACAGACCACAGTGGGTGGCCAGGATGGGGAAACTCCCAAGCAATGGTCCAAGCCTTCCTTCAGCCCCATCGCACACAGTGGTGCTCCCTGAGCAGGCCAGTGTTTGACAGAGCAAAGACTGCAACCAACTCACCCAAAGTAAAGCAGCCACTTCTCCAGCTGGGAGCAGACTTCAGGATTGATCCCAAGACTAAAGGTGGCATCTTTGCTCCCTCATAGCCTGGACCTGCAGTGTGCCCTGATGAGTGAAGTCTGGCCTCCAGGAACAGCTCCATGATCACTCACGATGGTTCAGGTAGGAGAAGCACAGATAAAAGCAGTGAATTTTTTCACAGATCCCAAGACAGCTCTTGTAGCAATGATGTCTTTGCACTGCTTTCCTCCCCAGTATCACCAGTCCCTGTTGAGAGCTAGACCACTGTGCCAAGGCAGCTCATACCTCAAAGCCACACAGCCTCAAAGCACTCAGGAGAAGGAGCATCCCAAAACGAGACAGCAGAACAAGAGACCCCACAGCCAGTTCCACTCCAAACCACCCTGAATCCCAACAGACCCATGCAAACCCCATGTTGCAGGTGGCTCAGAAGATCCACAATGCAGAGCCCAGAGCATGCGTCTGTGCAAGGTCAAAAACTGGAGCAGCACAGCTTGAGCAGCCAGGTCTGGTGGCCCAGGATGTGAAAACACTGAGCAGACAGCATTAATCCAGGCATCACTGACCTGGATTGTTGTCTGCAAGCAGCACATAGTCCAGCCGCACTGACCAGCTCCTTACAATGGTAAACACATGAAAGTATGGATTTGTCCCTACAGCCAACCCCTTACACCCAGTGCACGGCACCCCTGCCTGCTCGTGCTTGGCCTCAGGCCTGCTGGGCAGCTATCCTTGGGACAGTCTGCCAGCACCCACTGAGATAGCTTTCATGGAGATAGGCAGAGCAAAATTGGCTACTTCTGCAGCATTTTTTTAATCTCTGTCTACCTGCCAACAACAAATTGGGAACTCGGTGCTCAGGCAGCAGCGCACAAGGGCATCCGTGGTGTAAGTGCGTTTTGAGATGCTCAGCTGGCAACCCCTTTGTGGAAATACTACAATTCCTTATCATCCTGGGTCCTCTTGTATTTCATCTTCCAAAGAAATCCAATTAACCTGCTTCCCTTTGTACTTAGTACTTCTAATGCCAAAGAGCATCACCTGGAAGACCTTTTATAGGCACAATAAATGCCATGGCAACTGCAAAGATATTTCTAAGAAATCCCAGCTGCAGCCTTTGGACTGCAAGTCCAGAAGACATTTCCCACATCGTAATTTCTCTCTTTCGGTATCCTCCATTTCTGGGGAAGTATTGACTAAGTGCTAAGCCTCCAGACTGAATTTCTGCTTCAACCCCTTGAAAGAGCAGGAACCCATCTTTTCAATTTATCTGGAAGTGCTTGTACAGAAATGCTGATCACTGTGATTAATTGTCACATCTGCAGGAGCATCCTGTTCAGGGAAAAATTAGACTCAGTTCTACATGGGTTATTTACGACCCAGCTGCTCCAACCATTAAAATCACCCTGAATATCTGATTTCCCCGCCACAGTTTGAACAAGCAGATTAGTCCCTGAAATCACAAGTCCCCGTGATTTTCCAGCTCAGTACAGCTCATCACAAAATAAAGGCCATGCCTCAATAAATAGCACTATTAAGGGCACTCCTGCTGGAACAAGCCTTCCCTAGTAATGCTTTGACTCTGGAAAGAGCCAGTTCTGAGCACTAAAGAAATCCATCAGAAGTAACCTTGGAATTTATATGTTTATATCTGCGTAGCTGTGGAAACACTGTGGGAGAGGGTTGGATTCTGGTTTGCGAGGCAAATAGAAAATCTATTATATTCTTTGATATTCCAACGCTTCCTTCCCCTCCTGTTTCAATCAAAGGTCTCTCACCCAATCTGGTTTGTTTTTATAAATGCCTCCCCTGCCCCAGCATAGAGGAATCCAGTGTTGAGTGCATTCCTTGGCGTCCGAACCCCTAATTGCTCTCAGGCTGTTGCAACACTTCTCCTGTTCCCAGCTGGATCCAGCGACCCAAGGGCTGACTTGGCTTTGGAGGAGGCTGGGCTGACCCCCAGTCTTACTGAATCTACACCCCTGGTGGGGTGTCTGGGACACACACAAGGAGCCTGGTTGAGAGATGAATCACCTGTTGCTGGGGATGAAATAGATTCTTTTCTCTACAACTTGCAGGAGATATTGCTGAGACGGCTGAATCCAGCAGAGAGGCCGGAGAGCATGGTGCAAAACATCTGCCGAGGCATGTTTCTGGTTGGATCCTCACACGCACAAGTGCCTCAAAACTGTCCACAGGAATAACCTAGCTTACCTTTTTCATTTTCAGTGCTTCCCTTTTTATTCCTGATCTTGTCCCCACCTCCTTTGCACCAGTGCGGGGAGGGCTCCCTGCTGCCTCCTTCTATCTGATTTCCTTTCGAACCTGCAACCCAGCCTCAGAGGGGCAAAGCCTGAGGTGCACTGACTGAACTGTTCTGCCCAGCAAGTCTCCATCCTACCCCACCACCAAAAAGACCTATTCCCAGCAGGGCAAGTCTCCTTTGCATCTCTGCTTTCTTTCTCCTTCCTAGCCCATCAAGCAGAGACAGGACCCCTGCAACAGGAGCAGACTGGGACCCCGTCCTGCTGTCAATTCGAGCATTCATTGGCATTTGAGTAAACTCCTTCCTGGCACAGAAAAGCCTCAGTCCAAGCCTCTGTAGGGCAGTGACCAGCTCACAGACACCCACGCCACAAACTCCTCACAAAACCCCATTGCAAACTACCTATTGCTTACCTCATGTCAAAATTTCTTTCCCAAGTACCTGCACAGCACCAAGCATGCTAATCCCAGCCAGAGCCTCAAGCGCCACTGTAATGTTAATAATAGGCATAACCTATTAGTGCAACCCAGCTATTGCATATTGGCACACACACGAGCTTGCCTTTAATGATGTCTGTGTGCACAAGCTGTTATTCCCTGCAGCAATCCCAGTGAACAGAGTAACCTGGGGCAGTACAACATGCTGGTCTAAGGTAGGGTTAAGTAGCTGATGATAAACTATCACCACCATAATTGAAACCCACGCACGCAGCACCAGATGTATTCAGTATCCTGCAAACAAAGGCTCCAGGCCAGTGTTTAGTGATGCATGAGCCAAAGGGTTTTCCCAGAACTAGGCTGAGCCTGGCATAAGGCTTGGGAAGGGAGCTGCTCCTTGTGGCAGGACTAACCCCCAAGCGAGTGCATGGGACACCACCAGAAAAGGGGCATGGCACTGGCATTGGTCTCCATCAGTAATGCAGGAGCAGAAGCTCCCTGCTGCAAAAACACCAAAGCAAGCTGGGTGGGGGAAGATGTTGCTCTACCAAAGGGGATTCTCCAGACCATCTGTTGTAGCCACCCTGTCAACCTCACCTGTGAAAGAAGCAGGCCCCAGGACTGGACACTTCCTGCTGCTGTTCTGTTTGTTAGGAAGAAAAGTGTTGTTAAGTGGTGGTTAGTGATCAGCCGGGAGGCAAGGGGTGCCCAGAGGAAGGCTGTGTGATACAGGGGTGCGACCACATTGGGGGCTCTGGATTCCTGCCATTGCTGCTTCACACAGATCCCTTTGTGGTCAGGTACCAGACCACAGTGCTCACCAGGAGCGTTTACAGCCACAGCCTTTGCACATGGCTTCTGCCCCTGGTTGCAGCATGCGTGAGGAAGGGAATAACCCAGGGAGTAATCAGCAGTTTTTCGGGGGCAACAGAGGCAGAGGAGACCCCCATGCCCACACTGGATGTTATTGTTGGCCTCCTGCTGCCAAAACGGCACATGCTCTGCCACTCCTGCATTTAATGGGAATGAGATACAAAGGATACATGAGGGAAATAAGGGCAATTAGGGAGATGAGTCCATTGCTGTGCCCATTGCATCTGTGCTGCAGCAGGAGAACCAGGGCACCTGTGTGTGCCAGGGCACAGATGGGCATCCCTGATTTCATCTATGCCATGCGTAGAGCCGTGGCATTAAGCTGCTGGTCAGTAAGGCTGCCGAACACCTCCAAGTCACAAAACCTGTTTTCATGTACCCTGGACGGTGGTCCCTGCACACGGCATCTGCTTGAGGTGGGGGTGAAAACTGTTGGCTGTTGTAGGCAGTAATTAACCTGTTTCAGACACAGGATTAGAAAAACTACCAGATTTAACCCACCCTAAAGTGCTCTGATGGCCTTTTCTTTAGCCTTCCCTGCTGCAGGAAGTAAGGGGTGGGAAATGAGTGAGTCTCCATAGCAGGAATGAGCCTTCTGCCCAAATCTGATGAGGTGGGGGGTTTTTTCCCCTTTTTAACTCTGCTCAGGAAAGCGTAAGCATACAGAGGGAAGGAAAACCTGGATTTGGGTAGGATGCAATGGCAGGACCAGGCAAGGAAGCTATGACTGGAAGAGTGGTCACCCCAGGCAGACATATGGGAAAAGCATGGGCAGGGAGAGGAAATTAGGGCTGCCTGAACAAAGTCACTTCTGGTATTCCCCAACTTCGCAGTGCTTGGCAAGCATGTCATCCTGTGTGCAAGAGCCTCCGAAATGGAGGGTACAGGAGGTGTTTGGATGGTAGATGTTTTGAGCAAGACACCAGGGTTGGGATCAGGAGTCAGCCAAAACACATAAATCAATGGGATTTCAGAGCCTGGTCTCAAGGTTTTTAGGGGTACTTAAGTGTTTCTGCAGATCTGGGACCCTCTCTGCTTTAGACCCTTTGCACAATTCAAGGCCATCAGCATTTTTCTGGTGCATAATATATTGATTAATTCTTGGCAGGAGTAGAGGTAATATGCTACTGATATCCTTAGGTATGGCTACCCTCATGGACTTTTAACATACACCCTCCTTTCTGCATTAAAAAGAACAAAACCAAAAGTTATGGAAAATTTCTTGGAGAGCCATAAGACCAGCTCCCTAAACACTGCATCCCTTTGCAACCATGCATTTCCTTCCCCTTCCCAGCTTCAGTTTGTAAACTATTTGAATGCTGTTGGTTTTTAAATAGCTCCCAAGGAGGATTTTTTACATACAGGGAATGGCAGAGTAAAAAAAAAGAAAAAGATGACAATTTATGTAAACACAAATTCCCTGCAACAGCAAGTTCCTCACTGTATGTTGCTCCTTTTACACAAATACACCATCAGATAAAGGAATGTACATGATTCATTCACTGCCCTCTGATATGGTGGATCTCTTGAATGAAATGTTTAAGCTATCCTGCTTTACTATGCTGCTTAAAATCAGACTCACAGGACTTACAGGCTGAGGTGGCGGGGCAAAAGACAAGCTGAGTTTCTAGCAGACATGCAGTTGTACAAAATGGATTGCTCCATGGGTGCTAAAATCTCTCATGGGGGCTAGAAAAGAGGTTTTGTTTAGCTGTGCTGAGCTGTTGGTGTGTAGAAATTAGGAAGTCATATTTATATCTGCTGGCCTGCTCTGGAAGCTGTTACAGGCTTGACATTCATTGCCAGTGGATGCTTTATCTTCCCTTGCTTGTGCTAGAAATATCGTGGGACCACAATGATGGCAGACTGCTAGATAGTGCAGTCATTATTAGACCAAAATAGATGGGTCCTGTCACTCAACAGTGCTGCCGATGCTGCAAAGTTTTCAGTTGCATTTGCTGCTTCTTTCCGGGAAATGGGCCAAAGCTGGTAAAACCGCTGAGCATACTGGGAGAGAGCTGTGGGCGCATGTGTTTCATGGAGGGCTGGGGTGAGCCTACACAGCTCTCTGAGACCTGAGATAAAAAGCACTTTGGAGGGTTCCTCTGAGCATGGAGGATCATCCCCCTTGACAAGAGGCAGCACATCCCTGGCCAGCACTCCAAGCAACCACAGGGAGGGGGTTGGTAGCAGAGCAAAACTGTGCTCTTCAGCAGCCACTAAACACACTTGCCAGGGGATCTGAAAACCAGACACTTCAGAAGAAAACTTAAAAAACAGAGTTTAGATGGTCCTGAGTCCTGGCACTGCTTCAGCAGGCCATCTGCTGAAAGGTCCCTCTCCTTTCCTACAGGCTGTGTTATTCCCAGCTGCTCCCCAAGGACCAGAGAGGAAATTCCCCTGTTTGAACACAACAGTCCCTGGTTTGCGTAGGGTGTCCTGCAACCTTGGAGTTTCCCTACAGAAGCCTGCCCCCCGTTTTGCTCCTGACCACAAAGCATTTGCTTTGCATTTAGCAGGAACAACCAGTTTAGTGTTTGAATGAATGATAGGTGTTAATTAGTAGCATTCAAAATTAAAATAAAGGTCAAAAGAGGGTAGGCATTATCAAAGAGCCTTGTTTGCTCAAAGGAAACGTTAATGACACCTGTTCAGTGCTTCAAGATAAACTTGTTCAGGCACCAAGTTAATGAAGAAATAAATCCTCCTCTCCATGGAACATCACTACTCCTCAAACACAAACCACACGTCTTTCATCTCAAGGTGTGCCCTGCCCTATCTCTCATCTCTCCTCACTCTTTCATTTCTCCTCACTCTCGAAATGCCAGTTCCCTTCCCTGAGTGGCTGCAAGATGGGCCCATCACCACCACCTCATTGGACTTGGCCTGACACATCCTTGCTGCAGAGCTGTCACCCCAGAGCCATCTACAAAGACATCTCACTGCCGTTCTTCCAGCTCTCATTTGCCATGAAGCAAAGGACAAGGGGGTATCACAGGACCTGCCGTGCATGGGGACTACAAGGTGGGTGCTTTCAGGACCTCAGTTTTCTCCGGCTACTCCATGCAAGCATCAGTTCCTCTGCCTTTACCCCAACCTGACCTGATGGTCCTGGTTTTGCACCCATTTAGGTGGATGCACCACCGGACCACAAGCTCCCTCAGGCAAGTCCCCAGTCCTGCCCCATGTCTGTGCAGCACCTGGCACAGGAGATGTAGGTCCAGACCCTTCCAAGCTGCCTGCATGTGCTTTGCTGGCACAGAATAAGCCAGAAGCAAATATACCAAACCACTCACCTGAGAGCTGGGTCACCTTCTGCAGGTGCTTCGCTCCATCGACAACAGAGGGAGCCCGAGGATGTCTGTGCTCCAGAGTCAGGCACCTCAGGCAAATTTAGGGTGGGAACAAATATTAATACATTCAGAAGCCAGCAGTAGCAGCATTCAATTATATTTATATATACACAGAGAGAAAGAGGCAAGGAAAGTGCATGCACACCGTTTGGCTTCTCCATGACCCCCAAAATGCCATAAATCACTTTCAGCAGGAGAGCAAGATGCAGCAAGATTTGCCTCCTGCCCCAGCTTCCACACTGCCATAATTACAGCAAACCCTGCCCTGCCACCAGCAGCGCAGTGAGGAGGCTGCGGAGCCAGCCGGAGGAAATCAGGGTGCAGGAGGCTTTCAGGCTGCACCGTGGCCCCTGCGCCGAGGATGCAGCACTCCAACTCCCACTGCTGAAACCGCTGAAGGTCAAGGAAGATGATATTTCCATCTTTTGGAAAATAAATACTGGGAGCACGCCTACACAGTCTTTGTCATAATCTCACTAATTCAGTTAGAAGTAAAGAACAGGCAGAGGTCAAACTTTTCCTGGCTTAATAGAAACGCTATCAAAATTTAACCTCTTCCCTACTGGCAGTGCACAGATCTCCTGTTCCCAATGAAGTCAGGGCCACAGCATTCACATGCATGATGAACTCATGATTGTCTTTGCAGCAGCATCATTTTTCTTCTTTCCCTTCCCTGTGTGTGCAGTCAATAGAGACAGCAACAATTCCGATACCCACAAGGATGAGCAGACTCGGTTGCATGACACCCATCTGTGGAAGATGCAATCTTGCATCCCACGTCCCATTCGGCTGCAGACACCCGGTAGACCTCCTCCGCTGTGCCACAAGCACACACTCCAGCCTGACGCTGCTTCACCCCATCTCACACGCTAGAGGAAAAGAGGCATGAAAGATGGGCTTCCAGGGGACCAGATGGGCACCTGTCAGCAGCCATACATCAAGAGATCAGTGCTTTGGATTGTGCATTACCAAAAAAAAACCCCACAACGAAAGAAAAAAACCACCTTCTGCAAGATTTTCAAACACATGATTCTCAGATGCTGTGTGAACAAATAAATTGGCAGCTCTCCCCTTTTTTCTGAGCAGGAGTGAAACAGCCTGGTGTCCCACAATTATCACAGCACCCCTCACCATTTTGGAAAGGCAGCAAAGAAGGGTCCATTTCCCTCAGTTATTTCCCTCTGACACTTCAGGCGAGTGGTGGGCAGCTGCATACAGATGGTCAACCTGTAGAGCAAGAGCAGCATATTGGTGAGAAGTTGAACTCTGCAGCTCAGCACTGCCACTTCCCAAAAGGTTGGGAGTTAATTCTGATCTACAGGTTGGTGGCCATAAGGTCCCAAGCCCTAGAAATCAATAGTGGACTCCAAATGCGACACGTTAGACAGCAATGAGGTGAAGATGCTGAAGTAACTTTATCCTGCCTAGCAGACCTCTGTGTCAAGGCTGTTTGCTCCAGCCCAGCTGTCTCCGACCTCAGGAGCCATACGGCTTGTAGGACTTCAGAGAGGGAGATCAAATTCAGAGGCTGCAAAGCATGTGGTTGTTTGCTTTCCACGTCCCTGCTCAACTTTTGGCCTCCTACTTTTGTAATGAATTTCTCGGAGGTTCTCAGCATTGCTTGCTCATTTGCAGACGGCACTTCCAGCTACGAAAATAGCACAGACACTAAAACGATCTTCAGGAATCAGATAAGAGCCCCTCCCAGGAGGAAGAAAAAGATTTCTTTCTTCTCTTTTCTTTTTTTGTCCTCTGTGTTTAAGAAAGCTGATGTGTTACAATTATAGATTGTGATTTCCATCCCGAAGTGCTTCACAAGAGCTCCGCCAGCACCTCTGCGCAGAGCTGCCAGCAGGCACTGCTGGGACCAGCTGTGCAGCCCTCACTGGTGTCAAAATAGCCAAAGCCAACAAGCAGCTCTGTTTTCTGACATTACTTCCTCCTAAAATGCAGCTCAGAGAGAAAAATGCATAGGTAAAAGCTCTGTCACATCACAGGTTTCTGTGGTCTTGGGCAAGTCATTTTTGCTGCTGAGCTTTGTCAAGAAAAGCCCTGGGGAGCCTCCCACATCTCCCCCAGTTTCCAGCTGGCCACCCCACTCCCCCGGATGCTCATCAGACTCTTCCCCAAGCCACCTCAGCTCATTAACTCGGGATGAGTGCCTGAGCCCTTGTTGGGTGGGTGTTCTCACATCTTTGTGAGTTATATCAGCTCTCAGAGGGGTCCCACCAGTCCTGGAGCCAGGGTGAGATAAGGCCTGGGAAAATGAGGATGGGAGCGGGGAGGGAAGGGCATGTGCAGCTTCCGACGGTCCTTCTCCCCGCTCACTGGTTTTCATGAAAACACATTTGAAACCTTTCTCTTCTCTAGAATGAGAGATTTATAACCCTCTTATCTGCATATAGTTACTGATAACCACTCTGATACATGTCCGGTCACAATGTGCACTGTGTGCACAGAAACAGACAACCACAAGCCCAAAAAAAGAGCCTTTCAATGCTACATAAACACAAATAAATAAATACAGTACAGCAAATAGGGCCATAAGGGACCTGAAGTGGTCTCCTAGTTCATCCCCCAAGGCAGGGTCAAATTACAGTTTATTGCCCAACTCAGTACTAAAAATACCCACTGGCCGAAATTCCAATCTTCCTGGGCAACTGCTTCCTGCGACTCTTTCCTTTTCAGCCTTCAAAGCTTTTCCTGGCCTTAGATGTCCCTCACTGCAGTTTAAGCCCAGGCACTGGGCCCTGTCCCCAGCAGATACGCAGAACTGTTCATTCCCATCCTGCTTGCAGCACACATCTGGAGACAGTTACATCGCCCACTTGGGCTCTGCTGCATTTGCATCTGTTTTCTAGACACAAAGTGGCAGTTCGTTCAGGAAAAAACAAAGTGTCAGTGGTTGGCCGTAATGCACAAAGCAGAGGCGGTGACGGTGCTGGAAGGAGCAGATGATATGGCTAATTTGTTGGTGAACTGGTGGGAGCAAGAAAATAGGGCAGGTCTCAGCAGGGGCGCTGGGGCCAGGCATTACGAGACCCCAGCAATATTTTGCAGCACAACTTGTCTGCTCCTAACAGCCCCAGCATCCCATTCCCTCCTCCGGGCTGGCACATGTTTGCAAGACTGTGTTTTGTAGCATTTTTCCATTTTTAATGTTTTTTCAAATATTTTCCTTGCAGCAGGTCAGAAAGAGAGACATAGTTATAAAAAGAGACTGAGCACATACTGGACCAAAACCACGAGCTCCAGCATCAGCCTGGATATATAACTGGTCTGAATACAGCCTTGTTTCATCATTTGTTGTGGTCCTCACTCAGTGCTCCCCCTCCAATGTGGAGTGTGGCCTTTGCATACGGCAACACCTTGTGATATGACTCACCCCTACGAGGCAAAGCACATGTTCCACCCACACAGCTGCAGCTCCTCTGCCAGCGGTCACCACTGTGGCTGCAGACAGGAGCGCACGTCCGCCCTGCTGCTGCTGCACCCGCTGCACAAATGTGCCCTGCCAGCACTTTGCACTGACGCGCCCACACCATGCATGGGAGTCCCTGATGGGAAAGTTCATGCTCCAATCCCTCATTGCATCTCCTCTCACAGAGCCCTTAAAATGCAAGGGAAGAACAAAAGCATGCACAAAGTCGTGTAGCAGGAACAGAGAAGACAAAATATGCTGCATAAATTCATGGATGTAGCACATTGATACCCTCTTTTCCCTTTAACACCAGCAAACACTCATTGAGCAGTAGCTATAAAGCTGCAATCGCCAACACGCAAGAGTTTTTTGAGTCCTAACTGAAAGGGGAAAAATACTACCTACTGTGAAACCCACAGTTTAGCTGTTCTGTCCCCCAGAGAAACTCCAAATGAGTTTTGCTCAGCTCAGAGCTGATAAAATCCCATCTGAAGGTGTCAGGTCAGTCTAAAGAGTCTTCTGAGAGCATCCCGAGTCCTGTCCCCTCACCCAGCCTCAGAGATGCTCCACGTTTTTGCCTTACTGTTTTTCTTGGCAGCTGTTTTCTGTCAAGTCAAGCTATGGCTGTGTTGCTTTTAGGTACTTAAATTCATATTCTTGATTCATTTCTTCCCTAATCACTTGGGATACTGCATTTTACAAAAGGGAGCATAATTAATCTTCTAGGTTTATGCACGTGTGATGAAAAAGATGTGATCTGTGACAATTTAATGCCCTAGCTAGTTGTTAGACAATGGAAATTTCTGAGTTATACCCAAAAAAGCCACACCCAGTCTCACAAAGACTGCAGCAGCTGACAAGCATCTTTTCCAAACTCTTAAACAGGAACATTTTTTGAGGGCTTTGTTGTTGTTTTTGTTTTAAACTTGGCCCCAAAAATCAGTTGCAAAAGAGCAAAGCTGGCAACTTATGCAGTGGTTCGATGAGTTCCAGAAGCTGTTGAATTTCTCACAACATTATCAGCGATCTGGGAGACTCACAGAGGCGCATTTTGTACGGTGATGGTGATTGCTGTTAACGTGGGCCTGCTCCCCTCTAACATGCATTCCTCACAACCTCGGTGGCACTCACAGTCAGCATTGCTCAGAGGCAGCTCCATCCCACCTCAATCACTCTCTTAGATCTTAACAACGCTACAATGGCCAACTTATATTGGCTGCCCATAACAAAGCTATTAGAGTGACATTTTGGTAGGAAATGGTGGGAATGCTGCAGAAATCAGACAGAGTTATAAAAGGTTAATGAAGATGAAAGGACAGAAAATACAGAGGAAAAGCCCAAGCAGCCAGAGAGATTTTGGCAAGACTTGCTAGGCTGCTGCCTAGCCACACACGAATACATTTCCTGCATTTCCCAATCCAGCTCATTTCCAGTAGCTTCAGCAAATCTGTATTGCTGGGAGAAACTTTGAGCTACTGTGTGGCTGAGAGTGTTTGTAGCAACTCTTGCCCACTATTGAGCAAATTGGTCAAGTTTCCAAAAGGATTTTGAGAAGAAAGTTCATTTCATCTAAACACTGTCCCTGGGGAGGCTAAAATCATGAGTGCTCCTGCTCAGCCCGGACACAAATAACTGAAGCATTATCAATACAGTGCTCACCTAGAGGAGATCTTTTCCCAATTTTTGGAAGGAAAATTTTTCACTCGGCATTATCAGAGAGCGGCTAAGAACAAGCAATCCCCTGATACTGCTGGGTAGGACAGGATGGTGCAAAGCACTCCTTCAAAGCAGAGGGGAGGAAACTTCTTCATTTCTTTCCATTCTCATCATAGGACATTTCCTGACAGTATACTTGTACTGTAGTATCCAGACGCTCCGGGACTTCAGTCATTCCCTTTTGAAAGCTATTTAATGCCTTAATAGATATCCTCATCACACTTTTTTTTTTTTTTTACTACACCATTGTTTTCTCCATTATCTCTTTCACCACCTAAAATATCCCTTCTTCCTCACCAGCACTTCAGGCTTTCAAATGACTGCATGCTCTTGCCTAATCTCTCTCCTACTCCTCATCCGATGTTGAGACCGGTGCTTAGCTAAACTATGCACATAGCTCGCTGTCAGCATTGCCACATAAATCAGTCTCTCCAGCTCCAGCACGTTGCCAGTGCTACTCTCTGAATTCCTGCCACTCGTCACCGCGTCTCCACGGGCAGGTGCCAAGAAGGGGACACGGACCTGCTAGGTGAGATCAGATGAGCTCAGTAGAGAAAGACTTGCAGCTCATGTTCTCCTCAACATAGGGCATCTGCACATGCACTCTAGCCCATCACCCAGCAGTTTTGCTGCCTTCTCCTAGAATTTGTCCTTTGTATGATCTTCCACCAAAATTTCTCCATGCTTTTTCTAGCTTCCCCATCTCATTAAAGAGAAAGTTATTTTTAACTGTGCTATTTAGCTTACGTATTTCCAAAGCAAGACTTCCTCTCCTCTGTTGCTCATTTCTCTTGGTTCCTCCCAATTCCACAGCAACTGCAGGTTTGACTACACTGCATCTAGCACTGAGATCATTTATGAAGGCAGCATGTTCAGCCAGATTTACCACTAGCACCATCTGTAACCCAAGAGACACCTCTTTCATCCCAGCCACACATCCCCCTGCAATTATGGCTGTCACTACTGATGTTAAGGGTACATGTAGACAAACAGAATTTACTCACTTGTAACTCGGTCTCGATAGAGCTTGCCCTTTGGGGAATGAGGGAATTTGCTGCCTCCTTTCCCATTCCCCATGATAGCACAGACTTTTGTGCTTCGTTGGTGGCGTGACCACGGTCATGGTGCACAACCCTGGCCACCCCAGTTGCAATGTTGGCCATTCCAGAGACTGCCCCGCCCGAACAGCAGAGACCCGGTGCGCAGTGATACCCATGACTGACAGCAGCATCAGCCTCTCCAGCCTCAGGATTTTTGTGGCCGTGATGAACTTTGAGCTGGCTTTCAATTTATGCAAGCTGCCTTATCCATGCTGCTTTGAACTGCCTGCATGAGTAAACCACCCTGACAAGCTGGAGTTCACGGGGATTGCAGTCAGTCATATTACAGCCTATGACAGATTTAATTGCAGATTAGAAATTCCGTAGCAGAAATATTACAGGAGACTTGAGATCCTAATTGTTTCCTGCATAATTTTATTTTTAAACTCCGAAGTGCTGACAGCCAATATTTTGGAGTGAAAACACTAAAGAAGCAACTGCTACCTCACTGTGAACAGGTAACAACTTCCAGAGTTTAATCTTACACCTTAATTTGTTCTTAATATTCGGATTGTGGCAGCAGCCAGGCGGCATTATCAAGCTAAGTGCTCCTTTGTGTCAATACACAGCAGTAGAAAGATTCCCCGCCCAAATGTGCTGTGATTGTTGTATCTGCTGGAGGAAAGCCATGCTCTCTTTTGTGCCATACTAATGCATTTATAGCAACAGAACTGATTAGGATTCCTTCTTTGGATTTGCTCAGATCTAGCTTGGTTGGTTTTTTAATCTTTGGGATAAACTGTGGATAGAGAATTAGCCATTTAGATATAAATGCATCACTGGGAAGCAGTTTGCCGGCACCCACTACAAAATAACTTCAGTGTCTGATCTGGTGAGCGGCTCCTAGATAATGAAGTGATAATCAGGTGTAGAGGGGCAGAGGGGGGCTTTTTGGCTTTCAAGAAACACCAGGCATCTTTGCCTGATTCTGTCTCCGCTAGCACAGAAATTAGAAGAGTGCTGAGGAATGTGTGCTAAGAGTGAAAATAAGCACCCTTTGCTCTTCTCAGATTTAAAATGATGCTTGGTAGGGGACTTATGGAGTCATCACTGGCAAGCCAAGGCACAGGGAGCATTGCTCAGGCTGTTTGAACCTCATTACTTTGCTGTGCTGTATTTTGATACAGCTGCCTAATGAAATCTGGCAGACCATGCGTCCTTTCCGTTTCACTGAGGGTGACAAGCAGCATCACACAGGCAGGAGATATCGGGTCTCAAGTTCAATCTGATGGTGAGCTTCTCCCATCCAAGTCTTCAGTGTCTGACAAGGGGAAATACTCCCCAGCATGCTGTCATCTTGCAAAGAGCAAGAAGGTCAGGTGTGCTTCTTCCAGAAGGCTTCTTTCTCCAAAGCCGTTATTTCTTCCCTGTCCTAAAAACGTCTGACTTAGCCACCTCCCTCCGGTTGCCCGCCACGTGGTGGCAAAGCCTCCTGAGTCCGAGCAGCACCTGGGAGTGACACAACACCGTGATGGACACTGCCACAGTTTCCGAGCACCGCTAACTGCTGGGACCCTGCTCCCACACACTTATCACCCCACTTCCTTTAGGGCTGGCCTCAAATTAGGCAGCAGCACAGACACACAGACCGCAGCCTAAATATCTCAGATCCAGAAGCACTGGCCACACTCCGCCTGAAATTTATGTCCTTTCTAATTCTTATAGATGTCAGAAAGATTTATCAGGAGAGATCTTATTTTACAGCCTGTGTCTTCTGGTGTATTTTCTCTTTCAGCACTCTGGGTTCACAAGCTACTGCATACTCCCCAAACCCTCTCTCACCCATGCTGGAGAGCTATAAATTATAACAACCTGCAACGCATTCAGCTATGGTCCTGTCCATCATCTGTGCATGGCATTAACCCTGTGAAACTTGGTCACCCAGACCTGCAGTTCCCAAGCTTTGAATCCTTATCCCTTGTTAAAGCCCCTCAGACAACCGAAGAATGAAGCACGTACAGCAGCCGGCATTTCTAAAGAAAACTTGATGTCTTTCTGACACCCGACACATGCAATTCCCAACAGAGTTAATTGAAGCTAATTCCTCAAAGGCTGAGATGAGAATATCCCCATAAATTATGTTCCTGCTTCATTCCAGACAAGGATGGCATGAATGCATTACACGCAATCCCCCAATTTACACTATTAAAACTGGCAAGTCAATCAAGGAGACAGCATAAAGTCACTTGAAAGCTGAAATTCATTTTCAGCCTCGCTCCATCTGTACTGTAACCTGAAAGGTTGATTTTTGAGGGCATCTTTCCTATTTCCAGGCACAGCAGGACCCATTCAGCAAGACAAGAGCCTTCTCTATGGATGCAATGTGTTTGGTACAGCAGACCCCCTGCTTGGGGTATTTTGCTGGGGTGCGGGTTTTCAGGGCTGTTATTGAGGCAGCTTTCAAAGATGTCTCTAGAGACCTTTGAGTTTCCAAGACATAGAGAAAAACAACATAGGACTGAGAGCACCATGTCTCTGCTGCTGTCGCAGAAAGCCAGGGCTGATTATTGGAGAGGGCACACACACGCACAGACACACATGCACAAAATCTAACCTATAACACTGCTACTGCCAATCTGCTCTCATTAACAAAGAGTTATTTTTAAATCCTGTGTTTTTTGGACACAGTCCTAACGACAAGTTATTTTTAAATGGCAGTTTAAAGAAATGAGCACATTTCGTGTACCATTCATGTCACTCTTTTAGGGACTGAAATACCACCGAATTGTACTGTAGGGATCATGCAAATTAAAGCCAGATTCAATAAAAACTGCCCAGCTTCTGTGCTGCTCATAATCAGAAGGACTGAAAATACATTTCTGGGAACTTTTGCTGCCCTACAGAAACTCTGGAGATGTCAAAGTTGGAAATGGTTTGATCTGTGGTCCTTGCCCAGTTCGTTATCTATTGTAAGGTGCATGAGTGCTTCATGTTGGATACTGCGGAAATAAATACTCACATGAAGTAAAGGTGAAAATCTTAGCCCTGACCAACTAGAAAGACTGTGACAGAACCAGGATTTTGTGAGTCCCACTACGGCTTAACCCCAAAGATATGCTATAACATGATATAGACTAAAGAATAAGACTTCAGCATCACATGCCGTGTTAGAAATGAGCCATAGGGCAATGCTACTATCTCGCTCTTTCATTTATAAGGTATCTTAGACATGCAGTATTTAGCAAGTAATGTTTGCACAAAGGTCAAGGCCAGCTATGGTGAATCTGCAATAATTCTCACTGGAAACCATAGACTTTAAGGACCCAGGGAGACCCTAACAACTGTCTCAGCTGACCTTTCTGCACAACATATAACACAGTTTCTGCCTCAAGCTCATAACTCCTGACTGAGCTACGATTCACCCTCAGGAAAATATACAGACTCAGCATAAAGATTTAGAAGATGGAAAATCCAAATTGTCCTTGAATCACTGTTCCAAGGTTAGCTGCCTTTCTTGCTCTGAGTCCTCCAGCTCTAATTAAGCTGACTCGTTTCCATTGTAACCTTTTCTGCTAGAATGAAGCATCACCTCCTATTAGAAATTTCTTCCATACACAGGTACTCCAAGACCACAATCAAGTCATCTCCTAACCTCTTTGATCAGCTAAACCAGGGGGATTACGGTCTAATAATATATTCACCACCGGGTGCATTGTAGGTCTGTACTTGCAGGGATGTTGCTGCTCTCTAATATGTAGCAGTTGCCACAGGTCAGCTGAGGTTCAGTAAATGTCCACACGAATGCCCTTCACCCAGAGCTAATGCAGGATTACCTTTTTAACCATAACACAGCTCAAGAACAGTGATAAACTCATAATAATTCTTTTACTTTCCTCTGACTGTTTTGGAGACAATAATTCGTGAATGAAAGGCCCAACTCAGGAAGTGTTAAATGCATTGACCCAGTATCCCAAATGCATTTAAATAAAGTAACTGTTACATTTAACTGTAAGAAAATATAATGGTGATATAAACACAGTTTTTAATGATTAAATGTTCAAAATTGTATTACCAGTTCAAAATCACAGAAAAGCACCCACTTTAGAGAAACCCATTTTCATTTCTATAAATGAAAGGTTGGAAAAATATTGTTCATCAATGATACATGAGCACTATAATGTTCCGTTCCTCTATTCTACCCAAGAGATAATGTTAATCCTTTTGATTTATTCACAGCTCCTTCACTAATACTGTAATAAATGGTATTGACAATTGAACTCACCTCTGTAAGAAATTAATTACATTTGCAGCACCTACAGTGAGAAATGCCTTCATGCTCCTGACAGGAGATCTAAATAAAATTGAAGAGTTGAGAACAAAGGCTGTAGAAAAATCAGATAGGCATAGCTGATTAGGAAATGTGACTTGCTTATACAGGCGTAATTTTTGTATACATCTAAGCAGTATACTGCACATAAAAATGTTGGGGGTGTTCTTCAGTTTAAACACATGAAACCAGGTTTTTGCCTCCCAACACAGAGATGGCTGAGGTACTGACCACCATACAGCGCTGGCTTTGAAAGGGCTGGCAAAGACCGGAATCAATATAATCTTATTAAAATACAGAGCAGTTAAAAGATATTATCCCCAGTGACTTACTGATGGCTCAATTGCTGCTCAATCTATGCAAGGCTTCAAGTGATGAAACTGTATGAGTTCCTGCCTTGCCTCTCCTTTTCAAAACGGTTTCAGAGGTTACTGCTATCACTGGCTCATCAGCACTCAAAGGAAATACTCTCAGAAGCAGAACTAGAAATGTCTCCTCTTGCATTACCAGTATGTAATTAGGGGAAAGCTGCATTCCTTTCAGCTGTACGCACAAAGTCACACAAAGCGTTTTCTAGAAATGGACTTAACTAAGGTCAGGCAAGAGTAATCAGCTATAACTCACTCAAGACCATTCAAAGGAATTAATACCGATTATAGGTTATGAGCTAATTTAGTCATTCTTCTAAAAAGAAAAAAAAAAAAACCAAAACAAAAAAAACAACCCACTCCTGTCAAAAACAGAGCACCTGGCACAACAGAGAGCCGCCAGCCTGCCACAAAGAGCCATCTATTACACCCCTGTGGTGCATACGCAGCAAATCCATAGACTCAGCAATAGCTCAGGATGAGGCACCAACCCAGAACTAAATTTGTACCATTGAAATACTGACCTATGATTATTCTCAGGCAACAGTAGCAAAAAGCAGCCTAAGGTTTGATTACTAAAAGAACACAATGTTACACAATTGCACAACGATAATTATAATGGTCCTGAACTGCCAGGGCTATGGCAACTTCCCTCTAAGCTACATGCTTTAAGAAGAGAGAAAACACAGGCTATATCTGAAAAAATGAAATCCTTTCCTGCTTAGGGAGTGTGGGAGAGGGAGAGGTGCCTGTGCTGTGCAGTACAGCCGCCTTTCCCTTGGTCCAGCAACGCTAAGCACACACGCGCCGGCAGCTCAGCTAGCGCAATCACCAGGGCAAATCGTCAGCTTTAATGATTCTGAAGTGTGTCCCAGGCAAACTACCTCATACTGGAACAACGTTTGCTCTCAGCTAAACACAATCCCACACAATGGGACCACCAGGAGCTACAGCACAACAAAAACCCATAGCAGACGCTTGGCTTTTTAAAGGCGTTTCTTTGGTTGTCTTTAAACAAGCGCTAAGCAATTTGTGTTTGTACCCTGCTATTTATTAAAGCTGGTTCAGGAAGGAGGAGGATTCAATGCCTGCTTCAAATCATTGCCCCTAGAAATGGTCATTCTTACCCATAATAAAAATAGAGGATTCCCAGTGCTGGGAGGGCATACCTCGAGTGAGAATCGAGAAATATCCCTGCGAGGTGATGAAAGAACTGGAGTTTTTCTGAGAAAAAGGGGGATTCCCAGCACAGTCATCATCTCTCTGCTCCATGGACGGCTTTTTAGTCTGCAAGGAGAGGAACGGTTCAGCACAAAGAACAAGACACAGATATACTTGCTCCCAGCACAATATGACATTGTCTAGAAAACTTGCAGAGGGATGTCCTGTTACAGAAAATGTTAATATTTTAGTGGATGGCAGAATTAATATGCAAGCCATAGTGTTTACAAATGAAAAGTTGCCGAAAACTTTTCAGTCCTTCAATTTTATTCTCAAAGGGCTGGGATGCTGAAGAAGGCATGTGCTGTTTCTAAGGAATACTACCCATTCTGCAGACATGTAAATCAAATTAAAAACGGGGGTGGTGCAGTATTTTCAGGGACCCATGGGATTTCTCCCATCAGCTTTCCTCAGAGCTCAATAGTCAGAGAGGGAACAAATGTAGACAGAGAAATTTGGGACATATTTTATCGGGAAAGGTAAGCACGAGAAGCATATGGTGGGGAATTAGATGGTCTGAGGTGTGAAAGATGTCTCTGTGAAGCTAAGGACCTCTGTGCTGGGGTCCATTGATCAGCCTGGAGGATGTGACACTCCCAAGTGAGGGGGAATGGCAGGAAATTAAGCCCAGAGACTTTCCTGGACACACCACTGTCACCTCCACAGCCAGAGCATGACCAGGCCCAGATGTGACCAGTCACCTTGGGATAACTTCATGAGTTACCAGTGATACACAACAGCAGTTAAAAGTAAAACCATGCCTGTGACTCGTGAGATTAAAAAAAAAGAGGGCTGTGAGGAAATTGGGGTTATTGTGCTTCAGGTGGAAATATGCTTTGTGAAACTTCAGAAAAAGGGGTCTTTCTGTAGAAGGACTGCACTCTGCTCATTTCCCCCTTCTCTAGATGCCTTAACTCATCTTCTTTGCGTATTTTCACTTGCATCTCAAGGCTAGAACCAGCCTGTTGAAGTCCTCTGCCGCACTGCTCACCATATAGCCGATAGAATAACGTTGCAGCCAGCCATTCTGACTGATTTACAATCCCTAACAAGATTTCGACCGTTCCCTGCTTTACCTCTGTGACGACATGGCAGGCTCTGCCAAGAGGAAATATTCAAAGGACTTTGCATAATGTCATAACAAAGTTGCAGCAACCAGCCAGATCTGGACTCAGGATCTCCCCTCGTGAGCTCTGCTGTGCGAGCAGCCCCTGGTTATTCCTCCCCCCTGCTGCTGCCCAGGGAAGACCTTGCACTTTTCATACTGTTTTTGCTATGGAAGAGTGCTTGAGAAAACAAGCTGTAGGGTGTCCCAGATCTCCCAGCTCCCAATCCCATGCCTTCCACAAATATCTGGAATTTCCAGATATGTTGTGAAGCTGCTGCAACATCCTTTTGCAAGACGAGCACACAAACTCAAATCTGAGGCAGATCAAGGAATCACCTACACAGATGCCTCTCTCCAAATATGTAGTGCTATTGTCCAAGTCTTTTAACTGAGTCCAGCGTCCTCTTGGTGATTACCCAAGGCTTTTTTAGACATGCAAATGAAACACTCATCTAGGATCTTCTTAGATGAGGACTTCGTGATGCGCTGCCTATTACAGTGACAATGAAAGATTTTTTTTTTTTTGCTCATACTGGAGACTTGCTGAGCATGCATGGGAGAGCAAGCGCTCAGAAACCAAGGTTTTCAGGAGCTGACAGCATTCCCGACTGAGAGCACACCAGTTCACCTGTTCAATGAAACCACCATGAACAGTAGTGAGAAGTAGGCAGGCAGCCAACAGAGATGGCTGCCTCCTGTGTTCGTCTTCACCTTCCTTTCACCCTGCAACCTCACTTACCCTTCTAACCAAAGCTGTAGGTTTCAGGTTGTGGCTGGCTGCCTGTTTATACATTATTACTCTGGCCTCCTAAAAGGGGCTTTGGACACTAGTACAGCACAGAGTAAGAAAGAAAGCACAGTCACCATTTCAGAATCAGCATCTAACACACCCAGTAGTTTCTGAAACACTGGATTATCCCAACACTCATGCTAAGAACTAGTTTTCCAGCTAACTGCTGAGAAATGTTGACATTTTGAAACACGTTCATTGATGCATTATTGCAATCAAGTTATGGGCATGGCATTACTTAGTAGCATTTATTCAGTGCTGCAATTTCAAATAGTTTAAACATTATCAGTGAATGAAGCAGGCAATTATTAAGTAATAACCTGGACTACTAAATATGCACTCTCTCCCTGTACTATTCATTCCCCTACACCAACATTTTGTGTTTCTAAAGCATTTTGTTAGCGTGAAGATATTCTGCAGCTGTAGGAATGGGAAAAGCAGGGCTCAAGAGATGGAAAGGGGACAGTAATAGAGGAGCAAGAGCTCAGAGTAACTCATGGGCAACTGGCAGCTTGAAGGCTGAAACTGCCAGATCCATCCTGGAAGTGAGATTTTGCAAAACAGCTTCCTGGGATGGGGTCTTCACAAGGGCAAACAGCGCTGGAGAATTGCTGACCTGCCAGCAGTCAAGGAGATGCAGCTCTGGCCCAAGGTGATAAGAGAGCCTGAAATCCCAGTTGCTCTGCATGGGCAGCAAAAGCCGGGCACCCAGCATGGTGCAGAGCAGCTCATTTCAGCCCCCAAAGTGTCACAGCCTGTCCAGCACGATGCTATACCCACACTAATAAACCTTGCTCAATGCAGCTATATTCTGCTCATTCCAGAGCCAAATTCAGCCCTCCACTGCACAGCATCAACTTGCTCCAGAAGACTCCAGAATGCCAATATTTATATTTTCAGAGTCCAGGATGGCCTCCCCCATACTGTATTTGAGCGTTATTTCCACATGCCCCTGTGTTTTGCTAAGCCATTCTGCTCACTTCCAGGAGGATCCCAAGGGGTTAAGGAATTAGCCTGGGGCATGGGAAAGTTGAGCTTCTTCCTTGATCTGCCACAGAAAACCCAAGTGCCACTGGGCATATCACTCAACGCCTGCACTTGGGTCTCATAGCTGTAAAATAGGGATAGAAACCCTTTGAGGGTGTTGGCAAGAAGATAAAACGTATTACCATCTGGGAAGTGCTGCAGTGCTGTGATAAGAGGGGCCATGCAAGAAACTTAGATAAACAGTTTCAAAACTCTCAGCTTTTTGGCCTTTCTCTTCTACACTTGACGTATTCTGTGATTTCACACAGCCAGCTTCAGTCTTGTTTGCTCACAGCTTCCTAAGCATTAGAGGTTTCCAGCCCAAATAACAGGTCTTCCCTCAAATTGCAAAAGGTTGTGATCTTTACAATGGCAGTTTGCACCCAATGTTTTAAAGGGAGTAAGCAGAAATCTCCATAATGCTTCGAGGCCAGCAGACCTGAGGCTTTACACTTTGAGCATGAGAACATCTGTGTCATTTCCCAATGCTATCTCATCAACCACAACATTCACCCTCAGAGCACACCACCAAGTGAAGCCTCCCCCAGAAATGCTACATCTCTAATGATTGCAAAATCTGTTTTGCCCATCAGCACCCTAGCAGACTTTTTAGGAGCAGGAAGGAGAATTATAGACATCGGTCCCCAAAAGCCCTACAAAACGAAACCCAATCCTGTAGCTACTTTCTAGGATCAGTGGTTTAAACTTTCATAGACACTGAAGAACTACGAGATGACATGAAGTCACTGTGGGAAGGTGTAAACAAGCCATGAAAAAAACACTGCATTTCAAAAGATAGAGTACTTCTAAGGCCATGGCATTCTAAACAGAATTATCTGATGCCAGCACTGTTTATTTGGTGTCTGAGGTCTCACATGCAGGGCAGCCACAGCTTATCAGAGAAGAGTTGTCACCCATTTAGAGAGAAGCTTTAAGTTAACAAATTCCTGCACTATGGAGATACCAGCCACATGTGAGAATGGGGCTGATCATACTCCTTTTCCACTAGGAAAAGCAGTTGCCAGCACCATTACCTCCTTCCTTGGGATTAACACCAATCAAACACCACAAGGAACAAATAGGTGAGCCAAGCAGCAATCCTAACACCAGTATTCCAGTTATCCAATGTGCGTATATATACAGCTGAACACTTAATAGATTCAGTATCTTCAAAGCTCCACATTACATGGCTGAATTAATCCCCACTTCCACCCTGTTAGAGCATGCTTAAGAGAATAAGCAGCTTTCAGTCATGTTCAGCAATACAGTTGTCATGCACACTGGGGTACACTGCACAGAAATCCAGCAAGAAAACGGTGTGAACGATTTTTTCAGTTTCTGAAATGACTCTGCTGATAGGCCAGTGTCATTCTGCAGGGTCATATAACATCAGATACCCTTCTGGCCCTTTGAGAACCTGTGAATTATAGTTAAATAAGCCCCAGTAGCTTGTTCCTTGACATTAACTATGGAATTGTGTTGACATATGAAGAGTCGACTCATGTTGTGTTGCTCAGCATTTACCCTGTGCCAGCTGGGAGCATGCTTGGATAATTCTGTCTAAGTAGTTATAAAAACAGCAGAACTCAGGAGAAAAGGCTCCTGCAAAATTTGGCACCGTTCCAGTTCACCAGCTAAATGCTTCCATCTGATATTCAAAACGGGCAGGTGGAAAATTGTCCAGAGGCACACCATCATGTTCTGTCTGAACAAATTCAAGAGGGACTAAAATACCACTTCGGACAGTAAGTCAATTTAAATCTAAGTGTTTTCCCATCGATCCTTCAGTTTTTCTGGAAGATGCACAAGCTGTTCTGCTGTGGAAGAGACTCGTGTGTCTGAGGGTTTGGAGGGGGGGTGTTAATTTATGTTGTCCTCTTCCCTCAGTGGGATTCAAAGGGCGTCCAGCTTGTTTCGCCATGCCAGCCTGTCATTTTATTCCACCAGGCCTACAATGCAAATAAAATCACCCAGTGGGTTTGTAAGGACTGCTCACAGCAGTGTTATAACTAATTACCCACAAAAGCCATGATGATGCTAAGCAGAGCGTGCTCAGAACTTCATCTCACCTGACATCCAAAAAATTAACACACGTTATGAACGCTGATCCCCAAGGTCAACTCAGCTCACGATGAGATGGGTGTTGCTCTCACATAACAGGAGACACATCAGATGTAGTTCCTACATGGTATGATCGCCACACTCAGTACACTACCAACCTCAGAGGCTGCAAAGAGTCAGCAATCATGTCAGTGCTTCTGACATTGCAATGTCCATTAGAAAGATGTATTAGGCTTTATTATAAACAAACAGGCTTTGGTACAAGGAGCTGTATTTCAATTACTTAAGCCCTAATGCCAAACTCGGTCTGTTTCAGAAGCAAGATAATACAGCACTCACATAGTATGTTATCCTTGCTTTTCAGTAGCCATAGATAAGTATCATTATGTCACTGTGAAAAAATGCACTCAATTATCCTACGTTGTTATTACTTAATCTGCGTTTCAAAAAAAGCTTTAGACTGAAAAGATGTTAGATAAAGGCTAAATATTGCAGATAAAGGCATTGCTTCACTGAATATATGCTGTAAAAGCATAAACTGTGGTTGCACATATTTAAATGAACCAGGTTCCTCTCAGCATGTTCCCATATTGGCAGAATCACAGCCACAACAGGCTGCTAGCAAAAGAAGGTGGTTGGAGCGCTAAAAGCAAGATGCAGAGGTAGGACAGGGAAGGAGCCTGCTTCACATAGGAAAGAGGCTTTGCAAAGACTTCCGTAACGCTTGGCAGTGAATCTCCTCCCCAGTGCATGGAGACTGGGCACCCACTAAATTCTGTCCAGGCACCACACACACAACCAAGCTGCGTATGGCTTGATTGGAAGTGACGGTCCAGCCTGAGGCTTTCTCAAATGGGAGAAGGAGCTGTATTCAGAAGGCACTGGTCACCACTTTCTCATTCTCTACACAGTCACCAGTGAGAGGTAGCAGGACTCTTACTTTGGATACCCATGTTTGGATTACAGCTGTAACCCCGTGTCAGCGCTGTGTACTTTAATGGTCACAGAAAATGGGTCTGGCGCTCTGAATTGACGACAAATTGATTGAAACCAGATGTTGTGAAAAATGCCTTTTCCAAGTTCAATGGCACATGAATGGTCTTAGCATGCCCTGGATAATCTGACTTCTGTGCCCCAGTCTACTGCAATAAACTAATTGGGAGGATAATATTTTTTCTCTGCATTGTGAAGTCCTTGGGGAAAGGAGGTTTTTGATTGCATACACAGCCCATGACCTGGTAGGCTCTAAATCTCAGTGGATGATGTGCAAAGTTATGGCGAGACCTCAGCTGAACACTCTGAGCTCATGTTACTGTCTGGATTAGCAAAACTTCAGACTATTAAATCGTCTGTATTCTTCAGGCATTGCTGGGAGTTTGGTTTCCCCACTGAGCTAAGCTCTTTTTTGGCATAGTCAAAAGAAGACAAACAATACACCATAGGTACAAAAGCACAGAAGCAAAAGCAGCATCAAGCTGTTGTTTGGCTGAGCCAGCAGATGTACTATGGCAGTATTGGCTTTGTAGGAGAGCAGAGATGGCCAGAGCCCCATTACTTTGCAGACCTCATCATAACAGATATATTTACACTGACTCCACCTAATTAACACACCCTGTCAGACCCAACCATGCACTTTTCAGCCTGCACATGCAGAGCAAGACCCCAATTTGGTTGGCTTGTACTCCCCAAGGCAGATAAAAATGACCTCAGAAGCCAAGCTTGATTCATGGACTGCCATTAGATGGTCCCTGGGAGGATGATTGATTGATCCTGTTTACCTTTGGCACTGCAAGGCATTTAACATCAGGCTGGGAGAAGCCAGCTTTGTAGCTGTTATTCTAATGGGCTTCAAGACAGAGCTATTTATTTAGGAGCATGATAAGATTTTTCAGACCACTGGCTCCCTGAGCAAGGCTCTGAAACTCTATCATGGCACATGCAAAGACCCAGTTCTAAATATGCTCTTCAGAGTATTACCAAGAAAACCTCTTCCTGTTATATTTCCCTGTCAAAATTACAAAAAGCCCAACAAATCCTACAGCGTTCAGCTCACATCTGTCTCAAAAACTGGGGGAAGAAGCCTGCAGCTAAAGTATGGAAGAGAAAAGTTTGAGAGCAGACTCTCCCCATGACTAATGCAGCCGAGATAAACATCTAGATGCTCACTAAAACATACAGTATCACAGGCAGATTAAAGGTGAGTTCTGAGATTTTGCAAGCAGCCAGTGACTCCTACCCAGCCATCTGCCCAGAAAGAGCCTCCGACTTGTCAACCAATCCATTTCCCGCCAGTGCCACAGGCTGGGTGATACTGATCTCTGCTGTGTTTTGTTATGAGAGCTTTGATGTACGAGTCTCCACCGCAGCAGCAGCCCCTTTTAGGGAACAAAGCCGTGGTCTAGCCAGGCTCTTCACCAGTTGTCCAGGTATTAGGTTCTTTCTCCCGGCTTCAGGGCAACCCTATCACTAACCTTTTCCTGTGACCTTTTGCAGGGAGCCTTCTGCTTGTGCCCATCTGCGTCCTCTCCCCCTTTTCTTTTAAAGCATTCACCTGAGCGTTTGCATCAAGCAATTACACACACACTGGTTTGCATCAGTCACAAAAGCTGTAAGCCTCCAATTAACCGCCTCATGCCTTTTAATGACACAACGCTAAACAAGGAAGAGAATTAGAGGGAGCATCCTCAGAAGTGGTTTGCAGCAGGACAGAGCAGTCTTTATTACTGTTTATATTAGGGTAGCACCTAGGAAACTCAGCTAGAGGCTGTGAAAACAAATAGAGAACTTGGGAAATTAATTTAACATGGAGAATTTATAGTCTATAGGACAAGACAGAGTAGGTGGATGAGGTGTAGTGTAATGAGGAGAACACAATGATTTTCTAAGGATCAGACTAACCTGCCAGCATCCTTCACATCACTGCCAAGTTCCTGTATCCTCCCTCCTCAACATTAATTCAAGAGTGTGAATGCTGGCATAGGGCTCAATAGCAAAGACGAGTGCTTCTTTGACTCCCTGAAGACCCATGTGGCAAAGCGCAGAGGAAGGCATTGTCTCTGTCTTGAAAAAATAGCTGGAGATACTGCACCTGCTCAGAAGGTTTCAGGCAAAACAGCATTTCAGAGGAATTCACCAATTCAGCAAAATCTCAACAAGGTGAGTCAATTTTTCCCAGGTTCCCATGAAACTTGCACAGGGCTCCAAACATCAGAAACCTGCTGAGTTTCCTGCCCGGTCACCCATCTGGTTCCTCCACCATTCAGGTTTCCAGGGCCCTAGGGCTGTCTACTGCCAAATAGGCTGCTTCGCAAGAGGGGATTTCTCAGCTCCCACACTTCTCATTTTGGGGTGTCCCAGATGTTAGACCCCCTCAGGGAGGAAACACAAGAGGATCCACAGATGGAGAGTCCATGAAACTGAGCTGAGAGGCTCAGTGCTCCAGAGACTGGCTCTTGAGAGAACCCACAGTGCAAGCTGGTGCACTATTTCCTTTTACAGAATTTCTCCCTGATTGTGTTTTGCTCCACTTGGGCAGAAATTCAGTCTCATTTCATCAAAACTAAACTTCTTCCCAAAACAGAATCATCTTTCCAAACCCATTCCTAGCAGATACCCTCACAGGGCAGCTGTAGCCATTTTCTTCTCAACAGCAGCCTCTGCACATCAGTCCTGTTTCAGCTGCTCTAAGGTCAGAGGCAGAGAGCTGTATATCCTGTACAGCCCACCCGAAACACTGCGGGGATATACAAATCAGTCAAATCTAAATTACCTGGTCTGGAGGCAGAGGATACAAACTACCTTACAGTGCCATGAGCTCCCCAATGGAGGAAAACAAGGTAAAAACTCTGTAATTTATCCATCAGCTTCTAATGGAAATAGTTGATCTGCCTGAGGACTACACACCCGATACCGTGACTATGACATTGTGGGCTGGCCCCAGGGCTCATACCAGTTCATCAGACTCACAGCCAAAAGAAATGAGGGAAAAGGAAGAGTTTCACTTGGCAAAATCACTGCCTAAATGAAATTTGCTAGAAAATATGAGGGAAAGAGGACAGATTTTAGAAACAGGGGGGGACTGAAGGATACTTAAGGTATACAAGAAGTTTCTTATTATGCTTCATGTAACACTGGACATTTCTCACTGCCCATGGACCAATAGACAGCAGCAGCAGCTGCTGTGCACAGACACCTTTCCTTACCCTGTTCAACCACCAATAGGCTCCACTGGGAGCCTAATTTTATCTATACTATGAGAAACATGTTTCCAGAGGTCTGTGTCATTCCCAAAGACATACCTGCAATGTGTCAAACAAGCACTGAGGCTCCTCCTTGGGATGCAGCTGGGTGCGCTGTGAAAGCTGAGAGCTCCTGAGCATGCTGTGGGGAAGTTTTCCTGGGAAACATCTGTGGGAGACAGTGACACCACCTGTAGGGTTATGTGGGACTTGAACAACACA
The DNA here is from genome assembly GCF_963921805.1 of Phalacrocorax carbo. Lineage (NCBI taxonomy): Eukaryota > Metazoa > Chordata > Aves > Suliformes > Phalacrocoracidae > Phalacrocorax > Phalacrocorax carbo. The sequence goes on from NC_087521.1 coordinate 33,238,605, forward strand.
CCATTTGTCAAGGCCTGCTTATTAGGATGTTTACTTACAAAATTGGCCTTTTCATCAGTGCACCATAAGCGGTTTCTGAAAGCAGCCCTGACCACCAAGGAAACGGTCTCAGTGCATCAATCAGCAGGAACAAGAGTGGATCCAGCAGCCAGAGGAATCAGTTTCTAGCACAAGGACCAGCTGCTTTTGCCCCAGCTCCCATTTGTCCATTTTCCTAACCTTTCTAATTGTAGATCAGTAAATTATTTGGGGTTTTAGATTAATATCAATAAGGATCCTTTGTCAGGACAAAGGGCCTTTTATTTTCTTCCCCCATGCAAAACCATCGATTGTGCTATACGGTGGGTATTGTGATTTATTATTTTCACTCCTTTGCTGTCTTTCCTGTCCATATCATGATGGTTGTGTTGAGAAGTTAGCAAAGAGGGAAAACACACCAGAAAGAAAACCCAGTCCTACCTTTTTTGCCAAATATGAAATTCATTTCGTATTTAATATTTTTGTACTGGATCCACAAAGTTCATTTAGACCAAAGACATACATGTCCTGCTCTGAAGTCATGAGGAACACCCCCACATCTGGATGACTTCAGATGAGAGTCACCAGGACAGAGGATGAAAGTTAAACAATCCCATTTTCATGGCAAAGAGAAGAGAAGGGAGGAAGGCTCAGAGCGCCCACATTACTGTGCACATGAGCCCAAGTGACCTACCCAGGGTGATGGTGGGCATCTGTAACAGGCTCAGAAGAAGACACATGCTCTGAGTCAAAAGTCAGTGGATCAGCAATAAAAGCCTCTCTCAGGGCTAAGACCATCTTTCAAGGGCAGCAAGTCTTACTGTAGATCAACACAGGAAAAAAATAGCAGTGAGGACCAGAGCAGAGATCACTATCTCCATGGTAGAACTAAAGGCAAGGACAGGGAGGGAAAGGAAAGGAAGCTTATCATTTAACAGTAATAATAAACATTTCTGAGTGTGCTTCCTCCTCTCCCTGTAGAAGCATCTTCACCCTAAGCACTGATGGGCTTCAGGAAGGAGGAGTCAGATCCAAACCTCCCTGTCCTGATATTCCTGGCAGAAAATATCTTGAGGTAGCTGTGGATTGTGCAGATAAAGGGTTGCTTTAGGATCTCCTGCGCAGTGTTGAAAAGAGTAATGTGTTAACTCAGTGTGTTGTTCCACACAAGCCTCTCAGAAGACACCTGTAAAAAAGGATATGTTGCAGATGAGAAGGATAGTTTCCCTTCCTTCCAAGCAACTGAACATCAAGGAAGACACTATCATGAGGTGTTTGACAGGAGAAACAAGCCAGAACTTCAGTTTCATTCGGCACTTGTGCTTTAATGCCAAGCCACAATTTATTTCATTAAGAAGAACAAAAAAGCAGTAAAGGAAACACTTACAAGGATGAACATGCTGTCTGCTGTGGCCTGGAGGCATGACGGTGGTTTAAGCAATAGCAGAGATTGGGATATCCAGGTCAATAGCCAACACTGCCCTTGACCTCATTGGCCACCAGGTGAGATGGCTGCTCGCATGACGCTCCTGTGGTTGGTGCTATGGCCTTTGCAAGCTGCTCCAACAGGATTTACAGACTGCTCTCTTATCAAACCTGATGGATTTCCTCTCCCACTCCTTTCCCAGCCCTTGTCCTGCACTGGCAGATACAGAGCATGACACAGCACTGAGGACTGACCTTATGTCTAGAAAGAAACAGCCATCACCGTGATTTTGCCTTCAAAGGCTCTGGATTTTTAGCAAACTCCTACTCTTTCCTGAGTTCACCTTCCTGAGAGAAGAGCAACTTCAGGAAATCATGTCAGTCAAGAGTCCAGGAAAGAAAACTGTAATGTGATATAGGTCTAACCCGCAGAAACGCTGGGAACGTCTCCTTTTACAGTGGGCCCTTCCAAAAGGAAACCAACCCACTGTAAATAATGCGTCTGGGAAGAGAAGACAAACTTTTAACCCTTCCCTTGCCTCTACTGTTTGCTCAGTCAAACTGCAGCTTTCCTTGAGGCCGGGCAAAGCCACCCTGTCTATGCTTCCTAGCTCTGTTCTCCAGCTCTGAGTAGCCCAGGGATCCCACTGTTTTGCTAATCCCACAGCCTGAAGCTGGGATTCAAGTAAGATTAGCCAGGCACATGACTGGGTCGTGCTCCAGGCCCTACAGGTTTGGTGCCTGCTCTGGCCCCCCACCTGCATTTTTCTCCCAGCTCCAACTGGACATCCAAGGGAAGGAAGCAAACATAGAAAGGGTCATGCTGTCTCTTCCCAAGTGCCATTCCCAGGGCTTACACAAAGTCCTGCTATTGACACAGAGCACAAGCACATTCACTCTTATATATCCCTCAGTGTTCCCAAATACAGTAAATAACAAATGCATCTCTTCCTTTAAAAGCACTTCTTACTATTACTGCTTAAGGCACAGACTCAGGATATGGCGTCTCCAAAATTCAGATTAACATTTTGAAACAAGTTTCACCACACAGGGTCTGGCTCTTAAGGGAGAGCAGGGAGTCCTTCCAGCATTAGACAAGAGCAGTCACTGGGAGGGCTTGTACAAACAGACATAGGATGCTTGCAAAGACAAGGTTAGAGACCTTGATCCACCAGCATTCCTCAGCATGTGCTTAACTCACCCCAATCGCCAAGTTCCCAAAGCATGTGCTGAAATGCTTCGCTGCGCAAGAATGGCCTTAATCACATGTTTAAACACTTACTGTGTGAGTACTTCAGAGATTAATATTGATTAGGTCCTTTTCTTCGCTGTACCTCATGTTTCCCCTTCTCATGAAAGTCTCGTTTCTGAAGACACGAGGCTCACAGAGTGCAACGAGATTCAGGGAACATGTTTTTTTCAACAGGTTGAAAGTTTTCCAGCTTCCTGCCCTTGACCACAGAAGACTGAACCTCTTCTTGGGAGAAAACACTTAACTTGCTTACAAAGCCATTACATCATGAGGTCAGAGTCCAAATCATATAGATTTTCCTTCAATATTGTAATGAAAATTTTAGTTCCCAGGACTTTCAGCTCCAACTCCTTTAAAAAGAACAAAAGCCAGATTTTCAGAGCTTGGCTCAGTGAAATCAAGTTATTAATGTTAATATACTTTATTGATCTTAAAGGAATACAGCATGGAAACAAAGGCCATTAATTGAGAGAGAGGCTCTGTTTACATTAACAAGTCATTCAGCACAAAGGGAGCAGATCCAAACTGAGGCCCCCACAAGTACAAAAGACTAATAAAGAGTGTGGAAATTCAGTTGCATAGACAAGTCCCATATGCAGTTCAAGTATTTACTTCAGCCTAGATTTAGCCTGGTCCACAATGGCATTTAGACCAAACTTGTCCACATTTTTTGACTGGAAGCTATTCTAGGGAGCCATCACTGGTTCAGACCCCCACACCCCTGACCAGGTAGGAGCACATTTGTTGTGCCTCTGGAGTGGTCTGTCTGGGCTAGCGTTCCAAAGGCAACCAGCCAGCGTGCACAAGAACTGCTCTGCGGTCCAAAACAACACGCAGTAAGTGGAGACGACCACAGGATTTGCTTCCAGACTTCTTTGTTGCTCCAAACAAAAGCACAAATGTAGACACGGTCAGAGGGAGAGAAAAACTCTCCGAGGACAGCAAAGTCCCAAGGTAGGGTGCAGTAGATGACCAGCGCTTTGTCACTAGGGTGGTTCATTTCGGTCATCAACGTTTTCTACAGTTTAGAAACAACTGTCAGGTGTAAAATTGCTGCCCAACAGTGACTAGAGGTTACGCTACTATATGGACTATGTCCATAATAGTGTTTGCATTACACGGGGATGATGTTCATCGTAACAGAGGACTTCGCACAGGCTGTTCATTTAAAAGGGTGGATGAAATTATTCTGCCATAGGACAAGAATGACCAGAAATACATGTCCATAGTTTGAATAAATGCATGCCACCAAGTGTGCAAAGTGAATTTCTTTGCAAAGCAATGCAAAACTCATCTTCAGCAGCAGCTGGGAGGACAAAAGACTAATAAAGAGTGAGGAAACTCAATTGCATAGACAACTCCCATGAGCTGCACCAAGATCATAGGAATACAGGAAGTAGTCTGCCAGATCAGCAGGATGCTGCGTCTCCTCCAGCTAACGGTGCTTCAGCAGTTGCAGCAAAAGACAATCTTTATGGGGAGGATGCAAGCCTGGCCACTATTTGCAATCCATTCACCTCACACTCCTCCTAGCATCCACAGTCATTGACTGGGGATGGTAGAGCACACGTCCTTCCCTACCTTCTCTAACCCCTTTGAACTTGCTGATATACCCGCCTCGCTATTTCCTGTGGCAGCAAATTCCCTGCCATGTAAAAAAGCACTTTCTATTATCCCTTTTAAATGGATCTCCCACTTGTTTCCATATGTCTTCCCAAATTCCAGCACCATGGAATTTTTTAAACACCAGAGCAATTGTTTCTCACCACATTACTCCGTCTATAATGCTTAGGGAAAGAAACATCATGCCATGCAAGTAGCCTCAATACACTTCCTTGGAGGTTCAGAGAAATTCAGGAGAAAAGCAAGTTTGAAAGACAGACCTGGGATCTCTGAACTGTCTCTGTTGGTTTGCAGTCTCTGTATCCTCTCTGCACTGCGCACAGGGCGTTGCAAACAGTTGAGAAGGATTCAAGTTTTTTGTACTAGCTGCTCAGTTATACGTATTATTTTTGGCTGCTCCAACGGTACATACTAGATGCTGAAGTTAGCTATTAAACACGCCTTTAGCTGTTTCAACTTCCTCAGAATGTTGACATCCTTGTTCCCTCCTGTGAGAAAAATCACATGCTGAGGGAGAGCCATGCCCAGTGTGGCAAGTCATCTGCTGAGTGGCGATCACAGCTAATAAAAGCCTTTGCTGCCCTTTATGGTAGAAAGGGATGCGTGTCCCTCAGGGATGGCTTTACTGGCTGCCACCTGAAAAGTGCCTGACCTTTCTCAGAGCCAACAAAAAAACCAGATTTGGAACAGGACTTTGTTGTGGGGAATCTGTTTTCACCCCTTATCCAGGGTGAACCCCAATCCAGGAAAAAAAATGTAAAAAACTTGTAAGGGTTGGACAGATTCCTTCTGAAGCCCCGGAACAGGAAAAACTGCAGAGAGCTGGGACCTACAGGCTCTCTGCAAGCAGGGGTTGTGCTATGGAAGGCCAAAAACAGTCCTGGAGGACAGGACAGGACCTTATCACCTGTCACAGTAAGGCTCTCGCAGGACTTGGCCAGATTGTTAAAGCACCTCAGCAACTGGCAGAGCTGGTAGTGACCTTGATCATTTTTTAAAGAGTATTGGAAGAAATGATGCAGAGTCCCTCACACGACTCTGGTTAGCCCAGTCCAACTCACTGAGCTAGGCATTAGACTGAAACACCTCCTCTTTCAGCCTCTCCTCAAAATACAGATGAATCAGGATCAGACCACTCCATTTATGGGGCTCTCCATTGCCACCTTCCTTCAGACCCAGCTGTCCAAATCCTTGCACCACATCAAATTTCTCACAACAAGCGTGATATCCACAACAGGGGCCCCACACAGTTGGGACGTCTAGGCACAATGCCAGGGCCTTTCTCTGACCCGACACGCACCAGACACAGCTTGCTTCATGATCCACTGACCCACAGCTGGTGGCTGGGGCTAGGGAGCAGAAAACAGACCCAAAAAGCCTGCTGGAAGGCAGACAGCCCAGTGAGACTCTCATTCCCTTTCAAATGACAGCACCTCATAGTGTGCGCGATGCTGTTTCCTGCACTGGGAGAGATGGTACTTTAGAGATGTGCAGTGACACTATATAACCTGAATCACAAAGAATCCAGCTAAAGGGGTCCGCTCTTGTTCTTCATGTAAGTATATGCTTCTGTACTTTCCTGCACTGTTATATATGGAGCACGGGGGTAGCTAATCCCAGATCTCCCCGCCACAACCTGCCCCCACCTTGCAATAGGCCCCAGTGAAATGAAGAGAAATGTTCCTGCTTCAAACTTCCAAAGACTACCATAAACACTGGGGATAATTAAAATGTGAACATTATGAAAAATACACTGGCAAGGACTCAAGGCTGTGGAGCTGGAAAGCCAGGTAGCTTAAAGAAGTGCCAGATATTTAACTGGTCTCCAAGACTAGCAGATGTTTTTCAGCCTAACATTGCAAAAACTTACTAACTTAGATGTGTTTCCTAAATCAGAACCAGAGAAGAGAATGTGTGCTGTGTATTGGGACCATATAAAGTACTTTTCCAGCACTGTAAGATCTTTTCTTTACAAAAAAAAAAAGAAAAAAATATGGGAGGGGGATGGAGGATGCAGAGGAAAAAAAAAAAAAAAAAGCTTGTTTAAAGGATTCTGGATACTTACCTAAATTGTGTAAGAAAAGGAAAATTCCCTCCCCAAACTGAAAAGACTCAGATGCAATTAAGATAGCATCAGCCCATTTCCCCATCTGGTATTACGCTACTCAATGGGAGTACTGCAGAATACAGTGGTTGCAGCCAATACAGCCTTAGCGATATTTAGGTGGGGTTTGGGTTTTTTTTTTATTCTCCTCCATTATCTCAGAAGAAATTATTCAGCAGCTCACTTTTGAAAACCAGCCTCCCTCACCTGGTGTCAGACAACCTGCTATAGCACTGCAGTTAAAAACTCATCACCCCAAAGCCACTGGTCGGTTTGTCTACCCACCAGTGGCTCCTCTGCAGCCAGAGAGACAGAGTGCATGTCTGAAGATCCTCTCTGCTACACCTTTGAGGAGATTTATAAGGATTTGCATGTGTCTTTCTCGCTCAAGGAGAGATTATGTGGCATGATTAAGAGATATTCTAGGAAAGAAACTACCAGCTTCAACAAGCTTCTGGACATTCCCTTTGTTTGACATAACTCACATCAGTTACTAACGGGAATGTATTAAGCTGCTGCTTAACCTCAGTAATGCCATGTTTAATAACAAACACTTCTCTCCCCTCTCTGCAGTGGCAGCCATTGTCCAGTAATTTCTGGATGAATTATTCTATATCAATATATAAAAATTTTATACATATATACAGACACACATATATATCTATACACACAGTCTGCCGTCTAAGTAAAGCAATGGGAAAGTTGAGACCAGCTAAGGTGAATTACAGCTTTTCCTGTATCATCGGAGGTGGAAATGCAAGGATTTTCTGGGACACTGAATCCAGAACCTTGTGACCATACTGTGAGACCGGTTACAGAAACTGACATTCGTCTAGTAAAGAAAGGAGAAAAATAATGAGAGACATGTTATAGGTAGGGATCCACAACACTGCAGATTAAAAAACCAAAACATGTCACTTACTTAGAAAAAGTGTTACCACTGTCTCAGAAGCTGCTCCCAGAGTAATTTAATTCTGGGTGGACCTCTCCTTGCTACATTTGCAGTGCAAGGAAACCTGAGAAATAAAAACCTGCTCTGCCTTTCAGGTGGGTGACAGTAGGAAGGAAACAGAGGAACCACAAAGGAAGGTGTCTGCTCAGCAGATCTTGCTATGGAACAGAGAGGCTGCACACATAGCCTTGAAATTCGTACCAGTCACAGATTCCACGCCAGTTCTACGTCCACCGCTTCATGGATGTCAGAGCAGATGGATGTGCAGAGAGGCCCATCCTCTGGGCCTGCTCCATCAGACATGCATGCACCATAAACCTCCAGCCTTCCCACCAGGCAGCTTCAAAGCTGTTGCTGCGAAGGGAAGCAGTGCTGTCTACGGTTAGCTCCTTTCTCCTTTGCTGGCAGAGGCTCACCTCCAGTCCTACACGAAGAAAGAAACTGAGACAGAGACCAGCGGGTGACACAATTGTCACTTCTTTGCATAACCTTGTCAGGGTTGTGATACAGTCAGCTACCATACCTAAAGAGGGTACCAGGGACAGCAAGTCTATGCTCTCCTCCACCCAGCCCAGCTCCCAGGGCACACAGCTCTTGGGGATTCATTTGCTGGACATTTCAGAGGGACACCTGTTGCATTACACAGATCTATTTGGTTACAGAAACTTACCATCTGCCCCTGTGTTGTACCAACCAAAGTCTGCAAGCACCCTGACAGCGAGGGGGATTAATATTACTTTTCCATCTGCTCTGCAATATGAGCTGCCCATAAGCAACAACCTAAAGATGCCTCTGAGCCCCTAAATCCCACCTTGCTTAAAAAAATGCAAGTTATGGGAAGAACAAGAGGAGCCATGACAACCCAATTCCCTCAAAGGACAAGTCACATCCCCAGCAACATTTAAAACTTGCTCCGTTTCCTGCATGGCTAAATGCAGGGAACATTAACAGGTCCCATCAAAGAGACATCTAAGTGGTGAAAATGCCAATATAAAAACCATGCACTGGGTCTGCACCAATGTAACAAACTATAAAAAAAGTATTAAAACAGACTGTTTATTACAGCATATGATGTGTTATATTAATTTACACAATGAGATATATATATAAAAACAGCCATTGATGATGTACAGTAAATTGGACATCAACAGGAATATTAAAACTACTGATACTCATGCACGTGACATGCATATGTTTTTTTTTTTCTTTTTCAAAAGCAGTTTTACACAATATACTGAAGTTACTATGCCTTGGTCAGCTGCTCCAATGGTTTACTCTGAACACCACCGCCATCCGCAGCGGGACTCCCAGGAGATGGGAGCAGAGTGCACTCCAGAGAAGGCGACTTAACCTTGGAGACAGATTGAACAGGAGCCCTTTCCTGGTGGGGGAAGGCTGGGGGAGGAGAGGGGTGAGTTTCAAGAAGAGAATCAACAAGAAAAGAAAAAAAAAAAAAACAACAAAAACAGGCCAGACTACCAGGAGGAAGAAGTTCAAAATGTGGCAGAAGAAAGGGACAAGCAAAAACATGAAGACTACCCACAGTCCCTCCCCCTTATCCCCTAAAAACTTATGACCTTAAGCTGTCGATATCCTGTATAAGACCCAGAACTGGAAAAACTAGGCAAGGAAGATCCATTCCCAGAAACATTAGCCTTTTTTCAAAGCCTTCTGATACCATGTACTGGAGGCTGTTCACCACTGAAATGGCAGTGTTATGTTGGGTTATTTTTAAACAAGTATAATGGTCTTTTGTTTCCACGTAAAAGGCACTAGTATCCACCCAAGTTCTGAAGACAAGTGACATAATTTACCTTAAGTTTTAAATATTTGTATAAAAAAAAAAATCTGTGGAAATATGTACACAAAAGCACCTTGCTTCTGAAAGCAGAAGCAGATACATTCCACCAAGTCACCTCACTAGACGGTTGTCATGAGCTTCAGGGAGCCTGACCGAAAGCGGAGGATTTTCTTCTTGAGGTTGTGGGAGGCTTTGATTTTGACAAAGGCCTTCGCTGCATTTTCATGCAGCTCTGGCGCTGTGACCGTTTGGATGGGGAGCGTCTGGACAAACTGAGACCAAATAAGGCCCCCGCTCTCATCAGAGTCGCTGGTGGTCGTGCTCTCCCCTACAAACTCCACCTCGCTCAGGCTCGACTCGCTGTCTCCAAAGCAGTTCGTCGTGTAGTTGCTCTGCTCATCCTCGCTCGTGTCCACCACGGTGGAGTGGAACAAGGACTCGCACTCTGCCGAGTACTCCGAGTCGCTGGCCACGTAGGCGTACGGGCTGACGTAGGGTAGGGGGACTTGCGAGTAGACCCCCACACCTTCCCGCCGGTTCCTCCTCGCCCGCCGTAAGGCCTCCTCATAGGAAATCTCTGCCGATGACTTCCACCGGCGGTAGTCGGCACGCTTGTGTTTAGGCTTGGCCACCACAACCTCTCGGCCGTGCCCATGGGATCGGACGGTGGATTTGTGCAGGCCAGCCTGACGACTCTGGAGGCCCGACTCCGGCTGCAAGCCGCTGCCTCTCTTCCCCCGTGAGGAGGGTTTTTTCAGTTTCTTATTTGTATCCAACTCATCAGGAAAGCGGCACTTCTTGCCGACCGGCTTGGTTTTCTCCCGCAACGTCTGCGAACCATTTTCCAGCCCATTGGCAAGGTGGGGCCTGTGTTTCAGAGCAGAGCTTTTCAAAATCTTGATGTTTCGGGTGCCTTTGTGAAGCTTCACGCTTTGCTGCTGGGCCGGTATGTACTGGGCATTCACCAACAACCCATCATCCAGGCTCTGGGAGGAAGAGCCCTCGCTTTTGAAATCCAGCACGGGCCTCTCCTCGACGGCAGGTGACGAGGAGCGAGCTGCCTGCAAGCTGCTCTTCAGCAGGACTTTTTTGGGGGGTTGGCTGACCCTATTCTCCGACTGCAGCACCATAGTCTTCCCCGGGCTCTCTTTGGGAGATGCAGCAAAGAGCTGCCCATTCTCCTTGGGGACGTCCCCTGCCGTGGCCACTGTGTTGCGGGTGAGCTCCGGAGGAGCTGGTTTGATGCCCCATGGCAGGTGCTTGCTCTGAAGTTCACTCGCCGCACCAGGCGGGAAAGCTGCCGGCAAAGGTGCCTTCCTACTCTCCAGCTGCTCACCAGCCGGCTCCCTCGGCCTCTGCTTTAATGGGGAGGGTGCTGCATGGTCCAGAGCAGTGGTCCCACCAGAAGGCAAGCACACTTGCTTGGAGCTCTTCAGGTTCACGACGTTACCGTGAGCCACCACCCCTGCAGGCTGCCTGACACACATGCTTCCATGCCTCAAGATCCCTTTGGTGGGATCAGCGTTGAGACTTGTCCTCGGTTTGTTAGTCCTTACCGCGTGAGTCTTTTTCTGAACCAGGCTTAAGATGTAACCATCTATCCTCTTGCTGGTGGAAGGGCACGGTGCCGGCCAGGAGCCTTGCGGGAGAAAGGCGTTGGTGGATTTTCCCGAGTCCGTTTCAGATGCGGCGCAAACGTCGCCGATATCACAACCAAGCCTCTCCTCTTCTCGCTGGGGGTTTTCAGTCACAGGAAGAAGAAACATGGGACTCTGCACAGCTACCGCATGGAGTGGGCTGGGGTACCGGTAGACGTCATTCCCGTTTTTAGACACCAGATCGCACTGGTACTTTGGATGTACATCTGCAACGACATCGAGGGAATTTGAGTGCGGCGTGGACAAAGAGCGACAGACAGAGCCTGCGGTCTGGTCCTCATGCTGGCCTTCCTTATTATAGTCCATCCAGCCTATGAGATCTGAAAGGCATTTTAGAAGAGTTTAGAGAGCCTGCCAGGGACAGTTCTGCTACGTTTTTCTTGTGCCATCAAGGACTCCGGTCCCATCTACACATACGATGCAATGTTTATACAACAGCAGCGCTGTTCAAACAGTAGAAACCTTGCACCTGTGATGCTGTTTAAGCAATCTAAAAGCAGCACTATTCTTCTGTGGGTCTCTTTGTAACAGCTTCTATGTAGGTTTTGCCCCAATATGGCTAAAAAATAAAAATCACAGCCCTAATGAGAACACTTACTTCAGTCTCAACCTATGCCTAGGTTGCTAAGGACTTCCTATTTTACTCCCAAGCTACCCAGAAGTCTGTAAGGGTCTCTTCTGTTTATATGCTCACTGCGGGCCCCAGCACACATGAATTTTATATTTTGCTTTGCTAAATCCAAAGGGAAACACAAAAAATATAGACAAAAGTCCAATGAATTCTTTTAGCTTATTGACAAATTTCACTTCCACGTTTTTTCAAGCATATCTTGGGTCAAAAAAATTCCAGATTTAATTTTGTTGTTTTTATTATTATTGTTACTACTATTATTAGCATCATGATTATTTTATAATAATGCTAATAATAACAACAGGTGCTCCTTTTGAGCAATCAAGCATTAAAGAATAGGAAACAGGCTCATCTTTCCACACAAGTACAAGGAGTGCAGGTCAATCCAGCTGACATCCTAGCCTTGGCTCTGCAAAGAGAGTTCTGTAAGAGAAATCCAGTGCGTTTCAGGATGCATGAGTCAGATTTAATGGCTAAGGCACTTACTTGGGAGGTAAGCGACCTTAGGAGCAGGGCTTCAATCCAAGCACCTAAGATTATTACTTCCTTAAGCTTATGTTGCCTTGTCTTCTTGGGTAGGGGTACAGTCTAAATGATCCTTCTCGATCACTGTCAGTCCTGTTTTCTACCCTTGGGCTAGAAACTTCAGCCAGGGTACTCAAATTTGAACGCTCAGTGCTCATCACTTATCTAAGGCTTATTTCAAAAGAGATCTCGCAGACGTTGATGAAATTAGCTGATAGAGATGATGTTCCTGTGTGAGCAGGAGAGGAAGAACAGGGAAGTTAGGAGCATGAACTTCCTCCAGATCACCTCACAGTTTTCCCACATTTCCTAAATCCTATGTCTGAGTCAGGAAATGTTGACAAAACACTTTGAAACATGCCAGTTTGTGAAATTTCATCTCTAAAAGTGAGATGGTATCAATGAGGATTGTAGGGTTTTCTGATGTATACAGAAAAAACCAGCAATGCGATCGGCTGGAAACCCTTGTGTATTTTTTTTTTTCTGTATGGCTAGTGAAGATCACATATACCTTACATCAGGGAGCATTTAGCTCATGTTGCTCAAAGGATAACTTGGAGGACTTGTCAGTGTCTCAGAATGAATGTATCCCAGGCTGTATTCTCCCACTTTAGAGTTGAAGAACTTGAATTATTTTATCTTTGATTCACAAAAAAAATCACTGTAAGTTAACAGTAAAGAGAATGGAATTGGAAATAGTGTGGTTAGGAGCATCCTCCACAACCCAGAACGAACTAAGGCTTTTGAATGAGTGTGGCTGCAACCAGTAACACTTGATCACAAAAGTCCTGCTGAAGTGTCCTTTCTGGACAACAGACAGAGGCCACCCTCCTGTTTAACCATCCTAGTGTCCAAGGAAAGTCAACAGCACTTTGCCAAAGAACCAAAATAGTTTTCCCTTGTTCACGATGTCTATTTGTCTATGCTATATAAATGCAGGACACGCCTCAGCATGATCACCTAGGGGTTGAAGACCATTGGAACTGACAAAATGACTGCTACAAACAGACCAACGTGTACCCTGACCTTCTAAAGCCTGTAGCTAGCACCTTGCTCTGTCACTTTGATGAGGACATGGCTGTGGAGGTATCTTTCATTATTGCCACTTAGTAAAAATCCTTTTCTAAAAGAAACCATGAGAAATTTGTCAACTAATGTGTTTATGTGTATAGGTACCACTGCCCTCTACTGGGTAGAGCAGCTGTCATATTTTCACATGTTCTTTTCATGTCTTTAGAGTGACATATTCACACGAAAGGCTGGGCTAGTGGAAGGCAAATGGTCCTGCCTTGTGACCCATGTACGTGATAGGCACTGGAATCTTTTCAGAGCACAATACATCAAACGAAAGGAAGAAGGGTTAATCCAACCCAGATACTCCTGAGGAAGTATTTCCAAAGCCAAAGCCACCTCCTGGAGTATGATGTATTCGACCTGCTTTTACTATACCTGCAGATTTAGGGCGTCCATCTGAGATATTCAGTGTTGCCTCCAAAGGGCTGCAAAAGCAAGTGCTAGAATGGCAACTGGATAAACACTCACTGAAGACAGAGTTAGATGAATTGGAGAGCGATCCAGAAGCTCCATCACTCAGCTCATAAAACCCTATAAAAATAAGAGTTTGGATTTATATTAGTTATGTCTACACAAAGTTGCCGTTTGTGTCCCTAGAAAGGCAGTCAAGCTCATGTTTGTGTTGGCTTCCCCTATTGCAATTAGTTATGGGATTTCGTTCAGTCACCAAAAAAACACTGCACAATTTAGTAATATCCTTATTACTATGAAGGATTCCGTTTAAAAGTAAAGCACTTAACAGTAAAAAAGCAGAACTTTACTTAGCATACGAAATTTTGAACTTTAGAGGGGCTGGGGTTTTACCCTTTACAAAGGTTTTCAGATTTTAGCAAGCAGGATCCCGGCTGTGTTTGACAGCCCACTCATTTAATAGAGTATTATACTTCCAAGACAGACTCTCCAGCTACTACTTAACTACAAAATCTTTACAAAGTGTTGGGTCCAATGCCATCCATTATTTTCCTCAAAGTTCTGGAGATAAATATAATATTCATGGATGACATGAAAGGAGGAAAATGGTAAATAATGTGCAGACTCAGAAAATTTAATTTCCTGGTAAATCGGGACTACTCAAGAAAATATGATATACTGTCATCAAAATTTAAATTGTACATTTAGGAATAAGGAATCCAGGGCGTCTCTACAGAATGGGGATGCATCCTGGAAAAAAATAATCCTGAAAAGGACTTAGTGTGGAAAAGCAGCTCAATCAAGCTTAATGATATGGAAAAAAAAGCTAATGAGATTGTTGGATGTACAAAGAGACTAATGAATAGCAGTAGGGAAATTACTTCAGCAGTCTATACAGCACTGGTAAGAAACACACTGGAACGGTGTGCCCAGCCCTCGAATTCAGCACGCTTATAACAAAGCTAAAAAACTGGAAAGGGGCCATAAAGCTATTTAAGAGTGGGGGAAAAAAAATGCCTTAAAACAAATGACTTAATGAACTTGACCTGCTTAGTTCACCAAAAAAAGTCGGGAATTACACTATGTAGCACCTCCAAGAGAATAAGAAGCTGGGAACTGGAAAACTCCTTCCTCTATGGGACAAAAGCATATTAAAAAAAATGAGTGCTGGAACAAGTGAAATTCAGATCACAAATTAGCAATGGTTTTAACAATTGCAAGTTGGTGGATTCTCCACTTTTTAGTGTCTTCAGAACAAATCTGGATGCCTCTAGGAAAGGTTCCCCATAGTTAAATACTGCTTATTGGCTTTAACACAGTTAGAATGGGATGAAATTCAATATATGGGGGATCAAATTGTTTGATTCAATGGTCCCTTCTGGCTGTAAGATCAATTTTGACATATTCCTCCTGCTGGTGGTGCTTCCATTCACCATCTTTCCTGAAGCCTCCTTCCTAATATGCAGAAGAATTAGAACTCTTTGAAATAATTTGTGGGAGGCCTTGGAAAAAAAAGAGTGTCCCAAACACTAAAAATCTAACTAAGCTTGAAATGCTCTTCTGAATACGTTGTCTACAAACAGCAACCATTCCAGTGGTAGGTGAACTTTGCTGGTAGGCATTAATTATCAAAGTGTGAACCTACCAGAGACATTTACTGTTGTAGTACTGAAAACTACAGCCAGTTTAATTCCTGGTAGCAAAGGAGGCTCCATTTTGCTGAATATTGGTCTTACCTGAACTTGGACGACTGTCTGTCTCAAGGTGTTCATCTGTCGTTTTTTCCACGTCCAGCCGGAGATCACTTATTTGTTTATCTAGCTCTTGTAACTGATTTAGTAGGCCGGCATCCCTCCTCCTCAAGCAGTTCTGGAAAACAAGAAGACAAACAACATCAGCTCCTTCAGTGAGGCAGACATGAAGGGGCTCCAAAAACAATCAGCCTTCTCCATCAGAGCATGGCAGAAATACCTTGTCAATACTCTTTTATAAAAAACAAACAAACAAAAAACAAAACACAGCTGAACAAAGCCCTGAAATTTTAAGTAGATGCTCTGGATAAAAACTTCACTGAAGAATTATGCAGGCACTTCCTTCCAGCCTCTTCCAGCCAGACCTACGTAAGGAGCACACTCCCCAGTTTAGGGAGACCAACACACTGCGCTGGCAAAGCACTCCTTTGCAGGACCACAGCTGTGACAACAAAGCTGTACTGCATGATATGGTCAAACCAGACCTGTGCACATGAAACGGGCTCCTTTGGCCAAGGGACGGCTTTGCCGGTGTGACGGGACGTTCACCACCACAGTGATGTTAGACAAAGATCGCATCTGGTCACACAATGGGACGAAACAGCTCTGCCAACAAGTGCCTGTAAGTGTGGGAACTGCCTTGTTCTGCTGCACGTTATGAGCTTATAGTCTGTCTTACAAACAGCAAGATTCCCAAGGCTGGGATCATGGCCCTTTTATTAGTTTTGCAGTGCAGCAGGAAAGAAGAGCAATTCTTCCTCTTCTCCCACTATAATAGTATAAAATTGCTGTGAGATGAATTTTAAGGCTATTTACGAAGGTAATTTGATGGCATAAAATGAGCAATAAGAAATTATTTTGTAAGGCACTCATTAACCCACGGTCAAGGCAATCAGTTTCCCTGTGTGTATTATAATGTTGCTTATCCGTCACCGGTTCAGCTGCATACCCTTTAATTGTTCTGGCTTTGGGGAAGGTGGGGGAGGCAGGAGGAAGGTTTATCTCTTTTTTTCAAGTGCATCATTTGATCGGCGCCCAGCAGTGCTCTGATACGCTCATCGCAAAGAGTTTTGATGCTTATAACTGGACTAGTTCTAAACCCATTAAATCCAGGACAACCTTTCCCCTGGGGTGGCCCAGTCCTCAGGCAAAGGGAAAGGAAATGCTAATAGTATTAGTGAGACTGTTTGAAGATGTGCTGGTATGTAACACCAGCCTTGGAGAACCCAAAGGGGTGATCCCAAGTCTTCTCCCACATTTCTGACGGGAGGCGGGAGCTGGCTGGAAGCCAGGCTGGCAGAGGCGATGGGTTCAAGCCGTAACTCACTGCGCCACCTATTGCCACCAATGTCCCCCCTCCCCCAGCGAGCACCGCATCTGGTTCCAATCTGCAATGTCAAGTGCACAAATTAAAGTGCTACCACAAATCCCCGGGTTTTCTTTTTGGTGTTTTTTTTTTTTTGTTTGTTTCTATTGGGTTTTTGTTTTGTTTTTTTTTTAAGTAATGATTCCCTCGTCTGTCGCTACTGCTTTTTGGCAGTCAGCCCCTTCTCAGCAGCAAAATCATTTCTTTTTATCTTTTAAAGAAGGAAATAATCCTAAATGAACTGCACCAAAAGGCTAAGAAGGAAAAAAAGGAAGAAAGAAAAGGGCGGGAGGGTGGGGGGAAGAAGAAATCACGCAAATATATCACACAATCCAACTTCTCCCTGGGTGAAAGCAAATGCTGAGCCGTGCACAAAGACCGCCAGGCACAGCTGTATGCTATTTTCATTGAAAAATGATCTGCCGCTTCATACCGCCCTCCATCTCTTCCCACACCAGCTACAAAGCGCGTCCTTCAACAAAAGCATCCCTTATTTTAAGGGGCCTGATCCTGGCCGTGCCGGAGCGCTCGGTACCTCCTCTCGGGGTTGCGACCCAGGAGCTCGCTCCCAACTTCCATTCAAGGAAACGGCAGCGCCTCGTCTTGCCTTGAATGGAAGTTGGACCGCCGGCCTGGCTCTGGAAACCCACGGGGAAACTCGGGTTTTCAGCAGCCACGAGCAAAACCGCCGGTGAAACCCGGCCGCCAGCGATTTGCGTCCCCCCTCCCTGCGGCCGGACCCCCGGAGGCCCGGGTCCCGCCTCACCTGCGCGCCCGGCCGGGACGTTGTGCCGGCGTGACAGCGGCGCGGGCGTGCAGCCCTCGGGGGACCGCGGCCGGCCCCCCAACCCCTTTCGGGCTGTGGGAGCCACCGCCGCGGTGGGTCACGCCGCGCCGCCGGGACCGCGGCAGGGCGCGCATCCCCCCGCGGCGGACAGACGCCCGCGCCCCCGCCTTCCCCCCGCTCCCCAAGCCGCCCCCCACCCCCCCCGGCTCACCAGCTGCCTCCGGAGGAGGAGGATGTTCTCCTCCAGGAACTTCTCCTCCAGGCTGCGCGGCGGCGGCCCCTCGCCCGCCGGCTCCCCGCGGCCGCCCTGCGCCCCGGCCGCCGCCCCCGCCGGCCGCCGCAGCAGGAGGCTCTTCACCAGCAGCTCCTGCCGCTGCCTCAGGTACTCCAGCTCGCCCAGCCCGGCTAGCGTGGCCTCCAGCCTCTCCCGGGTGCGTTGCCTCTCCGCCTCCGCTTCGCCCTTCTCCCGCCAGCGCGCATCGCCTTCCCGCGGTCCCCCCGCCTGTCCCGGCCCCGCCGCCGCGGTGGCGGCCGCCGCGGGGCTCGCCTTCATCGCCGGGGAGGGGGCGGCCGCCGCTGACAGGCCCTGCCCGCGGGGGGCCAAGCGCCGCCGACCGCCGCGCTGCCGCCGCCGGTGGCGAATGGGCCGCGGGGCGCCGGGCTCCCCCTCCCCGGCTGCCGCCGCCCCGCGCCCGCCTCCCGCCCGCCTCCCGCCTTCCCTCCTTCCCTCCTTCCCTCCTTCCCTCCTTCCCTCCTTCCCTCCTTCCCTCCTTCCCTCCTTCCCTCCTTCCCTCCTTCCCTCCTTCCCTCCTTCCCTCCTTCTCTCCCTCCCCGCCCGCCGGCGGCTGCACCGCCGCGGTCGCCTTCCTCCTCCTCCCGCCCCACACCTCCATCCCCCCCCCCCCGCCGGGCTCGGGTGGGGAGGGTGTGTGAAGGTGGGACACTAACCACTGACATCTCCAGAATCTCCGGCGGTGACCTCTAGAACCACGCACGGCGCCATCCCGGGCCATCGGCAGCACGTTGTGGTGCCGTGTTGCTTATACAGCCCGACGCGTCCGAAACAGGAGCATAAATGATGCGTCTGGACACAAAACACCCTGGTGTGAGGGTGTAAAGAGAGGGCAGGGAAAGGTGGAAGGCAGAGGAGAACATGGCAGTCCTTGCACCGGGGCGCTGACCACGGCGTAGGCGCGAGGATCAGGGCACCAGCGAGGTGCTGCTTCAAAGCCCGTTTGAGTCGACCAGCCAAAAAAGCCATAATGAAGTGAACTTCATAATAGCATGTAGACTAATTGCAGCAAGGGATCTGCAATTAGATTTTCAATGGGCACTCAAGGGAAAGGGGGGGGGGGGGCGGGAATGCAGATGCCAAAGGAGAAAAAAAAGAAAAATGTTTGTATTGAAATAGAGCAAAAACTGAGTTCCAGACATGTTCTGGGGTGGGGGGGAGAATGGAGAAGGAAGAAGAAAGCATTGAGGGAGCCCTTCACAATATGGGGTTTGTTTGGAAAGACGTGAGCCCGCTATACAGCAGCTCTCACAGACGTTATGAGCATAATGAAATGCTCTTTCCTGCTCTCCCTCTGTTCCTCAGAAGATTATGAGTGTTTGTGGTACTGAAAGGTCTCAGATGAAATTCATCTCCCATGCTGTTTGCAGTAGACAATATATTGCGGTGGTGTACCGTACACCTATTTTACCTGTTGTAGGTGTTGGTCCTTTTTCCAAGAGGTGATATAGATCATTATTTCACAGTCTTTATAAACCAATGGAAAGTGTTTTCTAAAAAGGAGATCGGTTTTCCTCCTGCAGCTTATAACCAGCCCTCGGTCCCTCCCAACCGCTGGCCCAAATGTAGGTGAGGCCACACGCATCAGCCCGGAGGATAGCGGAAGCTAAAGCTAGCTCTGTTTCTTTTTGCTTTTGATCTCTTCCCAGGGCTGGTTCACCACACAGCCGTGTCAGCACAGTGCATCTATGTTAATATTTTAGTTTAGATTACGAGTGCCTTTTTGAACTAACTCTCTAGATCGTTCTGGTTTACCACTCTGCGATTCACATTGCGGAGGGATTTGAGAACAAATTAATTGAGCTGCTTTGGGGTAAAACAAAAGCAGAAGAAGGGAGCACACCTAAAGCACCCCAGCCACTAATGGGTGTTCATTACTGGACATTTGGTCTGCAGGACAAAAATACAACCAGCCCAAAGAAAAACCCTTGCAATACATACAGCATGGGTGGCAGGACCTCAGTACAGCCATGCTGCTTGGCAAATCCATGCCTGTTGTGCTGTCCTAGCTGCTAATGTAGATGTAGGTGTATGTGCCAGCAAAACGGGGAGTGAGGCAGCGCAGGCATAAGCAGACAGAGAAGGCAGGGCCACTTCTTTGGGGAGCAATATCGCTCCTGCCAGATTCAAGAGACCATGAAATTGCAGCCTCAGAGAAAACTGACAAATGCTGAAAGGACAAGGGATGCCCCAAGGGCAAAGGATTGACAGAGGTTGCTGAGCAAAACTGGAAATAAAACCCAAGCCCCATACCAGACCACGGTCTCTCTATTCATTTTATGTATCTGGGCCCATAAAAGGCCCAGAAGTAGGTTCAGCCTCTGCCCCACAACCTGTAGGCCACCACTGCTGACCTAAAAACCGACTCCATGGCTTTCTCTCCTGTGTGGAGCTTGGCATACAGCACCCTCTGAGCATGTTTATGCTGAAAGCTGTGTTGCAATGCAGAGTTACTTTCCCAAGTGGGTACCGGCAGCTCTCCAGGTATGAAAGCAGAGAGCTCCCACATTTTCCTTCACCCTTTTTAGCCAGATTTTGCAGGTAGCTGTGTGCCATGTATGCATTTGTACAGA